>NC_133329.1:132530059-132838106 GCF_042186555.1 Aquarana catesbeiana
CCATAAGGGGCTGCAGGGCACGCTAACACGAAACACCCAACTACATGAGGCAGCCCCCCCTCCTCCTCCTCCTCCTCCTCCTCCTCCTGCCACAACTGAAACACCAGAGCCACAGCCTCAAAAGAAGGCTACAGGGAAGGCTGCAGGGCAGCGTGGAGGAAAGGCTGCAGGGAAGAGAAGAAAGTGATGACCTGGGTTCAGTCTGGTCTGACAGAAGACGCAGGCTGTTGTAGGACCACAGTCTGGGGACATCTAGATCATCTGCTGGTGCTGTTGATCTCTGGGATTCTTGGACCAGATTGTGCTCCCTCTTATATGGACTCCGCAAGATCCCAATTTTCTTGTACACCGACTTTTGCCAGCGTTGACTTCCTCTTTATTTTATTTTGACCATGAATAAATGGATCTTTTTTGAGTTTAGCAAAAGACTTTTATGTGTTTTCTTTTAAATCATTGATTTTACACACAATGTTAAATTAACAAGGGACAACAATCTCATTGAGTTTGAAAAAAACACACCAAAAATACATTACTAATGTTAATAAAAAAATCTACATAACCAAAAACGGTGCTTTGGGTTAACTTTATCTAAAAACTAAAAAATAATCACTAGAAAAAAAAAATTGAATAATGGGTTCTTTGTGGTAACTTTACAAACCTAAAAAAAAAAAAAAAAAGAAAAAAAAGGGAAAAAGTATTATTAGTATGGAAACATTGTTTTTAAAAAGCATACTATATCATTCATGAGATCAAAGAGAAAAAGAATCCAGAAATCAGTTTGGGAGAACTCTGATTATGAACAGCAAAACACCTTCGTTCTTTAGAGCATTCGTAAAGAAGAAATAAAATGCGCTGCATTCAACGATCACAGATTTTGCAGCGTGATGAATGTGCTACCTACAATACGAACACTAGTTTTACTAGACCGAGTGCTTCCGTTTAGTTTTTGCTTATGAGCATGCGTCGTTTTTTTGTCCGTCGGACTAGCATACAGACGAGCGGACTTCGGGGTCCGTCGTAGTTACGACGTAAAGATTTGAAGCATGTTTCAAATCTAAAGTCCGTCGGATTTGAGGCTAAAAAAGTCCGTTGAAAGTCCGGAGAAGCCCACACACGATCGGATTACCAGCCAGCTTTAGTCCGTCAGCGTCCGTTGGACTTTTGTAGACGAAAAGTCCGACCGTGTGTACGCGGCATAAGGCATGGATGCTTAGGAATATGTTTATTTTCTCTGACGAAGGAGTGTCTATGCTTGCCACTTGAATAGCAAACCACAACAGGCCTGAAGACAACATATACATTACACCCGGGTCAGCATCCCCCCCCTTCCCTTCCCCCTCTTCCCATTGACCTTTTTATTCTCCCCTTTCCACTCTTTCAGGAACCTCTATGTTCCCCCTTCTTAGTCTCTGTGTTTTTTCCGATTTATTTGTAATCAGGGATTGGACTATGCAACTAGAACTATGAATACGGAGATGTGGTGATATTCCCTATCCAATAAACTCAGATCTCAATAGTAAATGTTAACTACGGATGCTGAATATCCCACCAGAAGTCTTATTGTTATCGATGTTTCATGCTGCATACATCGGATGGGTTACGGGCTTCTTTCAAATGTACTTACCTGTGAACATCTTCTGTTATTATTGGCATTTCCCTTTTTGCTGAAAACAATAAAATTTATATTTGAAAAAAAAATAAAAATTTACGTTTTTGCTTGTAACATGACAAAATGTGGAAAATTTCAAGGGGTATGAATACTTTTTCAAGGCACTATGTGATGTCAGCATAACATCATTTAAAATCCTACCAAACAATTGGGTTTTATATTGTGTTTTTGTACATTAAAGTTTAATAAAGTGTATTTATTCCAAAAAAAAAACCAATCGGGTTTGAAAACCGCTGCGCAAATACCGTGTGACAAAAAAAATTGCAACACCCACCATTTTATTTTCTAGGACCTCTGATTAAAAAAAATATAATATAATTTGGGGGTTCAAAATAATTTTCTAGCAAAAAAAATGCAAATTTTAGCTCACATCCATCCTAAAGATTACCATGCCAAATTTCTAAAGGTTTGGGACCCTGGATATCATATAACGCTCACTTGAATATAGACTGAACTTTGCTCTTGGTCTGACAAATTTCATCATTGCTCCTAAGCACCCCAGCCGATGGCCCATATGGGCTCCTTCCCGACCCTGCCTCTCCCATCCCATCCCAGACAGAAGTCCCCATTCTCCTTCCTCTTTTTAGATCTTCTCGGATTTTCCTCTTCTGCACCTCCTCGCTTTTTCTTGCTCCTCCTTTTCATCTCAGCACTTCTTCATGAAAAATTTGATGCTTCTCCTCCCCTCTAACTCTGTAGAGGTGCCCACGATGGATGGCATGGAGAACTCCTTGTCGGAACCATCCATTTTTGTCTCCTCATGGTTCATAATGTCTGGTTTATGCAAATGGTTTGTATTTCTGTACTATGGTGGAGCCCTTTTAAAGACTGCACCTCTGCAGGGCCGTCTTTAGCGCAGGGCAAACGGGGCACTTGCCCCGGGCCCAATCTTTGTTGGGGGGCCCGCGCCAGACGTGAATTGGGGCCCCGATCACAGCTTTGCAGAGCACACAGAGGACATGGGAGGATGTATTCCTCGCTAGCCAGCTGAGAGGGGGCGGGGCCGGGAGCTCCACTGACGCTCTGACCCCGCCCACGTGCAGCCTGTGTACTCGGAAAAGAGCTTCTGTAGTGAGAGCCAGTGATCGGAGTGCGACTGTCAGTGGAGCTTCCGGCCCCGCCCCCTCTATACTGCCTGGTGAATACAGAGGTCCGGGGGCGGGGCCGGGAGCTCCAATGACACTCCCACTCCGATCACTGGCTCTCACTACAGGCGCTCTATTCCCAGTACACAGGCTGCACGTGGGCGGGGTCAGAGCGTCAGTGGAGCTCCCGGCCCCGCCCCTCTCAGCTGGCTAGTGCGGAATACATCCTCCCGTGTCCTCTGTGCGCTCTGCAAAGCTGTCATCGGGGCGACCATTCACGGGTGATGTGGGCCCAGGGCCCACCCAACAAAGCATCAGTGGAGCTCCCAGCTGCTTTAGTGAGAGCAGAGAGTGGAAGCCCCGCCCACAGTCCTGAATGTATGTAGTAAGTTTGGCTGGCCAGGTATGTCCTTACAACCATAGAATGCCTGACTGTTTAAACCCTGAGCTGTGTTATTTAACTGTAAAGCTGTGCATTGCTGAAAGTTCTCTGACCATCTCCTGTATAATGTCTGCAGTCTCTGATTGTCTCCTGCAGTATGTCCGCAGTCTCTGGTAATCTCCTGCAGTATGTCCGCAGTCTCTGATTGTCTCCTGCAGTATTTCCGCAGTCTCTGATTGTCTCCTGCAGTATGTCCGCAGTCTCTGATTGTCTCCTGCAGTATGTCCGCAGTCTCTGAGTGTCTCCTGCAGTATGTCCGCAGTCTCTGATTGTCTCCTGCAGTATGTCCGCAGTCTCTGAGTGTCTCCTGCAGTATTTCCGCAGTCTCTGATTGTCTCCTGCAGTATGTCCGCAGCCTCTGATTGTCTCCTGCAGTATGTCCGCAGTCTCTGATTGTCTCCTGCAGTATGTCCGCAGTCTCTGATTGTCTCCTGCAGTATTTCCGCAGTCTCTGATTGTCTCCTGCAGTATGTCCGCAGTCTCTGATTGTCTCCTGCAGTATGTCCGCAGTCTCTGATTGTCTCCTGCAGTATGTCCGCAGTCTCTGATTGTCTCCTGCAGTATTTCCGCAGTCTCTGATTGTCTCCTGCAGTATGTCCGCAGTCTCTGATTGTCTCCTGCAGTATGTCCGCAGTCTCTGATTGTCTCCTGCAGTATGTCCGCAGTCTCTGATTGTCTCCTGCAGTATTTCCGCAGTCTCTGATTGTCTCCTGCAGTATGTCCGCAGTCTCTGATTGTCTCCTGCAGTATGTCCGCAGTCTCTGATTGTCTCCTGCAGTATGTCCGCAGTCTCTGATTGTCTCCTGCAGTATGTCCGCAGTCTCTGATTGTCTCCTGCAGTATGTCCGCAGTCTCTGATTGTCTCCTGCAGTATTTCCGCAGTCTCTGATTGTCTCCTGCAGTATGTCCGCAGTCTCTGATTGTCTCCTGCAGTATGTCCGCAGTCTCTGATTGTCTCCTGCAGTATGTCCGCAGTCTCTGATTGTCTCCTGCAGTATTTCCGCAGTCTCTGATTGTCTCCTGCAGTATGTCCGCAGTCTCTGATTGTCTCCTGCAGTATGTCCGCAGTCTCTGATTGTCTCCTGCAGTATGTCCGCAGTCTCTGATTGTCTCCTGCAGTATGTCCGCAGTCTCTGATTGTCTCCTGCAGTATGTCCGCAGTCTCTGATTGTCTCCTGCAGTATGTCCGCAGTCTCTGGTAATCTCCTGCAGTATGTCCGCAGTCTCTGATTGTCTCCTGCAGTATGTCCGCAGTCTCTGATTGTCTTCTGCAGTATGTCCGCAGTCTCTGAACCTCTCCTGTAGTATGTGTATTAATGTGCCCCTTTACTTGCTCAATTATTTGGGATTGCTCCACTGCTCAGTGAGAGGTAATGATGTGCATGAACCTCTAGCAACCAATCAGCAAACAGTAGTGATCTGCTTTAATCTCTAGCAACCAATCAGTAAGTGCTAATGATGTGCTGTAACCCCTAGCAACCAATTAGTGAGCGCTAATAATGTACATTAACCTCTAGCAACCAATCGGCAAGCAGAAATTATGTGTTGTAACCTCTAGAAACCAGCCATTGAGCAGTAAAGATAGGCTGTAACCTCTGGCAAACAATTGCAATCGCTGTGTGATCTGCTGCAGTAAACTGATTTTGAGTCTACCTGCTATTTTTTGTATGTCTCAGAATGGAGGGGGGGCCCCAAGAAAATGTTTGCCCAGGGCCCAATCAAAATTAAAGACGGCCCTGCACCTCTGTACCATGTTCCTTATGATTCTGCTATATTTTCTTGCACTGTTCTGGAAAAACATAAAAATCCAATAAATGATTTGCGAAACAAAAAAAAATGCTGATTTTTAGATGTAGGAGAGAAATGTTAGACTTGGCCTAGGGGTTAAGTAGTTAAGCATGGTGATTGATTCACTGTGGAGATTCATTACAACTGAAGCAGCCAGAATCTGGAGCAGCTGTGCAATGCAACCAACTTCCCATTTTAGGTGAAGATCTGCTTTAAGATTTAGGTAGATCTTTAAAACCCTATGCATGCAAGATAGCCCAAAAACTGCTTAAAATCTTTTGCTGTTTTTCAAAGGCCATGTTTAGGACGTCCCTGTGTTACCTTTTCTGTCAGAATTTGTTAAGTAGGCTACAGAGTGCTGTGACAAAGGTGAGTTCTGCTTGTCTTGTTAGCTGGCTAATGCCCAGTTAATAGTCATTAGAAATTGGACTATGCTCTAACAAAACATCTGATCAAACATCTATGATCCTTTTGTCCACCCCTTCAAGGAAAGGATCTGTGTACCTGGAGGCCTCTGGGCTAAAGCTCAGGACCTGGAAGGCTTACTTCCTATAGAAGTTATGTCTTTGTATGTCTCTAATATATTGTTCTCAACTTGTAGTGACCGTACATGCAGTACTTATCTACCGAGGAAGCCATCGTATGGCGAAACATGTAGAGCAAGAAATTACTGCTGTTTATTTACTATATGGTTATTGTATGATGATATCCTGATGATTTTATCTATGTATAAATAAATTTGATATTTTTATTTATTGGTTTTGATTTGTTCGTGGCACCCTAAAAATCCCATTATATCTTTCCTATCAAACTATTTTCAATATAGGGATGTGGTGCCATTGATTATCCAACATCCAGCAATTATTAATACTCCTATAGAAGTTAGTTGTGTGCCTGAGAAAGCTCTGTTCTGAAGTTGCAGTCAGAGAATTGGAATGCTAGAAACAGATTTTTAGGTATCCCTTTTTTTCTCTCCTCATCAAGTCTCAATAAATATTTGAAAGTTACTAAAGGACTAGACCCTTATTACTGTAAGTTAAAAGTAAATGAACTGCCTGGGTCAGGGTATTATTAAAAGGGGGTCCCACGTTCAAAGCCCAAGACCCTTATGCCGCGTACACACGACCGGACTTTCCGGCAGAAAAGGTCCGATGGAATCATTCCGTCGAACATTCCGATCGTGTGTGCTCTTCATCGGACTTTTTTTTCTAAAATTCTGACGGACCTAGAAATAGAACATATTTCAAATCTTTACGACGGAATCAGTTCCTATCAGGAAAACCGCTCATCTGTATGCTATTTCGACAGACCAAAAATGACGCAAAGGCAGCTATTGGCTACTGGCTATTGAACTTCCTTTTTCTAGTCCCGTCGTACGTCATCACGTTCTAAACGTGTGTACGTGGCATTAGGTGTAGAGGCAGTGTAAAGAATTTAGGAAAGTTCCTGATCAGCTATCAAATGGCCTCCCCTCATAAAGCAGGATTGGTTACATATACACAGTATATAGATCAGAATGGGTAAATTTGCCATTTTTATATTCTGGAACTATAATATGAAAAGCTTCTGTCATTATAGGAAAGGAGGGTGACCAATGTTGACAGTACAACTAATAGGAAAAAAATTCATTCCAGCAATTAGGAAAAAGAGGCACCATGTAATTGTTTTTGGGCAGACTTCATACTATATTCTGAAGTCATTTCTTATGCAGGAGGATTGCTACAGTTCTCTAGCTATCTAGGGATTATTAGAAAGCAGTAGCATGAGAGAAGGAGCAATTAAAAACTTACAACAGCCTCTATAAACAGGTACCATTAGTTAAATAGCATAGGGAATAGAAAGAGCCAATTTAAGAGATTATAAAAACCCTAATGTAGCACTTACCACTGAAGGAGCCACAGATGTTTGGGTTCCCCTGTTCCTGGTGTTAGCGACCCTCTAGGCAGTAATGCACTTGCTGACACACTGAGGCTGAAAGAATGTTTTTTTTATTTTGGTAACATGCCCAGCAGAGTAGGACAACAGTACCATAAACAGTGGCAATAAACAGTTACACCAAAGATGCAGTTTACAAACATAATAACATTAGTCTCACAGATAATGGATGTCCTAAATATGGGCGGTATACACAGGGGCTATAAGACACATTTGCTCCTTATTCACTTTCCCATTGGCCAGTGGTAAATGGCTGTCAGTGGCCGGCGTTGGGGGCCCAGAGTCTACATTGGAGCCCTGTAAACAGAGTTTTGTAATCCCAGCAATAATGGGAAACACTCCTCAGAACAAATGCCTGGGGGACCCAGAAAGGGGTAATACTGTCCCTTTAAGCAGGAATGTGACAAAGATGGTGGCCAAAGGCCTCTTACCACTTTGGAGTTCATCATGAAAATTCCTTCATCTCTTGGGGCATCCAGTACAGAGTCACTGGATTCGACTGTAGACAGTTTATGACATATTGACAGCAAACCCAGAATGCAGCTCATTCTCAATGTGAAACTGTCCTTCCAGTATATGTTTTCCCAGTTCCCTCCCGTTGCTAGGCAACTTCCTCTCCTGGGACGTTTAGTCCCATTCAGTCTTTCCCTTGCTGGGCTATGCCTTCCTTGGGACTACATCCCCCATAAGTCCTTGCAGCTCCCAGCCTTAATAGTCAGACCTCCCAGGGCTTCAGCTGCAGCCAATAGGAATCCTTCTCCTTTTACTGTGGAGAGAGGAGAGAAAGAGGAATAGCAGCAGCACACACAATCCCATCTTAAAGGGTCAACAATACCTGGCAGCACTACCTATCTACTACATGTGTTGCATTGAAAAAATTATGTCATGTCCATTTTTGTCTGCATAGTGGTGCCTTGGCAGTCCATTTAAAATTAATAAAATGCCTTAACACAACAAAGCGCTAAAGTTTGAGTGGGCCCATAATCGTTATAGCCAGTGGTGCCATTATTCCCAGGCATATAGGTTTTTGTCTGTGTGCTAGGTGCAGGGCAGGACTTAGGGTGGTGGGGGCCCTGGGCTTGAGTCACTTTTGGGCCCTACCTTCTATACATTACTTTAAACCTTTAGTTTTCTTTTAAGCGCGCCACTCTGATACCGTTTGTCCGCCATTACATCACTGTCTAATGCAGACAGGTTTTCTCAATGGTAGTAAACGAGGCAGTACATAACTGCCAATAACCAATCAGCAAACCTCAAGGTAAGAGTTTAAGGAATTTTAAGGAAAAAAACTATTTAATGAAAAAAACTTACATTTAAATGCTCATCAATGCAGCCTTGCATAGCGTCCATCTGCATGCTTGTCCAGTGTCATTTGCAGCCTTGCCCAGTGACATTGCAGCCTTGTCAGTGTCATTTGCAGCCTTGCAGCCTTATCAGTGTCATTTGCAGCCTTGCAGCCTTGGTCAGTGTCGTTTGCAGCCTTGTCAGTGTCATTTGCAGCCTTGCAGCCTTATCAGTGTCATTTGCAGCTTTGCAGCCTTATCAGTGTCATTTGCAGCCTTGCAGCCTTGTCAGTGTTGTTTGCAGCCTTGTCAGTGTCATTTGCAGCCTTGCAGCCTTATCAGTGTCATTTGCAGCCTTGCAGCCTTATCAGTGTCATTTGCAGCCTTGCAACCTCCATCTGCAGCCTTATCAGTGTCCATCTGCAGCCTTGTCCGTGTCATTTGCAGCCTTGCCCAGGCTGCAGTTAAACTGCAGTGACTTGTCAGTGTCACTGCAGTTTAAATATGGTGCGAGATGCACAAAGCTGGTCCTGTGTATCTCGGCTCCTGGTGGCTTTTCTCGGCTCCTCTCGCAGTCCCGCCCTATGATAGACATAACACAGGTCCAATGGTGGGCCTGGGCGTGACTGTGAGCGGAGACGAGCGCCGACATACATAGCCTAGTGTACTCGGCTAGGTTCAGCTAGCTCCGCTCACAATCACGCCCAGTCCCTGTGTTACATCCATCATAGGGCGGGACTAGGCGTGACTGTGAGTGGAACTAGCCGAGTATAGCCGAGTACACTCAGCTGGGGCCCGCGGGGCCCCCTATTGAGCGGGGCCCATGGGCTTGAGCCCAGTCAAGCCCTACCCTCCCCCAATCCTTACCTATTATCCAGAGTTGTCCTTACAGTAATTCACATACTCACCTGCCCAGTGGATCCAGTGCTATCCTTCTGTGATCCGTTGGCCTGATATCACATACCTTATCCTGCCTGGTGCCAGGAGCCTCTTTTTGGTTCCCTAATTGCTTGAGCCAGGCCCACCCCACTCTGCCCACTGTGGTATGGAAAGTGAAGCATCCTGAGATATGTAATGTACCAATCTCAGGAGGCTTCAGAGCACTGGAGACGTCATTATAACCATGGTGGCCAGGAAGCAGGCAAAAAAAAACATAAAAAGTAAACAAAGTATGAAAAAAACGTACAATTTAGATTGCAGAGGAGGGGAGCAATGATGCCCACTGCATTGAGAGGGTGAAGGTCCACTTTAATACTTTGAACAAGCCACTAGCCGTGTATGCAAGTCAGCAGTAGCATTCTTCATGATTTTTTCATGACAGATTTACTTTACAGATACAAATTTAAAATGCTACTATTATTTATAAGGAAAGAAATGACAGTCAAAAATGTGATGTTCTAATTGTTATTTAATAAACTCTCTTTGCATTGCTACCTACATTAAAAGACCAGATTCAGTTATTGATGTACAAACAATATGGATAGAGCTCCATCTAGTGGTAAAAAATGAAAATCACAACCCCCCCTCAAACAGTTTTTAGGGCTTGTTCACACCACAAAAACGCACTCCAGATGTGTTTCTGCATGAGTGTTTGTAACGCATTTCAGTGCATTTTTGATGCATTTCTGATGCATTCCAGGTGCTTTATATTCTTTTTTCCTGTTTTTTTTTCACTGTACTAGGGCCCGGTGCATTTTTGATACTTTTTTGATGCATTTCAGGGCTAGTTCACACCACAAGCGTTCGAGTACTTTTTTTTTTCTTCATCCAAAATAGAAAGTAGGTTACATGGTTTTCAAAGGCATAGTTCATACCAGTGCTTGCAGTTCCACTGTGTTCTGGTTTTCAGAAAAAAAAAGTAGAACTGTACTGGAACATGGTAAAATGCATCAAAAATGCGCCGGAATGCACCTACACGCATCAAAAACACACTGGACACAAAGTAAAGTGAAAAAAAAGAGAAAAGAAAAAAGCATCTGGAATGCACCTGTAAATGCATCAAAAACAGGCATGCAGAAACGCATCCAGAATGGATCTGAAGGACGTTTTTGTGGTGTGAACTAGCCCTTACTGTGTTCAAGTATGGTCCATTTCAGGAAAAATGCAGCATGTTCTATTTTTTTTCTGGAACTGGAACTATCTGCACTGGTGTGAACTATGCCTTTGGAAACCGTGTAACCTACTTTCTATGCATTTATGATGCAGAAAAAAACTCAGTGGACTGCATGTGGTGTGAACTGGCCCAAAAGTTATTGTAATGAATCAAATAACTTCTATGTATATGTCAATTGTTCAGAGGGGTGAGTAAGACCTGGTTCACACCACAAAAACATACTCCAGATTTGTTCCTGGTGCGTTTCTGCATATGCGTTTTGAACGCATTCCAGTGTGGTTTTGATGCATTTGTATGCATTCCAGATCCTTTTTTTTTTTCCTCTTCCCCCCCCCCCCCCCACTGTACTGGGGTCTGGTGCGTTTTTGATGCGTTCCAGTGCATTCCGGTGCATTTTTGATGCCTTTTGCCATGTTCCAGTATAATCCAGTGCAGAAAAAATGCAGTGTAGCGCTGGTAGATTTATGATCTACCAACTGATAGGTAAATTTAGTAAATTGCTCGTTAGGGGAGTTAGATTTGCCTCTGTTCTAGCTTGGCTGACGTTGCGTGTGGTTCCACACTGAGCCGGTGGGTGTCGCTGTTACCACTGGCTAGTGTTGGAAAGGCAACGTGTCGAAGTGTATGGATGCTCTTCTGTCCCGGAGACAACTCGGTGGAGGTGGTCCTCCGAGTTGCATTCTGGGAGAGGGTATTTATGGGACGGACGCCATGTTTTGAGGTTCGTTTTACAGCCACCTGCTGGCCCTCCTGGCCGACAGGTTTGCGTTAGAGTGCTACCTCGTGGTCCTCCGTTCCGGAGGCCCGCGGCGCGTGGGTGGGCCCAGAAGCATGTCTGGGGCTTACCACAGTAGTCTAGGAATGGTCCTGAGCTGTCTATCCAGAGTGAAGAAGCTGGACAACCGAGGAGATCCCAGGGGAGGACCCGTCATGGAAGGATCATGCAGTGCTGGTCTGGAGAGGGGCCTGGTGACTCGGTTGGAGGACGTATCCTAAAGTAGTTCTACAGCATAGTACTGCCGGGTTGGCTTAGAGGTCCAAGTACTGTGTCTGACATTCACCGCAAAGTTTAATACATCCTGTGGCAGAGGATTGTACGGATTTATTTCAAGCAAGTCTGTGGCAGAGACTTTTGTTCGTGCTACGTACTGGCTGCTAGGCAAGTGAGAGAGGCCTATCCAGGCGAGCAAAGATTGTGTCCCACAAGGGGATTGCATCCAATTACAATATTCAACTTTAAAGGACGTTCTCAAGAATCCTAAAGAAAGGTATTTGAGCTTCCCTGTAGCTTCCCTCCTGCCTCTTTCCTGCTACTTCCTTCGTTACTTGGTTCAATAAAGCATTGAAAACTTATTCAAGTGGTGGTGCTTTTATCGTCCAGAGGTAAACTCGACAGAACCCTAGACCCGGTGCCGGTGAAGTAGGGGTGTCGAGAGTGAAGGTAACAAGCCCACTTAAACCAGCAGCTCCACCGAGAGTTATTGCTATAGCAGCATGCCATGTTTTACTTTTTTTTCCGAAACTGAAATGCCCTAGAAACTGACTGCGCTGGTGTGAGCTACTGTATGCCATAAAGCAAGTAAATATTATTGTATATACTTTCCTATCTATTTACTAATGGTAACAGCATAAGGATTAAAAACAGTCAATGTTGATTAAGAGAGTGAAGATCCACTTTAAAATAGGAAATGCTAACAAAAGCCAGAAGAAAGATGTTGATTGCTTGCTAAAGGAATGAAAGTTTCTCAGTAGACCCAGCAAAGCGTATTCAGTGAAGTATCACAAAGATCTATACAGTAATGATGTGCATAGTGCAGTAAATTGTAGCAACCAATCAGAATAAGTATCATATCTGTAGTGTAGCATCTTGACTGTAATAACTGAAATGTAAGTAGCTGCTATGCTTGGCTATAGTCGCTATAGGTTGTACTTCACCCTTCGCACTTTTCACTGCTTTGTTGAACCCAAGTGTATGGATGTTATGGATGTAAATGGCGCCATTTTTAAAAAACAGAAAGCACTTGATCTCACAGATCTTGGTGTGATCAAATACTTTTAAGGGCAGAGGAGGGATTTGGGATCTTATAGACCCCAGATCTCTCCATAAAGAGTACTTGTCACATGCCTATTGCTGTCACAAGCCATGTTTACATTCCTTGTGGCAGCAATGAAAGTGATCACAGTGACAGTGTAAAAAATGTTTTTAAAAAAGTAATATAAAAAATCAAAGTGCCCCCGCCCCCTGGCTTGCACGCAAAGGCAAACACATGTGCCTGTCCCGTACGCAAACAGCGATCATCAGATTATTAGATCATGGGCAGTAATTCTAGCACCAGACCTCCTCTGTAACTCTAAAGTGGTAACCTATAAAGGCTTTTAAAGCGAAGCCTATGGATAGTAAAATTTACGTTATTTGCGTGGTTGCACGGACATGCACAATTTTAAAGTGTGACAAGTTTGGTATCTATTTACTTGGCTTAATATCATCTTTTATATTTTACCAAAAAAAATGGTATTGTATTGTGCTTTTGTGCATTAAATTAAAAAAAACTGAGAACACATGGGTACTACTTTAAGATATAATGGGGTTAATTACCAGCACTGGATGCCCTGCTAAATTTGAGAGGGTTTGGGGAGGTTGATTTGATTTACCAGGATTGGCTCGAGTAGACCTGATTATTGATAAGATATTGGGGTAGAATACCTTTGATTATTTAAAGTGATTGTAAATGATCACCTTGTAAAACAACCCATTCAATTTGAAATAGAAATGAAAGGCAAAACATTTTTCTATAGTTTTAAAAAGAAACATTTTAAATACATTTTTCCCTGTTTTATAAGTGATCGCATTCCCTCTGTTCTCAGCTGCATAAGAGCTGGGGGAGGAGAAGAAGCAGTACACTGAGCTTGCCAGTGAATGGCTGTGTAGAGGGGGTATGTCAGGAGAAGTCTGATCATTGGAGGAGAACAGGCTTAGTTCCCAGCATAGCAAGAGAACGACCTATCGGTGTTCTCAAATGAAGCAATACAAAGAGAACAGGATATTTTCTCACACAAGTACATGGTAAAGCAGGCACATACCAGGAATATGAAGTGTTGGGGTAACAATGTTGATTACTACTATCTGACTTTGGAATATGCCATAATTGAGCTCTATTGGTACTGTCATTTCCGTTTGCAGCCACTAGGTGGGGTTGTATGTTCTCTTCGGTGAGCTTACGTCCAAAAGTTCTGTGGAGTTGGATGCTGTAATTGACTATTTGTTTTTGTACATTACAACTTTGCATTCTTTTGTGGGTGTTTATGGAACATTTATGTTTGAATGTGTTCAAATAAGACTTTTTCAACAAAAAATGTTAAAAAGTGAATTTTTTCCAAAAATATTGCATCTGAAGAACGTGGTGCAAATACCATGTGACATAAAAAAAATGCAAAACCCACCAATTTATTCTCTAGAGCCTCTGCTTAAAAAATAATAATGTTTGGGGATTCTAAGATATTTTCTAGCAAAGAATACTGACTCTTATATGTAAACAAAAAGTGCCAGAAAGGCCTGGTCTTCAAGTGGTTAAAAAAATGACACTTAAAAATGGCACCAATTCCTCCAGAGTTTATAAATTAGAGCCAGACACACTAATATATTGTCATTCTATCCAGAAGTATAACTAGGAGTGCCTAGGCACCCATGATAACTATGGGCAAAATAATAATGCGGCATGCTATGCGTGCCATGGCAACTAGTTGGGTGTGGCCTATTTGCACTAACAGTGGGAGGGGCTAAAAGAGGGGTGTGGTTAAATAAAACTATATACATGACACACATATACCGCAGTTCTCCTGTGCTACAAGCAAGAGTCTCTCGGACATAACCCTAACTTTAGTACCTGGGACTTTACAACCTCTTTAACTCCTTCCAAGCTGATCTTCTCCCTGCTTTACCTTTTCCTGGCTCCTCTATGGTTCAGAAAAGTTTACACTGCACTGCTTCACCCCGCCACCAGAGCATCTTCCGCCACATTCCAAATTGCATGACATGGTGACAGTTTACTACCCTATTTGCTCTCCATTCTTATGTTTGCACTGTATAGTTGGCAATCATATTTAACTACTGCGGCAGGGCGGCCCAGCTACGCGAAACAATGTACCTGTACATTGTCTCTTTTCCCGGGTCTGGGGCGTATGTGCACACGCAATGTCCGCCGGGACCTGACAATCGATGACAGGAGAGGCAGAACTTCTGTCTACCTATGTAAACAAGGCAGACCGCCGTTCTGTCAGAGAGGAAAATGGAGATCTTGTGCTTCTGCTAAGCAAGAACACGGATCTGTGTTCTCCACCAGTTAAAGCGGAGGTCCGGCCGTTTAAAAAAAAAAAAAAAACAAGTCAGCAACTACAAACACTGTAGCTGCTGACTTTTAATAAGGGCACTTACCTGTCCAGCGAGCCTGCGATGTCGGCCCCCCGTGGCCGATCCGTCCATCGGATCGGGTGCCGGTGCCGCCATCCTAAGGGAAACAGGTAGTGGAGCCTTCCTACTGCGCATGCGCGAGCCACGTGGCTCTTTGTGAATGGCCCCGTGGTTTTGTGGGACACACACATGTCCCAGAAGACAACGGGGCAGCTCACCGAAGAGGAGGAAGTGAAGGAGCAGCGCCGTGGAATAGGAAGAGGCAGATTAGGAACAGGCATTTCTGGTAAGTAAAATATATATATATATATATATATATATATATATTTTTTTTTTTTTTGCAGAATGTTAATGTAATTTTTAATTTTAGGGTGGACCTCAGCTTTAAGCCATCCCCCACACAGTTAGGCCCCATTCACACTATTAGATTTTCTGCAGAGTTTTGTCTTCAGATTTACCAAAACCATATACTGTAATATGAGGTCAAACCTTAAGAGTTTCAATTTGTATGCAATCAGGCAGGCCCTTGCGCTACATGGTTTTGATAAATCTGAAGACAAAAATCTGCAGAAAATCTAATAGTGTGTATGGGGGTCTTAGAAAGCAATCCCTAGGAGCACACTTAAACCTTTAACCCCTCCCCAGACAGTGTCATTAGTACAGTGAGAGTGCTTTTTTTTTTTTTTTTTTTTTGCACTGATCACTTCATTAGTGTCACTGATCCCCAAAAAGTGTCACTTAGTGTCCAAATTGTCCACCGCCATTACTAGTAAAAATACAAATGCCATAAAAATATTCCATAGTTTGTAGACATTATAACTTTTCTGCAAACCAATCAATATACGCTTATTGGGATTTTTTTTTACCAAAAATGTGTAACAGAATACATATTGGCCTACATTTCTGAAGACATTTGTTTTAAAACATTTTTTATTGGATATGTATTATAGCAGAAAGTAAAAAAAATATTGTTTTTTTTTTTTCAAAATTGTCAGTTTTTTTTAATTTATAGCGCAAAAAATAAAAACCGCAGAGGTAATCAAATACCACCAAAAGAAAACTCTACTTGTGGGAAAAAAAGGACATACATTTTTTTGGTTACAGCTTTGCATGAATGTGCAATTGTCTGTTAAAACAAAGCAGTGTCGTATCGCAAAAAATGGCCTGGTCATGAAGGGGGTGAAACCTTCTGGAGCTGAAGTGGTTAAACTGTTGTTCAAATCAGCAGTTTGCTCCCTTTATGCACTGTATACACAAAGACATAGCACCTGATGAGCGGTCATGACGTACGCATGCGCACTGAGCTCTTCGAAGCCGTGTGCTGCCAGAATTACGCAGTATTACGAAGCTGCTGCTGACAATTTAGAAGTGGGCACGCATGCGTATTAAGTGTAACGAAGCTGTCCCAGTCCTGTTAGCTAGGGGCACGCATGTCCTTTAGGAGCTTGGTGGAAGAGGTTACAGGAAGCGAATCACGAGCGGTGTTATCAACATGTCGACTGCTATGAACTTTGGGACAAAAACGTTCAAGCCTCGACCTCCAGACAAGGGATCTTTTCCTCTGGATCACTTTGGTGAGCAGCAGGAGAAGGGATTGGGAGTAGCCAGGCTGTCACTTTGTAAAATCTGACATTTCTATTTAGCATTGAAAAGGATAGTGAGATGAAAAGTAATTGCAGATCTGTGAAATAGCGCCCCTGTGTGGATGATTATGGGGTGTAGTATGGTCAGTATGGATCATCTGATAGTATATGGTTTTTCTCCATGTACTTTATAACAGTGGGTGCAGCAATATTTTCTGGTTATATTTGTATCCATTTTATTTTACAATGACATGACTGTAAACTTTTATTTTTTTATGCCTTGTCTCATCATACCGTTTAAGTAAATCTATGGGAAAAGAATATATTTTAAAGAAACATAAGCATGGCAAAGCAGACCTTTATTTACCTGATTTAATGTGCTATCCCCCACCCTTTCTCTATTTCCAATAGTGTTATTCCCATGCACTAGCAACCAATTACAAAGAAGGGCATTGCCAAAGTAGGCGGGGCACGCATGTGGTTTTGCAAATAGTCATCAGGACGGAAAGTTGGCGTTTGCATAGCGACTTATTAAAATATGTACGTAAACATATGTATGGATGGCTTAAAGTTGCATTAAACAGCAAACATTTACCGCATTTTCCGGCATATAAGATGACTTTTTACACTTAAAAAAAATGGCCAAAGAGCAGGGGTCGTCTTATACGCCGAGTCAGCTCATCGGATGCCTGCTGGATGTGTGGTAATACTGTATGTAGCTTCGGCTACATACAGTATATACCGTTGAGCCAATCCCGGTGAGTAAGGATGAGCTCCGGCGTGTTGGCACATCCCACGTGCAGAACCCGCCAGGAAGTCGGCACGGCGCTGCGCTAATCACAGGCAGTGAGACATTTCCCGATCTCTGCAGCCGCACATCGGGAAAATGTCTCACTGCCTGTGATTAGCGCCGTGCTGACTTCCTGGCGGGCTCTGCACGTGGGATGTGCCAACACGCCGGAGCTCATCCTTACCGGTGAGCGATGTATTCAAATGCATATAGAGCCTGCTCGGATTGGAGTAACAACCTCTGCCAATTTGAGCAGGCTACATAGAGTAGCCTGCTCAGATTGGCTTTGAGAGTCAGAGAGGCGCGGGCTGATGATATTACAGCCTCTGCCAATCCAAGAAGGCTTTGTATTCATTATTAGAATACATCGCTCGCTGTGGTTGGCTCCAGCAAGAAGGAAGAAAGATATGCCTCCAGCTCCAGCAAGAACAAAGAAATATGAAGTGTCAGAAGCCTCGGAAGGGGGGTTGTCTTATATGGTAAGTACAGGCAAAAACTCTTAAACTGTAAAATTATGGGGTTGTCTTATACGCCAAGAAATACGGTATTATATTGCAGCTTACCATTTTCTAGATGTAATGGCTGCATTTGTATTCTTTTTCTCTGCTGTGCTCCTTCATCCAGAGTGGGGGCCATTCTAATATAGGAGGTGTGTTACTGGCCAGATCACCAGGGAAAACAGAGGGGGAAAAAGCCTAGAAAAGAAAACAAATGCAGCCACCACATCTATTAATTAGTAAGCTGCAATATATTACATTTTTGGGTTTAATACTGCTCTAAGCTGTACGCAGACTGTGTAGTGTGAAAACCTGCAAAGGGTAGTGTCACCAATACGTATATAATTTAAAACGGTATTAAACCCAAAACCAAAAATGTAATATATTGCAGCTTACCGAGCTACCTAAGGCACAGCCAAAGCAGGCCCTTGAAGGTGCCTGGTGTGCCGTGGAATTAGCAGTTCAGGTAAGTGTCATTATAGGGTATCTGTAGGTGCAGTAACTTACACCAACAAATTCTAATTCATTCTGCTGGGGTCACAGCACTTCCTGCCACTGCTCCAAAGGATCACAGGTCAGGAAGGGCTTTGTGCTCCTGCTTCAAGCTTTGCAACAACTACAGGTTGTCCCATGACCAACACTAGAGTTTAAGGGTACCCACTTTTATCTGAGTCAATACACTACATCAAAAGAAAGTTTACCTTTTAGTAGGAAAGGTGGACCAACAGATGATGGATTGTGATTGGCTGCTATGGGTTATTGCATGAGGTGACCTGCACATGTTCAGTTGTCTTCAGCTAGCTCCTGTCCGTGAAATCCAGACGGATGGTGACCCTATTTTCCATCCATCTGGCAGATCACATGAAAACAGACAGGTGATCTGTTTTCTTCCGGTCTCTCCATAGAGGAGAGCGGGGCTCTCTCAGGTCCGTCTCAGCACAATGAGCGATGACAGACCTATCATCAGCCTGCTCAGCAGGAATTAGCGGATCAATCCCCCGCTGAGCAAAGCAGAGTTTGTCTGTGTGAAAGCGCCCTTAGTGCATTACAAAGAACAGCCATTCCAGACCAGGGGTGCTGAACCTTTTGAAGAGTGAGGGCCACTTAAGCATTTTGGTAACCGGTCTGATGCCACAATGAACTATGGGGTGTTCCCACCTCCCAAACCTCAAATGTAAATGAGTCCTTACTGTCCTGAGCCTCCAATAAGCTGCTTTTACATTGATGTGCCACCCTAACAACCCTCTTATTTGTAAGTGCTAATATGCCCATTACAAAAGCGCAGTGTATGTGATGTTTACTACACTGACAATTTCCTCTTCCAGCTTCTGCTGCCATCGCTCTCCAGGCTGCTAGATGTTCTCGGGTGAAGTGTACTCCGTATGATTCCACCTGGGACAGGAGCTGGCGCTAGAGAGGACATATCGGCTTATGCGGCCCCTGCTCCCTCCATGGCCACCTGCTTACTCCACTGCCAGCGCCGTCGCTATGCGCTTTGATGCTCTGAGATGGTGTGTAGGCAACTCGTTGATTGCGGTTTGGGGTGGCCAAGCCATTATCCCAGAGCATGGGCATGTGCTTCCCTGGTTTGAGGTCATGAGCTACATTCGAGGACTCCACGGGCCACAGGTTGAGCAGCTCTGTACTAGAACTAGACTAACTAGGAAGATAATAGTGACTGACAAAAAAAAAAATCAGAGATGTGTGCAATAGTCTACTGGTGCAAATATCAATTATCAGCGGTCATATTAAAGGAATGTCATTAAAGCCTAAGTTCGGTTATTTTTTAAAGAAAAAATTTTAATCAGTATAAGATACAGTACCCACATTTAGGTGGTTCTAAAGGCTTTTTTTTTTTTTTTTTTTTTTAACCTTAATGCATTTTCAGCGTTAAGGTAAAAAACCTTCCGCATGCAATTCTCCGCCAGCCCCACTAAATACTTACCTGAGCCCAATCTCTATCCAGCGATGTTTACGAGAGCAGCATCTCTCTCCGTTCTCTCCCTTCTCATTGGCTCAGAGACAGCAGTGGAAGCCACTGTTGCTGTCATTCTCAGCCAATGAGGGGATAGAGTGGGGCTCAGGAGTGAGCTTGTATGAGTGCCCCCATAGCAAGCAGCTTGCTATCGGGCACTCTGCCAGGTGGTGGGCCCAGGAGTGCCAGCGGGTGGCCCCAAGAAAAGGAATATCGGAGCTGTCCTGTGCAAAACCATTGCACAGAGCAGGTATGTGTATACAGTGCTTGTTTTAATAAAAAAAAAAAAAAGTGGAACATTTACAATTATTTATTTCTTTATTGAGATGTGTTCCTTGTACTGGCTGTCTTAGCTGAAATCCTCTATCCTCTGCCAATTCTCATGCCCCCACAGCAGCAATTTTATGGTGCTGTTGGAGGCTAATACAGCCGCTGGACCTGTTATAGGCACTGGTCAAGATTGCTAACTATGCCTGCTGTTTCCAGCCCCCTTCTCTATTCATCGAAGCTGTACTATTGCTTCCATCAATGAAATGTGCTCTATGAATGGAGAACAGGTGGATGAATGAAAACTTTGCCACCTCCATCCATAGAGCGCCTTTCTTCAATGGAAGTTATCTTACAGCTTCTAAGAAAAAAATATGTAGAAAAATAAATCCCAGGCATAAGCAGCTCTTGTCTGGCGCTAGCCTAACCCTTTGCCCTTTCAGACTGGGTGCAGATTTCAGTGGTCTGCTAAAAGGGAATGATTTTGTTTTATCCAATGTTTTTTTTGTACTTGTGTAATTCATTTATTTTCATCACGTCTACTTTTTTCCTACAGGTGAATGTAAACCTTTTAAAGAAAAGTTCATGAAGTGTTTACGGGAAAACTCCTTTCAGAGTAATCTGTGCAGAGAAGATTCAAAGGAATATTTGGAATGCAGAATGGAAAGGTTTGTGTACACCAAGTTCGAATGAGAACATTCACATCTATAAACCATATCTAAACCCAAAAGCAGCATTTCTTTATCGTGCATCGTGGGACACAGAGCCTTAAGTAATTACTTAATTGGTTATAGGCCACCTTCAGGTGTTGACATTGGTAAACCCAGTCAAAGAAGTTTACTCCCCCTATATAACCCCTCCTCCTTCCAGGAGCACATCGGTTTTTTCGCCAGTGTCTAAGGTGTTGTTCACGAGTGAAGATGTGCTCTGAGGAGCTCCAGGAGGGATCCATGCTGGTTTTAAATAACCTCCATAAAAAGAAGCTAGATCCATCCAGAAGTGCCACTGAGGCCTAAAGTGGATGGTACCTGGGACCACGTATCCGAAGCACGGGGTTTTGCCTGTAATGCCTCTCTTTGTAGGGCTGGACCCCAGAGCTTAGGTCTTATTACATTACCTCAAGCTTCCTGATGGGGTGCTTATACAAGGCCCAAGGCAGTTGGACCTGGTTTTTACGGACCCAGTCCTTGAAGGTTTGCTAAACGTAACCCGCCGTGATGGGTGAAAATTGGATTCTCTGTTAATTCAGCAAAATCCTGCGGCGAGGACAAGGTAAGGGAACAAAACTTGAATATTAAAAACCTCTATGCATTTTCTTTTATTTAAGGAAAAGCTGTTGTCATGCCTTAAAATCTCTACTAGATGGAGTCTATGCACATACCTTACTCTGTTGTCTCACTGTTTGCTCAGTTCTGTGTCTGGCTGCACAGCGTGTGGAAGGAGATTTTGCGAGGTCCAAAATCTGCAAAAAGTCTTTTTTTTTTTTTTCTTCCTCTGATGGGACCACAGAGGGTCAGGGGGACAGTAGCGCTGCACCCCCCTACCAATTATGGCAACTCAGGGTGAGCCATTGGAGCAAATTGATGGTGCAGCTGCCTCTCACATCTCAGCACCTGTATACGTGACTAAAGATGCCCTTTCCTCCTCCCTTCAGGGTCTGGAAGAAAAATTAGCGGCTTTAAAGCGCATCCTCCATTCAAATGGATAGGAAGCGTACTAGGTACCCCTCCCCCGCATCAGCTTTGCAAGGGGAACAGTGGGCACACGATGAGGTTTTACCCTCAATCGATCAGGAAGGGAAACAAACCGATGATTCTTCTGCAGGGGAACCAACGGTAGATTAACATTTATCAGATTCTCAAATCTGAAAAATTGCTCATACAATCTCTTACAGAAATGGTTCGTTCCACTTTCATGCTACCTCTAACAGAGTCTCATGAAAACTTCTAAGGCTTCTTCCTTTTAGGTTCTTTAAAACCTTCCCATCCTTTGCATGCGTTTCCTGCACATGCATTACTTGAACAGCTTATTTTTGTGGAATGGGATAAACCAGATAAACATTTTCTCCTTCCTAAGAGATTTTCAATTCTCTATCCTCTGGAGGAGAAATTCTCCAAAAGATGGAAAGTACCAGCAATTGACGCTGCGATTTCCAACGTGAATAATACCTTAACTTGTCCTGTAGACAATGCACAGAAGCTTAAGGATCCAACAGATAAGAAGTTGGAATCCCTGCTAAAATCTGCTTTTTCCATAGCAGGTGCCGTCACTCAGCCTGCAGTCGCCGCAATAGGCGTCCACCAATCCCTAAAGGACCAATTTAAATAGGCCCTTAGAGAGCTTCCTACACAACAAGCTCTGGATTTGGCTGAACTACCTAAGGCATTATGTTTTGCCGTAGATGCCACTAAAGACTCTATTCACCAGGCATCCCGCCTTACGCTTATGCTTGTACATATGCGCAAAATCCTGTGGTTGAAAAATTGGTCAGCTGAAACACCATGTAAAAACCTCCTAACTGGGTTTCCCTTTCATGGGGAGTGACTGTTCGGAGAAGACTTGGATAAATATATCAAGGCAATTTCTGCTGGGAAAAGTACTTTTTAACAGTCAAAAGAAAATATAAATGCCCTTCATTTAAATGGGCTCTTTCCCCTGCGACAGGGGCTTCCGCCTCTAGGCAGTGGCGACGGTCTTCGCCGTCAGACTCTAGAGGAACACCTCAGGGTCAGACCCAGGCTCAAAAGAAGCCCTGGGGTAGGAAATCTGCAAAACAGAATCCTAAAGCCTTGTCATGAAGAGGCAAACTGCAATTTTCAGAAGTCTGGAAAAAGGAAATTCAGGACAGATGGGTCATCTCCACAGTAACGCTGGGGTACAAGCTGGAATTTCGGGACTTTCCACCATCTCGCTTCCTGAGGTCAAGTGTTCCCAAAGATCCAGAAAAAAAACAGTCTTGGTTTCAGGCATTAGACCGATTAATATCTTAAGGGGTGATCATACAGATACCCACAAAGGAGCAAGGTCTGGGGTTTTATTCAAATCTTTTCATGGTACCAAAACCAAATGGAGATGTCAGACCTTTTCTAGATCTAGGAAAATTAAATCAATTCCTGAAGATCCGCTCCTTTCGCATGGAGACAATCAGGTCGGTAATTTATATCCTTCTAGGCAGAGAACTTCTGGCGTCAATCGACATCAGGGATGCATATCTGAATGTCCCTATATTTCCTGCTCATCAAAAGTTTCTGCGGTTCGAGTTAGGACAGCAGCATTTCCAATTTGTAGCCCTGCCCTTCGGGCTACCCACAGCACCTCGGGTGTTCACCAAAGTGCTGGCCCCACCTCTAGCCATGTCAAGGGCACAGGGCATAACAGTCGTAGTGTACCTAGACAACCTATTACTTTTAGATCAATCAGTGACTCGTTTGGAGCAAAGTGTATGCACTACAACCAACTATCTAAAAAGTTTGGGTTGGATTCTCAACCTAGAGTAATCTTCCTTAATACCGCTAAAAAGGCTGGAGTACTTGGGTCTGATCATAGACACAGCCCTGGAAAGGGTGTTCTTGCTTCAAGCAAAAATCAATTCCATAGGAGAGCTGGTGCAGAGGCTCAGGTCAAATGGCAATCCCTCCATTCGCCTCTGCATGAGGTTGCTAGGAACCATAGTAGCTTCATTCGAAGCAGTTCCCTATGCCCAGTTCCATTCAAGACTGTTGCAAAACAGTATCCTATCTGCTTGGAACAAAACAATTCAAGCTTTAGACTTACCAATGCAGCTGTCCCCAAGAGTGGCCCAAAGCCTCACTTGGTGGTTATTAACCCAGAATCTGCTGAAAGGAAAATCCTTCAGACCAGTCATCTGGAAAGTGGTAACGATGGATGCCAGCCTCTCAGGCTGGGGAAGCAATACTAGAAAAGACAGCTGTCCAGGGACAGTGGTCAAGAACCGAAAGAATCTTGCCCATCAATATCCTAGAGATTCGGGCAGTATGCCTGGCTCTAAAGGCCTGGACTTTCAGGTTACTGGCTTGTCCTGTCAGGATTCAATCCGACAATGCCACAGCTGTGGCCTATATCAATCACCAAGGGGGCACCAAAAGTCTCTCAGCACAGAGAGAGGTGAACCATATTCTAACTTGGGCAGAAAGGAATGTTCCATGCCTTTCTGCAATCTTCATTCCGGGAGTAGAGAATTGGCAGGTGGACTACTTAAGTCACCAGCAGTTATTCCCAGGGGAATGGTCTCTTCACCCCAACATACTTCGGGCTGTTTGTCAAAGATGGCGGACTCCGGACATGGATCTTCTAGCATCCAGGTTCAACATGAAGTCGGTCAACTTTGTGACCAGAACAAGGGATCCATTCGCATGCGGAACGGATGCGTTAGTGACCCCATGGGATCAGTTTTTACTGATCTATACATTCCCTCCTATTCAGTTGCTGCCTCAAATTCTTTGCGGGATCAAGCTGGAAAGAAAGACGATAATTCTGGTGGCACCAGCATGGCCCAGAAGGTCATGGTACGCAACAATCGTAAAGATGGTCAGTGGAGGGCCCATGGTCCTTCCAATTACGTCCAGATCTGCTCTCTCAGGGACCGATATTCCATCCTTCCTTACGGTCTCTAAATTTAATGGCGTGGCTATTGAAACCCACATTCTAAAGAAATGTGGGCTTTCCGGGTCAGTTATCTCTACCCTGATTAATGCTAGGAAGCCAGCTTCCAGAACTATATATTAAAGAGTCTGGAAGGCTTATGTTTCCTGGTGTGAATCCAAGGGTTGGCACCCTCGGAGATATATCAAAGGCAGAATTCTTGCCTTTCTACAATTAGGGGTAGAAATGAAATTGGCCTTAAGTACTATTAAAGGCCAAGTCTCAGCTCTATCAGTCTTATTTCAAAGACCACTTGCTACTCATTCTTAGTCCGGGGCTTTATACAAGGGGTGACGCGGCTTAATCTGCCCGTCAAACCTCCCTTGAACCCTTGGGACTTAAAACTTAGTTTTGTCTGTGTTACAAAAACAGCCATTTGAACCAAGATAACAGATTCCTAGTCCTTCTGACAAGGAAGTTGGTATTTTTGGTTGCTATATCCTCAGCAAGGAGGGTTTCAGAATTGGCTGCTGTTTCTTGTAAAGAGCCATATTTGATTTTTCATGAGGACAGAGTGGTGTTACGCCCTCATCCAGGCTTTTTGCCAAAAGTAATTTCAGGTTTTCACCTGAATCAAGATATTGTCCTGCTATCGTGTTTTCCAAAACCATGTTGCAGGGAAGAAAAGTCACTACATTGTCTTGATGTGGTGAGAGCAGTGAAAATCTATTTAAAGAAAACTGCCCAGATTCGTAAAACTTATGTCTTAATTATTCTGCCGGAGGGTCCTAAGAAAGGACAGGCAGCGTCAAAATCCACTGTCGCTAAGTGGATTCGGTAGGTGATAATTCAAACTTATGATTCAAGGGGTAAGATTCCCATGTTTTAAGTTAAGACGAATTCTACCAGGTCGGTTAGTGCTTCTTGGGCAGTGTGTCATCAGGCCTCCATGGTTCAGATCTGTAAGGCCGCAACTTGGTCTTCAGTGCATACATTCTCAAAATTTTATCAGGTGGATGTAAGGAGGTATGAGGATATCGCCTTTGGGCGCGCAGTGTGCTGCAAGCAGCAGTATAGATCCTCAAGTCTGGGTGTACCCTGCGGGTTGTTTTCTCCCACCCCTCATGTGGCATTTCTATGGGACATCCCATTAAGTAATTACTTAAAGCTCTGTGTCCCATGATGTACGATAAAGAAAATAGGATTTTTATTACAGCTGTAAAATCCTTTTCTTGGAGTGCATCATGGGACACAGAGGTCCCGCCCCTCTTTTGGGATACAAGTATATTGCTTTGCTACAAAAACCGATGTGCTTCTGGAAGGAGGAGGGGTTATATAGGGGAGTAAACTTCCTTTTGATTGGGTTTACCAGTGTCAACACCTGAAGGTGGCCTATAACCCATTAAGTAATTACTTAAGGCTCTGTGTCCCATGATGTACTCCAAGAAAAGTATTTTACAGGTAAGCTGTAATAAAAATCCTATTATGATTTTAGCACTTGGTTCCTTTATTTTTACCTGGTAATCCTGTCATTGACACACTTCCGGGTCCTAGGGGGGACAACCATACTGAGCAGCCTTGTCACCCTGGAACATGGAGTGTTAGGACTACATAACCTATGTTAAAACTGCATAAACCCCCCCCCCCCCCTCTTCTCCATAACAGAGGGAGGTGGTTTGTAGTCCACAGAGATAGCAGGGAACAATTCTAACTGATAATAATCCAGAGGCAGGAAGTACAAGAAGTTATCAGCTCACAAAATTTCTGGCTGAACAGCTATAGTTCTTTTTACACTTGTTGAACAAGTGTAATACAGCGCTTTCAAGGGTATAATGTATTTAGAAGACCATATGGCATCAAACAGGAGAAATATATTGTTAGAGCTTACATACACTTTAACCCTGTAAAAAGTACAAGAAGGCCTGCCATCTTTACCTGGGCTAGAGATCTTATGATCTGACCACAGAATCAAATATGCCAAGGAAATTGATCATGAGACCAGATCCCATGGAATTTTTGAGCACAGGTTCTGCATCCAAGTATTTTATTTTCTCATGTATCTGAACTTAAAAGTGTAGGGGAGTAGTGATGAGCAGAGGAGGGAATATTATTATTGTTGTTGTTGTTGTTGTTATTATTAAAAAATATATATATTCTTAAAAAAAAAAAAAATTATGCTGTCTTCACAATCCGAGCACTGTCCTGATTTTGACGGCTGTCTGTGAACCTTCATTTGTATATGTTTTGAATGGAGGTGACTATGGAGCAAATTGCATGGCAGCATGGTTCCTGCTAAGATGCAAACCTTTGCTGTGTCCTTCTCTAAATAGAGGTATTCTGACAGCCACTGAAGGATTTTAAAGTCATTGGCTATATGAGCATTAAGATTTTTGATAGGTAGTCTAACTGCCTCCCGCCCACCGTATTGTCAAATGACTGGCAGGCGGCGGCTCTCTCGCTCTGGGAGGACATCATATGATGTCCTCCCACTGTAGCGGCATATGCGTGCCCGCAGGGACACGCAGCGATCGGTGCTGTTCTCTGTCCTTGAGACACGGCGCATCACAGATCCCGGTAAAGAGCCAATGACGAGGCTCTTTACGCATGTGATCAGCTGTGTCAAATCACAGCTGATCACATGTAAACAAGGAAATGCCAGTTTTATCTGCATTTCTCTCCTCACGCTGACAGGGTGTGAGGAGAGAAAATCGGTGGCATTTCCGCACAGGGGAGATCTGCACAGATAATTGGGGCATTGATTATTAGTGAAGTTCCAACAGTGCCCAGCAATGAAGCCATCTATCAGTGCCCAGCAATGAAGCCATCTATCAGTGCCCATCAGTGCTGCATATTAGTGCCACCTCATTAGTGCAGCCTCATCAGCCCACACCTGTGAAGGAGAAAAATTACTTATTTTACAAAATTTTCTGTCATATTATTATTTTTTTTTTTTAGCAAAAAATGAAACCAACCCAGGGATGAATAAATACCACCTAAAGAAAGCTCTACTATCTAAAAAAAATTAAACTGAAAAAACAGCCTTCTGGAACATACACAGGTCCCAGAAGACTGCAGGATCATTCACAAAGTGCAGTGCGTTCCACGCATGTGCAGTAGCAAACGGGTTATGAAGCCGGAAAGCTTCACTACCGGTTTCCATTCTTTACAATGCCAGCACCTGAAGCTGATTGAAGAATCTGCTCAGGTGCCGACATCACTGGATCCCTGGACAGGTAAGTGTCCTTATAATCTAAGTCCGCAGCTACGCTATTTATTGCTGCTGACTTTGACGTTTTTTCTTTCTCGAACATCACGGGACACAGAGCCACAGTAATTACTGATGGGTTATATAGGTATCACTGGTGATTGGACACTGGCACACCCTATCAGGAAGTTCAACCCCCTATATAATCCCTCCCCCTTGCAGGGATACCTCAGTTTTTACGCCAGTGTCTTAGGTGATGGACGTGTAAAGATGTCCTGTGCTGAGCTCCAAAGGGAATATCCTAAGATCCTATACTGGGGCAAGCCAGGCGAACCGGATCCATTCAAAGTGTCTTTTCATGGCCGAATTGAATGGTACACGGGCCTCGTGTCCGAAGAAACGAGGTTTTACCCGTAATGCTTCTCTTTTTAGAGAGCTGGACCCCGCAGATCAGAAAATGGCTTTAAACTTCCTAATTTCTGGCGAGGTGCTTTACGGTCCCAGAACTGTTGGATCCCCCTACTGATGGGGGCCCCAGTCTCTGACGGTTTTTTCAAACGGAGCCCACCGTGAGAGGTGAAGATTGGGTCTGTGTAAACAGCACCCTGCGGCTGGATCAGGTAAGAGGAGATTCCACAGAATTTTTGAGTTCTAGTGGCTTTTCTCCTTTAAGGTAAATGCATGCTATGCCTATTGTGACCACCGGGGGCTGCCAAGAGCACAAACCTACACATGCTGACTCTGTCTCAGGTGTTGTAATCGCTGTTTATGTCCCAGCGTCTCAAGCAGGCTGCAAGCAGGTAAGGTGGAAAGGGGGATTTCTCATGTTTGAATGTTCCCCCCCAGGCTAGAGAGGGGCCACAGGGGTCTAGAAAGTGGTTATACCACCCGGGCTCTGCGGCCTAATGGCCGCCATCTCTCAAGATAGCCGTTCAGGCAGATCTTGTTACCAGCCTCCCTCCCTCCCCCCCCCCCCCCCCCCCCTACCATCCAAAGCCTTACTCCAGAGACATGACAGGAGAGCCGGCAGTGCGGGAAACGCTCGTTTTTTTCAAAACTCGGGGGGGGGGGGCGGTAGAGGAGGGGGCGGGATGTCAGCACAGAGTGCTTAGACTCCCACTCAGGCCAGCTGCAGGCTATTAAAGGCACTCTGTACAGGTGCACTCAGCCTTCTGAGAGACACAGAGCTGACGGTCGCATGTAAGGTGGGACACAGGCATTCTCCTAGGCAGCATTTACTGAAGTAACACCAGACTGAGCATTGGGTAGCAAGGCTTTTAGCCAGACTACATCGCTCAGCGGGCAGTGTTCATTTGTATACCTCACACCTTGTTGCTTTGCACTATGGGTAGAAGAGGTTCAAGCACCCCAGGAACCAGAGACACTAGGGGATCTCGTTCAGGTTCTGAGGGCCCCCTGTCGGCAGCATCCTCCTACCCTAAAGATGGGCCAGGGACGGCTAGCCAGGGAGAGCCATCGGGGTCAGGGGCTACACCTGCTTCTGGCACTTCAGCCCCTGTATATATTACACAAGAGGTTTTTTCCTCAACCATTAATGGTCTAGAGGAAAGATTAATGGCCGTGATTACGTCTTCACTCAGTGGAAGAAAACGCACTAGGCTTTCCTCTGTTCCCCAAGACCCTCAGACAGAGGAGCTCTGGGATAAAGGAGATGAATCCCTTTCAGAGGATCGGGATGGGATGGATGATTCCTCTTCGGAGGATTCAGGTGGAGAGGGACCCTCTGCGACTTTCCAAGAGGAGAAAGTCTTAGTGCAGATCCTCACTGGATTGGTCCGCTCCACATTTAAGTTGCCCATACCTGAAACTGCTAAAGAATCCTCTTCTGCTTTGGGGTCACTGAAACCTTTCCAAGCAGCACATGCTTTTCCTGTTCATACTTTACTTGAAAAGCTTATTTATTCTGAGTGGGATCACCCAGACAAACGTTTTTTTCCGCCGAGAAAGTTTTCAACACTTTATCCGATGGAAGAAAAGTTTATTAAACTGTGGGGAATACCGGCTATTGATGCCGCCATTTCCTCCGTAAATAATAGCCTGACTTGTCCTGTAGACAATGCTCAGATGCTCAGGGATAAAAGGATGGAATCCCTATTGAAGGATGTTTTCTCCTTAGCAGGATCAGTGGCCCAACCTGCAGTAGCAGCGATTGGAGTCTGTCAATACTTAAGAGACCATGTTAAGCAGGTCATCAAAGTATTACCTGAACAGCAGGCCCAGGGGTTTGCTAACCTTCCAGCGGCCTTATGCTTTGTGGTTGACGCCATTAGAGATTCTATCGTGCAAACCTCCCGTCTTTCACTGGGGTTGGTGCATATACGTAGAATCCTGTGGTTGAAAAATTGGTCAGCCGAAGCACCATGTAAGAAGCTACTGGCTGGGTTTCCATTTCGTGGTGCAAGGTTGTTTGGAGAGGACTTGGATAACTATATCAAGAGAATCTCTTGTGGGAAAAGCACTCTCTTACCTGTCAAGAAGAAGAGTAAGCGTCCCTCTTTCAAACGGACTCTTTCCCCAGCGCCGGGGGCTTCAGCCTCCAGGCAGTCTCGACGGCCGCCTCCATCGGGGTCCAGAGACAAGAGTCAACCCCAGGGACAAAAGAAGTCCTGGGGAAAGAAGCCTACTAGGCAAAACATTAAGACCTCTGCATGAGGGGGCGCCCCCGCTCACTCGAGTGGGGGGAAGACTGCGACAGTTCTCAGAGTTCTGGCAGGAGGACTTCCAGGACAGATGGGTAATCTCCACGGTAACCTTAGGGTACAAGCTGGAGTTTCAGGAATTCCCCTCTCCTCGGTTCCTCAGATCAAATGTTCCCAGAGACCCAGAGAAGAAGCAGTCGCTCCTTCTAGCGTTAGAGCGACTTTTGTCGCAGGAGGTCATTATGATAGTTCCCGCAAAGGACCAGGGATTGGGCTTCTATTCCAACCTTTTTATGGTCCAAAAGCCAAATGGGGATGTCAGGCCCATTCTGGACTTAAGGGATCTGAACCGATTCCTAAGGATTCAATCCTTCCGCATGGAATCAATTCGAACAGTAGTTCCCACCCTGCAGGGAGGAGAATTTCTGGCATCAATAGACATCAGAGATGCATATCTGCATGTGCCCATTTTTCCTGCTCATCAGAAGTTTCTGCGCTTCGAGGTAGGAGGGCGCCATTTCCAGTTTGTGGCTCTGCCTTTCGGGATAGCCACTGCACCTCGAGTGTTCACAAAGATCTTGGCTCCTCCTCTGGCCAGATTAAGGGCTCAGGGTATAGCTGTCATAGCATACCTAGACGACCTGCTCTTGATAGACCGGTCGGTAGCCTCTTTGAAGGGAAACTTGAGGACCACGGTCAGGTATCTAGAACACCTGGGTTGGATCCTCAACTTAGAAAAGTCTTTCCTAAAACCAGTAAGAAGACTGGAGTATTTAGGTCTGATTATAGATACAAGCCAGGAGAAAATATTTCTACCCCAGGCAAAGATCACTGCTTTGAGAGAGCTGATTCTGACAGTAAGGACCAAGAAGGGTCCCTCAGTCCGCCTTTGTATGAGGCTACTAGGGAAGATGGTGTCTTCATTCGAAGCAGTTCCCTATGCTCAGTTTCACTCAAGAATGCTGCAACACAGTATTCTGTCGACCTGGAACAAGAAGGTTCAGGCATTAGACTTTCCGATGCACCTGTCGCATGCGGTGCATCAGAGCCTCAATTGGTGGCTCATACCCGAAAACCTGCAGAAGGGGAAATCCTTTCTACCGGTTACCTGGACGGTGGTAACAACAGATGCCAGTCTGTCAGGTTGGGGAGCAGTTCTGGAACAGGCTGCGGTCCAAGGGGTATGGTCCAAGACAGAGAGGACCTTACCCATCAACATTCTGGAGATCCGGGCGATACATCTAGCTCTAAAAGCCTGGACTATCAGGCTACAGGGTTGTCCGGTCAGGATCCAGTCCGACAATGCCACAGCAGTGGCTTATGTCAATCATCAGGGAGGCACCCGGAGCCGAGCTGCTCAAAAAGAGGTGAACCAGATCTTTGTCTGGGCAGAGATGCATGTGCCATGCATGTCGGCAGTTTTCATCCCGGGAATAGAAAATTGGCAGGCGGACTATCTAAGTCGCCAGCAGTTACTTCCAGGGGAATGGTCTCTGCATCCCGACGTCTTTTGGGCCATATGCCAAAGATGGGGGGTTCCAGATGTAGATCTCTTTGCATCCCGATTCAGCAAAAAGACAGATTTGTGGCAAGGACAAAAGATCCTCTTGCATGCGGGACGGATGCGTTGGTGATTCCGTGGCATCGGTTCTCACTGATTTACGCATTCCCGCCTATTCTGCTACTACCACGACTCCTTCGCAGGATCAGGCAGGAAAGGAAGTCGGTACTTCTGGTGGCCCCCGCTTGGCCCAGAAGGACTTGGTATGCAGAAATAGTAAGGATGACGGTGGGTTCCCCGTGGACCCTACCGGTACGCCCAGACCTGTTATCTCAAGGTCCAGTGTTCCATCCTGCCTTACAAACGCTAAATTTGACGGTTTGGCTATTGAGACCCACGTTCTGAAGAGTCGTGGGCTCTCAGGTCCTGTCATATCTACCTTGATTAATGCAAGGAAGCCAGCTTCCAGGATGATTTATCATAGAGTCTGGAAGGCTTATATAACCTGGTGTGAATCCAGAGGTTGGCATCCCAGGAAATATGTCATAGGTAGAATCCTTGATTATCTACAGATGGGATTAGAGATGAAGCTGGCCTTGAGTACCATCAAGGGCCAGGTTTCTGCTTTATCAGTATTATTTCAGCGGCCACTTGCTTCGCATTCTTTGGTCCAAAACTTTATGCAGGGGTGGAAGTGTCTTAATCCTCCGGTTAAAGCGCCCCTAAACCCCTGGGACTTGAATTTGGTCCTGGCTGTGTTACAGAAACAGCCTTTTGAACCAATAAGTCAGATTCCTTTGGTCTTGTTGACAAGGAAATAAATTTTTCTGGTGGCCATCTCTTCTGCTAGAAGAGTATCAGAATTAGCAGCTCTTTCCTGTAAGGAGCCTTATTTGATTATACACAAGGATAGAGTGGTACTACGCCCTCATCCTAGTTTTTTTACCGAAGGTGGTTTCTGATTTTCATTTAAACCAAGACATTGTTCTACCTTCCTTTTTTCCAGATCCCTGTTCTCCGGAAGAGAGATCTCTACATTCGTTGGATGTAGTAAGAGCAGTTAAGGCCTATCTAGGGGCAACTACTCAGATCCGCAAGACAGATGTTTTGTTTGTGCTGCCAGAGGGTCCCAATAGAGGACAGGCAGCGTCAAAAGCTACCATTTCTAAATGGATTCGACAGTTGATCATTCAAGCTTACGGTTTGAAACAGAAGATTCCTCCGTTTCAGATCAGGGCACATTCCACAAGGGCTATTGGTGCTTCTTGGGCAGTGCATCACCGGGCCTCTATGGCTCAAATCTGCAAGGCCGCAACCTGGTCTTCAGTTCATACATTCACCAGATTCTATCAGGTGGATGTGAGAAGGCATGAGAATATCGCCTTTGGGCGTAGTGTGCTGCAGGCAGCGGTACAGGGTCCTCAGGTCTGATTGCACCCTACTTGGTCGTGGTTCCCCCCCCTCAGGTAGCATTGCTCTGGGACATCCCATCAGTAATTACTGAGGCTCTGTGTCCCGTGATGTTCGAGAAAGAAAATAGGATTTTTTAAAACGGCTTACCTGTAAAATCCTTTTCTTTCGAAGGACATCACGGGACACAGAGGTCCCGCCCCTCTTCTAATACACTATATTGCTTGGCTACAAAACTGAGGTATCCCTGCAAGGGGAGGGATTATATAGGGGGTTGAACTTCCTGATGGGGTGTGCCAGTGTCCAATCACCAGTGATACCTATATAACCCATCAGTAATTACTGTGGCTCTGTGTCCCGTGATGTCCTTCGAAAGAAAAGGATTTTACAGGTAAGCTGTTTTAAAAAATTCTATTTTTTGTTTTGGGAGGCTGGAGCTCCTCTTCTTTTTTTTTTTTTTTTTAATCTCAAGACTCTCGTCTATTGTCTACAGGAATCTTAAAGCACAACCCTGGAAACCTTGAGAAGTATCCCTTGCAGTGGGGCTGCATTAGCACTGCAAAGGTTAAAGTACAATTCCATGCAAAACCTAGCTGCTATTTAAAATGTCCCCCCTCCCCCAACAAGTATTCTGACTATCCTGTGTAGGAGAGATTTTCAGACTTTTATTTTAAGGTTGCTCCTATCCAGTCATGTGATCCAGCGGCCGCTGCAGGGGAGAGGAGGGAGCACCAACAATGGATGCCACAAAGTACCGTATTTATCGGCGTATAACACACATCCCAAGTTTAGGAAGGAATTTTAAGGAAAAAAACTTACGTTTAAATGCCCATCAATGCAGCTTTGTCAGTGTCCATCTGCAGCTCTGCCATTGTCCATCTGCAGCCTTGTCAGATCATTTGCAGATCATTTGCAGTTTAAATATGCCGCCACCGCCGAGATACATAGAGCCGGTCCTGTGTATCTCGGCTCCGCTCGCGGGACTGGGTGTGACTGTGAGCGGAGCCGAGAAGAGCTGATATACATACATAGCCGAGTGTACTCGGCTAGCTCCACTCGCAGTCACGCCCAGTTCCCTGTGTTATGTCCATCATAGGGCAGGCCTGGGCGTGACTGTGAGCGGAGCTAGCCGGGCCTAGCCGAGTACACTCGGCTATGTATGCATATCGGCGGCCGGCGTTCGCTCCGCTCACAATCAGTGGGGGATCGGCGTATAACACACACTCACGATTTTCCCCTGATTTTAAGGGGAAAAAAGTGCATGTTATATGCCAATAAATATGGTAAGCCTATGCTTGACATCACTGCTAGCAGGCATTACTAGCCATTGTTGAGTGCTGTCTCCTTTCCCCCGCAGTCAGCACTGGTTGGCACTGGAGTTCACGTGACCGGAGCAGCCTGAAAATAGGCAAGTATACTGATCTTTCTTACACAGGTTAGTCGGAATAGGCGTTAGGAGGAGGGATTAGCATTTTTAATAGTTATTAGATGTACCATGGAATTCTACTTTAACTGCTCATTTTGTCTAATTTTGACTAATTCCTCCTCTCCCCCACCGGACGGTGCTCCGTTAGTGGACTGTCCCTTGGCATCAGATCCATTGCACGGCTATGGATCTAGCATAGGCCTTGATGAAATCAGCACCTTTTAGGGTGGGGGGAAAAGGCGCAGCAGGGATCGGTCTAGCAGTACAGATTGGATATGTAAATATTCTGTTCTATGTCATCTAGACCTAAATGAGCAATTAACCCTTTCAGTGCAGGCCCGGCTCCACTGCAAGGGATCATTTTCAAATTTCCCAGGGTTGGGCTTTAACAATAGATGCTCTTTCATATAGCAAACATACAAGAATTTCTTGTTTAACTGCCTAATCAAGATATTATTTGCATCCCTTGTGAAAAAATTATATTCCTGAGCTGCTGTACTCTATTACATGGGGAAAGTACACTTGCTTGTTTCCTCTTGCTCTCACTGCCTTGTCTTAATGCCTATTCCCACCTCTGCATTTTTAATCTTGATGCGTTTATCGTTTAAACCAATAGAAACACATCAAAATGGATGTCAACATGTATCAATGCATTGCATGTCGATGCGCGATTTCATGCATGCTTTGACATATGTGCTTATGCATTTCCATTGATTTCAATGAAACTGCATCAGGCAGAAACGCAGAGATGTGAGTCCAGGTTATGGGCTTTAGATCTGTCTGACCCTTTTTTGACAATAAAGATGACATCGAGATAATTTGGAGTTCCAGTGTGCGACCAATTCCTTGTCTTGTATGGGCTTTAGAGACCTGAAAGTTGTCTGCAGTTTGGTACACACTATTAGTTTTTTTGGGTTGAACGAAAAAAAACTGTCGGCTCTGGTCGGAGACGATGTGCGAAACAATCCCCCCCCCACTGAACTATTGTGTTCTGATAGGTGGCGGCCCCCCGCTAGAACACCCCGATCAGCACACTCAGGCAATGGCTAACGTAAAAAACAGAAAAGCCAGCACAAGGGACATGCCTAATAGTCATTAGGACACATCCCTTATAGTGATTTATTTTCTGTTAGTAGAAACTCTCCTCCCTCCTGGCCCCTCAACCTCTGCCCCAGTAATCATCCAGCGCAGAAGGGCTTAATATGTGTAGTGGTAGCCCCGTAGAGACTGATGAGTGATTGTGGCCCACCTATCACCCTGCCCAGCCCTGCATTCACTTCCAGACAGTCAAAAACAATGAACAAGTCCATCAGTTTTGTTTTTGTATTTTATTGTGGGATTAGAACTTGGATGGGGTTAAGGGATTCATGGGATGCCCAGGAAAGAAATTCTTGCATGGTTTGGGATAAGTTAGATACTCTCCTCCTACGCAACACTTTCTGCAGACTATCTCTCCCTCCAGCACAATTCTTCAGGCGCAGCTAGCACATGGTTTAGGCCTAACTCTGGTTTTAGCCAGCTCTTAGCAAAGTTCCTTATTACAGGCCACGGACCGCGGGCCCCTATAGTGTAGCAAAAAAAAAAACAGTCCTGGTGCTAGCTGCCCTCTTTGCTGAACTACAGATCCCAGTCAGCCCTTTGCAGGCTCTGACAGCCCTCCTGACTGCCAGTAACATCACAGTCTCTCCCGCTGGCTCTACATCCATCTCTGACTCACACTTCTGGTCCTCTCCGGCATGCCGCTCCCAGCTCTCCTGACTGTACCTGCCACTCTCCGAGACCTGATGGATCCCTCCTGGAGACTTGCCCGGCAGTATTCCCCACTGTCCACTCCTGTTCAGGACACCCCTTGGGTTGTGTGGGGTTGTGTGAGGTTCCTGTCCAGCTCCGAGCCCCTGTCCCTAAGGAGGCCTGCCAATCCAGGTTGTTGATTGGTTAGGGCTCCTTAGAAGCAGATTGGAGGTAACCAAGAGATGAAGCTAGCTATGAGTCACCAGCCTACTCTAAGCCGCTCCCAGCCCACATATCAAAACAAACAGGCCTAGCTTCTACCTAGGCCTGCTTAAATTTACCTGCACTACAAAAAAAATCTCACTAGCACCTACACTAGATAGAGGGTGCTACATACGACTAAGGAGCTGTCATAGGCTCTCATCAAGAGAGCTAGATAGAACGATAGATAGAACGATAGAACACCTTTGGGATAAATTAGAGAGGAGACTGCGAGCCAGGCCTTCTCGTTCACATCAGTACAAAACAAAAACTCTTGCGCATAAATGTATAAGCCCGACAGTTCAAAGTTCTCGATGGATGGTAGCTTTCAGCCTTGCTGCACTCAAGGATAGGGAAATCCTAACATACAGACAAAAAACAGAAAAGAGAGGGCGCACCGGCCTAGTGCATTATCTTTAAAAAGGTTTATTAAAACAGAAAACGTAAAAGTACTACTCACAAGAGTAGATCTTGTCCATAGGTCTGGAGACTGCTACCATCATTTGACTATTATGCGTGATTTTTATCTACCCTTGTGAGTAGTACTTTTACGTTTTCTGTTTTAATAAACCTTTTTAAAGATAATGCACTAGGCCGGTGCGCCCTCTCTTTTCTGTTTTTTGTCGTCCACATCAGTGCCTGACCTCACAAATACGCTTCTGGAAGGATGGTCAAACATTCCCATAGACACACTTCTAAACCTTGTGTGCAGCCTTCCCAAAAGCGTTGAAGCTGCTATAGCTGCAAAGAGTGGGCCAACTCAATGTTGTACCCTAAAGACTAAGACTAGGGTGCCATTATTTGTGCGTAAAGGCAGTTGTCTCAATACCTTTAGTCATATAGTATATATATTCCATGAGTTTCACACTATGCTTTTTTTTTTTTTTTTTGCAGACAACTAATGGCCAAGGAACCCCTGGAAAAGCTTGGATTTAAGGACCTAGTTGATGAAGAAACGACACAAGAGCAAAACAAGTTGTAAGATCAGTGCACTGTACATAAGAACTTGAAGGGAAATAATTCCTATACTTGGAGGCACTGGAACTTTTTTCTGTACAGGACTGATTTACTGCGTGTGACATATGCTTCAGACAGATTCCCTTTTCTGTATATGTTTTGTCTGAAAGTCTTGGAGCTATGTCTTCCCTACTCAAGATCTACTGAGTCTTATTTATTAGTGTGTGTCTACTAAGAACTTTCTTTGTTCCTCCAGAGCAACCAATCAGCCTTTCCATAGTTTTCCTCTTTAAGTCATTCATTTTGCAGTGCAGGTTTGAACCATTACTAGGAGGCAACACGGATTGTTCTTTAGACATTTTTTGTTTAATAAACGAGGTCTACAAATGTGATCTAAAGTACTTTACAAATCACAATTTGTATCTATTAAATCGCAGAATAATTTGTTTCCTACATGTAATGTCAGCAACTTGGTTGTGCATATGGACCAAGCAGAAATAAATTTAAAATCTAATATGATATACAGTTGTAAAGTACTAAAGGTATACATAACTGATTTTAAGGGTTGACCTATGGGCTGCACCCAATTGAATGGCATCTTTACAATTATTCAAGGAATTTGATTTGTTTCTCAGCAAAATTACACTTTGGTCCAGTAATTTCTGTAGTTCATTCCTTTATATTGAGGATTCGAGGAATAATGAGAAGCCAACTCCACAGTGTTCTTCTAATCGGTATTGCGGAAATAACTTCTATACCACATCAACATTTCCACCTAAAAGAATGTTGACTATTTTGTCTGGTGGCATTGTTTCTGGTAATTGATATCTTCTCAACGCTATGGTGACAAAAGCTTTAGATCAACATCATCCACCTAAAAGAATGTTGATCGTTTTGGCTGGTGGCATTGTCCCTGGTAACTAAAATCGGGTGTGGTTCCTGAACCATTTCTCTCCAAAGCAAAACACAAGATTACATTATTAGCCTAACTCAACTAAAGAACGAAAAGTTGAGTATTCCCTACCAGCCAAATAAAATTCTCTTTACTGATGCCAGACAATACAGGTGGTTTAATTGCACTTTCCTCTTTGCATTGTTCCCCTAAAGTGGACTTATTACACGTTGGAGAGAAGACTGGAGCAAGACAGCATCTGGAGTGGCTGTGCATGGCAACCAGTCAGCTTCTAGCTTAGCTGAACGAGCTGAGGCTAGAAGCTGATTGATCACCATGTGCAGCTGGTCCAGTTTTGGTACCAAAGCCAGCAATACATTATAGTTTTCTTGTACAATGTTCCTTTTTATATTTACCAAAACCATATAATATGAGGTAAAACCGAAATGCTTATCATTTGTATGCAATCAGTCAGGCCCTTGTACTACATAGTTGAAGGTAAATCTAAAGGAAATTGAATAAGAAAATTCTATAATGTTTGGCCAGACTTATTCTATTCGCCATAAGCGCTTTACAACCTGTTCAGAGATATCGGACATTAATGTCACTTTGATGCCATCTATTGCTTTGTGTACGCTGCCGATGAAGGCATCACAATGAGAGCTCGTGGGTTTTCTTCTGTGGAATTAAATCATCCCTCTATCTCACCTGATTTTTAAAACCTTTTACATAAATCTGTTTATGGATTTTGGATAGAGTAGCCTTGTACCCACTTGCCGACCGTATATCCTAGATATAAGGTGGCTCAGCTGCACCACATCATGTACCTAGTATGTGACCCGGCCGTGCTGTGATTGAATACAGCAGATGTCGGTCACCTGGTGCCGATCAATAGATTACCACCGACAGCCAGCAATCATCATGAATTTACACAGGACAGGGCTCTGCCTGTCATCTGGGAAGTAATAGATTTTCTTTGCCCGCAAAGCAGGGAATAAAATATTACTACCCCTACTGAAAGTACACACAAACACTGGCTAGGCACACATTTAACCCTTTGATTGCCCTAGATGTTTAATACCTTCCCAGCCAGTGTCGTTAGTACAGTGACAGTGCATATTTTTAGCACTGATCTCTGTATTAGTGTCACTGGTTTCCACAAAGTGTCCGATTGTCACTGATCACTGCCATTACCAGTATAAAAAAGAAATAAAAATTCCTGTATATATCCCATAGATTGTAGATGTTATAACTTTTGCGCAAACCAATCAATATACACTGATTGTGATTTTTTTTTTATTTACCAAAGACATGTAGCAGAATCCGTTTATCAAGAAATTCAATTTTTTTAAAAACAATTTTATTGGATAGGTTTTATAGCAGAAAGTAAAAAATATTATTTATTTTTTTCTCAAAATTGTCGGTGTTTTGTTTTCTTGTTTATAGCGCAAAAAATAAATGCAGTGATGATAAAATACCACAAAAAAAGCATATTTGTGTGTAAAAAAAAAAAAAACATTTATTTGAGTACAGTGTCGCACGACCGCACAATTGTCAGTTAAATTAATGCAGTGCCGTATCCCAAAAAATGGGCTTGTCATTTAAGGGGGGTAAAACTTCTGGAGGTCATGTAGTTAAAGCTACATTCACATCGACGACTTGCCCCATGTGAATGGCAGCTTTTTTCCACCTATGAGTGGCTAGCTGAGGCTGCTGAGCCTTGTACACTTCAATGCACATTTTGTGTACATCCAGCACTGATCGCCGCAGGTAATCCCTGGCTGTGCAGATAACCATCGATAGCTGCGGGCTCCGGTGACCTGTCATTGAAATATACATGGCCCCACCCCCTCTCTCCTGATTGGCTGACAGACTTTGACAGCAGCGCGAGCCAATGGCGGTGCTGCTGTGTCTCAGCCAATCAGGAGGAAGAGTCTCGGATGGCTGAGACACTTGTGGACATCACTGGACAGAGATTTTGACTTTCATAGAGTTGTTTTTTTGCTGGATATCCTATGAAACATCATCTCCTAAAGAAGTAAACCTTTCACGAAACGCGTCGAGTGCTAGGATATCAACTGGATATCTATACATGGTATATTCATCTACTATGCCCTGTTATGTTTCATGGAATTTTTGTATGTGATTGAAAATTTGATTTTCACGTAATTGTTTATTCATTAGTGTTTAGTACAGATTCTCAAAAGTTCCATGGGCAATAGCTTTGATTGAGAGGTCTCATAATTGGAGTCTGTGCTCCACCTTGTTTTTTTTTAATTTTTAGATGGACTGCAACATTGTGGCAGACAGATTGGACACTTTTGACACTTTTTTTGGGGACCATTGACATACAACAATCAGTGCTATAAAAATGCACTGATTACTGTATAAATGTCACTGGCAGAGAAGGGGTTTGATGTGCTCCCTGGGAGGTATTTCATGTGTTCCCTGGGAGGTGTTTCTAACTGTGGGGGGAGTGTACAGACTGGAGGAGGAGAGAGATCGCTGTTCCTAATCACTAGGAACAGACGAGCTCTCTTTAATCCTCTGAGAGAACGGGGATCTCTGTGGAGCGATCACGCGTCACCGGCAGACATCGCAGCCCCTAGCCACGCGCATCATTGCCCCCGCTGTGCAGCAAGCGCGGGCCTGCTATAGCTGTTCAAAGGGCCAACATATAGCTATGGTGAACTGCGGGAATGAGCCGACCTGCCGCAGTATGACGGCGGCTGGTCGTCAAGTGGTTATAGTGGATTTTGCCTTTTTTTGCGGCCAAACTGGGATAACGCCTACTTTACGTTTGTTACAATTTTTCATTCATGTAGCATAAAAAATATTTAAAGATTACTGCTTACCATGCTCTTTTCTGATAATTGCAGCATTGAAAGACCCTACTTAGTTTATGAAGGGGCTTTGTTTGCCATAACCCTATTTGTACTATGTACTATCAGTAAATTGGATTAGGACATTGTCTTAAGCCAGCCCTAAATGGAGCGATTTTCTTTCCTGCAATTATGGGGGGAACCATCCCCACTGGGAGAACACTGTGTATTTCTAGCGGCTATAACTGCTAGCAATTAGGGTGACATCGATACCAGTTTTTTTTTTTTCTTTTTCCTTAAATTCTCCTTATTTGAAAAAAAAAAGATTTTCCATTACAACAAACATATAATAAGGGAACAAGGAATGTTATCATAAATAAAAACACATAAATACCTATCCCTATATTATCATTCTAATGTGCGTCAGTTCAAACCGCCCTTATGCTATAGGCTTCGAGAATAGTTTTCTTCCTTCCCCCCCCCCCCATCCACTTCCCATCATACACTTTGCCATACATTTTATTGTTCATTCAATCAACCCCCCCCTCCCCAAGTCATCCACAACCCACCCCTCCTATTAAGCCAACTCTTTCCAGATCGAGCCATGGTTTCCATATTTTTTCGAATTTCTTAAAGTTACCCCTCTTCTTGTGTATATATATATTTCTCTCTGCAGATCACCTCTCTAACTGCATTCACCCATTCTGAAACCGTCGGTGCTTCCTTTCTCTGCCAATACTGTGCGATAAGCTTTTTACCCTGAAACAGGCATCTAATCCTTGCTGTCTGTATATCCCTTGAGGCCACCTTATCCCCCATTAATCCCAACAGGCACTCCCTCGCCTTTACTCTCAATGATGTCCCAAACACCAGATTTATCCTTTCCACGACCCCTTTCCAATATATATATAGTTTGGGGCATCGCCAAAACATGTGGATCAGGTCTCCATACCCTCCCCCACACCTTTGGCACTTTGGGTCGGGCCTCTTACCCCACTTAAATAATTTCAATGGTGTGTAATATGCCCTATAGGAAAGATAAAAATGGGACATCACCTGTGAAGGAGAGAGAGTGACCCTGGGCCCCAGCGACAGAACCTGCTTCCATTGATCATCGGACAGTGCCCCCACATCTCCCTCCCATTTGATCCTACTTTTGTTTTCCACCATACCCCCCTGGGCTGAAGCCTTCAGGCATCCATACATTTCAGAAATCAACCCCTTCGTAGTATGTACATCAATAAGCTTTCTCAAAGAGGTCATTTCGCACCACACTGGCGCATCCTTCCCAAATTGTGCCTCTAGGGCATGCCTGAGTTGCAAATACCTGTAACAAGATCTATTAGAAATTGCATACTCTTCTACCAACTCCTTGAAAGATTTTAACCTCCCCTCTCTATGTACCTGTGCCAGGCAATGGATACCCTGGCGGTCCCATTCCACAAAGTGTCCCATTTTTTTAAGCTCATTGAGATTATTATTATCCCAGAGTGAGGAAAAATCCGCAAAGCCAGTATATCCCAGAGTTCTTTTAGCTTGTACCCAAGCCTTAACCATCAGTTGGGTAGTGGGGCATTTAGTACTAAATGAGTCTGCCTCTAATGCCTCTGCGATGGTGTCATGGCCGATGTCGTTCCACAAGACGCTACCGCCCACTCCTTCCTCCCATGGTCTATTACTGCCTCCCATTTGCTGCAGTTGGGAGGCCAGAAAGTATCCATACGGATCCGGTACTGCCAGGCCGCCCTTCGCCTCTGGCTGTCGCAATGTCCGCAAACTGATCCTGGCCATCCCACCTTTCCAAATAAGTTCTCTAAACACACTGTCTATTTTTTTAAACCAGTGTTTAGGAATCCACACAGGGGAGTTCTGCAAAACATATAAAAGTTGGGGCAGCCAGACCATCTTGATCAGGTTGCAGCGTCCGACGACCGAGAGGGGCAAGCGACCCCACACCTGACACTTCTGTTTCATTTTTTTCATAAGTGGGACTAAGTTACCGGATATATACTGTCCTGGATCATTGGTTATATTAATGCCTAGATATTTCATTTGGCTGACTATTTTAACCTGGGATACTTGACCAGGAAGGGGTTCATTCAGCGGATCTATGGGTAGGATTACTGATTTCTCCCAGTTAATCAACAACCCAGAGAAAACGCCAAATTCCTCAACTATCCCTATGGCTGTTTTTAATTAATTCTGCGTATCTGCCAAGAACAGCAGAATGTCATCTGCATACATAGCTACCTTGTCCGTCCCCTTCCTTCTTTTGAATCCCTGCACCCCTTGCGCCGCCCTCAGGGCTATCGCCAAAGGTTCAACTGCCAGGGCAAAGAGCAGGGGGGACAGAGGGGACCCCTGTCTCGTACCCCTGCTCAGCTGGAACCCCTCTGAGCACTGGCCATTGATCTTAACCCTGGCCCTCGGGCCACTGTATAACAGCCTTAACCATTGGACAAACCCAGGGCCAAACTGGTATTCCGCTAGTACCCTCCACAGGTAGTGCCATTCCAGGGAATCGAAGGCTCTGGCCGCGTCCAATGAAAGAGCCGCTCTCCCCCCACTATTTTCCACCGGTATTTGCATATTCAGGTACACTCGTCTTATGTTCGTACTCGTAGATCTATTCGGGATAAACCCAGTCTGATCCATATGTATTATTTTGGAAATTATCTTATTCAGCCTCGCGGCCATTACTTTTGCCAGAATCTTCACGTCCGAACATAAGAGCGAGATAGGCCTATATGAGGTCATATCAATTGGGTTCTTCCCTTCTTTCAATAGGGTTATTATTATAGCTTCTGACATGGACGGAGGCAAGACCCCGTCCTCCCTGGCTCCGTTAAACACCTCCAAGAGTAGGGGCAATAATACCTCCCCATATTTTTTTAAATATTTCTATGGGCAGGCCGTCGGGACCCGGTGACTTCTGGCCTGCCATATCTCCCACTGCCCTCTGCAATTCTGCAAGGGTCAGTGGAGCATCCAGCATTTCCCTATCTTCACTTGTTAATGGGGTTATCCTTAACCCCTCAAAAAAAAACCTGCATTTCGGCCTCCACGTTTACTCTATGAGAGCTGTACAGCTTCTCAAAGTATGCCCTAAATTCACACAGTATATCGGGAGTGGTTTTTTTCATTACTCCGTCCCCCCCCCCTTGATTGCTGCTATTGTGCCTAGGGGGCCATTTGCCTTGATTATTAGAGACAGAGCCTTCCCAACTTGCTCCCCCTGATACCAGTTTTTTACAGAGTACGAGTACAGATATTTTTGTTTAAAAAGGAACTGCAGTCTGCTCACATAATTTGTAATAAAAACATCTTTGCCATTCTGAAGCTTTCCGCCAACCACTTTGCATATTATTTTATATATACTGTGATTCTGTACTTGCCAAATATGCTGCAGAAATTTCCCTCCACTGAGTCTGGTTGCAACCATTTTTACTGTGGGCAGCTGAAGCTGCTGCCTGTTCACTTACTGGATTTACACAGAGAGACACCTCCAGCTCTCCAGCTTTCACTGGCCCTCTTATGACTCGACTCACCACCCCCCCCTTCCTGGCAAACTCTCACGAGAGTTAGAGAACTGTGCATGAGGTCATAAGCCTAGGCTAATGGCCAGGTATTAGGTATTTAGTGGGAGAAAAAATATGTTTTACTATCCAAAGTTGAAAGAACAAGGGCAGAAAATTTAATCGATGGAAAGATGAAAAAATCACTGTACAATGATTGGCCTCAAATCGCACTGCAAAGAATCACATTCGATTGGAAAAGGAATGTGGTGCGATTCCTGCCCGTATTGCATGTGATTTCCCGCACCGCTCCTGTGTAAACCTAGGCTGGAACAACTATGACAAGCCTGGGTTCACACAGGAGCGGTGCGATTTTTTTTTTTTTTTTTTTTTTCTTTTTGCAGTGTGATTTGAACCAACTTATTTATTTTATATAAGCTCAAATTGCATAGCAGAGGTATTGGTTTCGGGTATCGGAGAATTTTCATGAGTACTCTGCGCCGATATCGGTGCAACCCTTCTAGCAGTAATAGCATGTATAATCTTATGCCCTGTACACACGGTCGGACATTGATCGGACATTCCGACAACAAAATCCATGGATTTTTTCCGACGGATGTTGGCTCAAACTTGCATACACACGGTCACACAAAGTTGTCGGAAATCCGATCGTTCTGAACGCGGTGATGTAAAACCCGTACGTCGGGACTATAAACGGGGCAGTAGCCAATAGCTTTCGTTTCTTAATTTATTCTGAGCATGCGTGGCACTTAGTGCGGCGGATTTGTGTACACACGATCGGAATTTCCGACAACGGATTTTGTTGATGGAAAATTTTATAGCCTGCTGTCAAACTTTGTGTGTCGGAAATTCCTATGGAAAATGTGTGATGGAGCCCACACACGGTCAGAATTTCCGACAACAAGGTCCTATCACACATTTTCCATTGGAAAATCCGACCGTGTGTACAGGGCATTACAGTGCAGAAGTTTTAGGGAGGTGTAAAACAATGTTGTAAATTAAGAATGCTTTCAGAAATAAAAGTTGATTTTTTTTTTATCAATGAACAAAATGGAAAGTAAATGAACAAAAAAGAAATCCATATCAAATCAATATTTGGTGTGACCGCCCTTAGCCTTCAAATCAGCATAAATTCTTCTAGTTACACTTGCACACAATTTTTGAAGGAACTTGGCAGGTACGTTGTTCCAAACATCCTGGAGAACTAATCCCAGATCATCTGTGGATGTAGGCTGCCTCAAATGCTTCTGTCTCTTCATGTAATCCCAGACAGACTTGATGTTGAGATCAGGGTTCTGTGGGGGCCAGACCATCACTTTCAGGATTCTGTGTTCTTCTTTACATTGAAGATAGTTCTTAATGACATTGGCTTTATGTTTGGGGCCGTTGTCCTGCTGCAAAAAATATTTGGGGCCAATCACATGCCTCTCTGATGGAATGGCATGATGGATAAGTATTTGCCTGTATTTCTCAGAATTGAGGACACCATTGATCTTTTTTTTTTAACAGTGACAAACATTTTATCTTTTCATTTGTAACAATAGAAAAAAGGAGCATGTGAAAACAGGTAGTTATGACATTAAGAAGGTTATTATATATATATAGGGTGCATGACCCAGTGCTCCTCTCATCTGTCTAACTGTGGCAGGTTCAAGGTTTCGGCCACCAACTTTTATACAGCGGCCGACTGGGCATGCTGTCCTTCTGCAGGCCAGCTGCTTGCTCTGTGTCGACCCTGGCCGCCTGGGGGGGGGGGGGAAATAACCCCTAGTTGGCCTGGGGGCGCCCCAGTCCAAGCTCCGCACCAAAAGAGGGGGGCAACCAAGGCCTGCTAACCTCTTCCAGTGCTTTGCCCAAACCCGGGCCCTCCCGGACCCCCAGCGGGGAGGCACAACATTATCATTTTCCATTAGGTGACTTTTATGCAAGCAGTAAACCTTTGCTGTGCAAAACTATCTTGGTATTCTTAGGGCGCCTGTTATCGGGCCTTCTAACGGTATAACCCTTTAGCGGTATATAACTATTGAAGGGGTAAAGGGGAGAAAGAAAGGGAGGGGGGTAGAGAGTGATCGTAGAGGGGAGATGGGGGGACAGAGAGAGTGGGGTAGAGGGGAGAGGTCAGGATCTCACCTTGAGCTTATGAGGGTCTTTCATGGCCCGCACCGGACCATCAGCCGCCAGGTAGTCGTATCTTTCTTCAAAACGTGAGTATGCAATGCTCGCAGTCTGTGCTTCTGTCTAAGGGGGTTATAATTAGCTATTGTTAAGGTCAGTCAGGGTGGCCCAAAGTTGGGTCTGCTAGCTTTAATAATGACACGTAGGACACCATTGATCTTGACCAAAACTCCAACTCCTTTTGCAGAAATGAAACTTGCAAGGAAGCTCCACCATGCTTCAGTGTTGCCTGCAGACACTCATTATTGTACCTTTTTCCAGCCCTTTAGAAACCAAACTGCCTCCCACTACAGCCAAATATTTAAAATGTTGACTCATCAGGCTGCACCCTCTTCCTATGTTTTTGTGCATAGTTGAGTCGCTTAGTCTTGTTTCCACTTTGGAGGTATGGCTTTTTGGCTTTTGGCTACGGTCCTCAACATTGCCCGTTTCTTTGAGCTTCTTCAAAAGAACTTGAACAGCACATTTTGAAACCCCAGTCTGCTTTAAAAACTTTGCCTGGGAGAGACCTTGCTGATATATGTATATGAAGTATAACCTGCCAAATTTCAATCCATGTATGGCCGACGTAAAGGACAGTTTCAATTTAAAAGGGCATTAAAAAGAAATAAGTAACTAGTTAATATCGCATTTAAAAAAAATAATAATTCAGTCTGGACTTATTAGAACAAAATAAAGTTTGTATTTAAAACTTGCGTCTAAGATTCCTTTTTGTATAATTTAATATGATTAGTGGTTTTATTCTCGGTCACATTTCTTTTGCAACCTCAGTTTTTACATACTGGAAGCTGCCATGATCTTATCACAGAAGGTAGGTGTTTCAGCATAGAATTTGCTGAGTGTGAAGATAGTTTTTGATAATAAAAATGATTTGTTTACAATCTTTGCATTGAACCCTTTTGCTGCCGAAACTTTTTTTTCCCCTGCATGTTAAAATTCACATTTTAGGTCTGATATTTCCATATAACCTCCAAAGCATTATATATTTTCTGAAAGCAGAGACCCTGTAAAACAAAGTGGCATTTGGCATTTATGTGATATTTGCACCACTGTTCATCAAATCTGTATTTTCAGTAAAAATGCACTCAAATTATTTTAGTGCACACAGACACAATATAATACACATTTTTTGGTGAAATATAAAAGAGGTTGTGTTGAGTAAATAGATTCTAAATATGTCAAGCCTCAAAACTAAGCATACCCGTAAAAAAAACCCCACAATACCCAAAATTCTACATAGGTCATACTTTAATAGCAGTTTTTGTACATGTGTGTACCCAATGCTCGCAATTGCATTTGTATGTACATGGGGGGGGGGACTATGTATAGATGTAGTATGTCCAGAGAGGTGAAGTAGTTAAAGTGTAACTTTTTTTCTTAGCTTTGCATGGAGTAGGGAAGGGTTTGCACACCTGTTTTTTTTTTTTTTTTTACTGCTATCCAGTGCACATTAGGGAGATATCCTTTGACTTCCTGTCCTGCTGACATCATTTTATAAGACAGGAAATGAAGAGAACCCTTTAACAGCAACACATACAGAAATAAAACACACTTTTTAGGGGGTACAAATTTTTCTGCTGGTGCTACTATTTCCACCATTAGACCCAGATTAACAATTGTACAATGGCTTGATACTCTTTACATACCAAACTATGTATTGTGTACATGTCATGTGACATCTTGTTTATTCTACTATATGATACCCCTTACTGAAGTATTTTATTAGTGTATTATTTCTAGTACTAAAGAAGAAGTAAAGTTAAGAAAACACTTTACACTATACATTTTTCTGTACATTTTTTTCCTTCAGATTTACCAAAACCATATAATATGAGGTCAAACCTTAAGAGTTTCAATTTGTATGCAATCAAGCAGGCCCTTGCAATACATGGTTTTGGTAAATCTAAAGGAAATCTGACAACAAAAGTTATATAGTGTGTATGGGGTCTAAGGTTATGCTAGAGCCTCCATCATTTTTTTGTTGCTTTCTCTGTCACTGCTGCAAAATTTTCACCACTTTCTGATAAAACCTCCATCACCTGGACAGAAAGTAAAGCCTCGTACACACGATCGGATTTTCGGCAGGGAATTGTGTGATGAAAGACTGCCTAAAATCCGACCGTTAGTACGCTCCTTTAGACAATTGTCCAACTTTCCACCAACAAACGGGAGACAGAGGTCTGTTGTCAGATTTTCGTATCGTGTACACAAGTCCGTCACACAAAAGTTGAAAGTACAAACACGCATGCTCAGAATTAATGCTCACCAAATATGACATTAGCAGAAGGTGCCCAAAGGGTGGCGTTCAAGAGCTGAAATTCCACGTAGTACGTCTAGTATGTCACTATGTTCGTGTTTGTTGGCCGACAATTGTGTCCCGTTAGTATGCAAGACAAAATCCAGGCACACGCCCCTCGGACAAAAGTCTGATGCTCTGCCAACAATCCAATCGTCTATACGAGGCTTTCGGGAAGATCTTTTTTTTTTTTTTTTTTTTTTTTCGCACACAGAAAAAGAAAAAAATACTTTTTCATATATATATAAACAAATATCTTTATTGCTGCTTCCAATTTGCAGGGTATAACTTAGCACATTGTGATTCAGTTTTTAGTAGACACATATGACTTATCAAACAAGACAGAAAAAGAAAGAGAAAAAACAAAACAAAAACCCCAAATACAAAAATTTCCCGATGGCATTATTTAGGGATATTAAACGGGATACAGGCCTTTGCCGCATTCAAAAGATGAGCCACCAGAGAATTCCGATATGTACACTTTGAGAGGTCCGAAAGATGAAGAAGATATCTTGCTGGGTTGGACCCCGGGTCATACTCTGTTAATTGTCTTACAGTATCTCGTACTTTAGACCAGAAATCTACTAACTTTCAACATGACCAAAAGATGTGGAGCATATTACCCCCTGATTCTCCACATCGCCAGCATTTATTTGTCCGCTCTGGATACATTTTTTGTAGTAATGATGGAACTTTATACCACCTTGTAAGAATTTTGGAGCATAACTCTTGGTATTTGCTGGCAGTTGAGGAGTAATGAGCAAAGTGTAAAATATAGCTCCTTTGCTCTTTGGAGAGTGTAATGTCTAGATCTCTTTCCCATTTCTAAAGAAATCTTGGGACAAAGTCTTCAGGGGGATCTATTAATATTTTATATACCTCCGATACTCCATGTGCAGAAGGCTCTTCCAAAAGGCATAGATTTTCTAATGGTGTATTTAAGCGGTCTGATCTTTCCACCCTATTAAGGGAGGTTAGGAAATGTGTAAGCTGTTGCATCCGCCATGGATCCAGTGGCAGACAGAACAGCGATTGCATTTCCGACCTTGTCTTTAACCTTGATGCTTCAAGAAAATCCCCTAATCGAAATCTGCCATGGCGCATAATTTGCTTAAAACGGCTGTCTGTGTAGCCAGAGGGAAATAGTGGATTTCCCAACACAGGATGGAGCCGAGTGATTTCCCTGTCAAATCTTGAGAAAAAGTGGCTCTGTTGGATTACTTTTAAAGTTGCCCCTATCAAGGGGTGATGTCTTAAAGTTCTAAGAGTTTTAAGTTGTAGCCATGGCAGACATCGAAGAGGAATCTCCGTACACGATTGTTCAGTCGCTATCCAGGTTTTGTGTCCCTCGTCTCTGCACCAAGCAAGTACCCTAGCAAGGTGTACTGCTTTGTAGTATCTTATCGGGTCGGGAAAAGCCATACCTCCTCTAGCCTTTGGCATAGCCAGTAAATTGAAAGATAGACGCGGATGCTTTTTTGCCCAAATAAATGTAATAAATATACTATGTATTGATTTCAGAAAGGACTCTGGGATAGCTATTGGCAGAGTCTGAAGGAGGTATAGTAACCTTGGAAGAATATTCATTTTAAGAATGGCATTCCTACCCATCCATGTATAGGGGCCTTTATTCCATCTTTCCAAATCAGATGAAAATTCCCATATTAACGGTGGAAAATTTGCTTGGAAGACTTTGTCTATTGAGGAAGTCAATTTGACTCCTACATATGTCAGAGATGAAGCTACCCAGGGGAAGGAAAACGACGATTGAAGAGCCTGTGCTCGTGATGTTGGCAACGTAATGTTTAATATCTCTGATTTTTGAGTATTAATTTTAAAATTAGAGTTTAAGCTATAGCAATCAAACTCATTTACAAGGTTTGGTAACATGGTTTCTGGTGAGGTGATGAAAAACAATATGTCGTCTGCATACGCCACAGTTTTGTGCTCAGTTTTGTCGATTGAGCAACCCTGTATATCGATATTTTGTCAAACATGTCGCAGAAATGGTTCGAGGGTTAATATGAATATCATTGGGGACAAAGGGCATCCCTGTCTAGTACCGTTGCTCATGTTAAAGTATGAGGAGGTTACCTCATTAATTCTTATCGCCGCAGATGGAACAGAGTATATAGCCTCTATCCATTTACCAAATGCTTTCCCAACTCCAATATGGGTCAATGTCTCCTTCAGAAATGTCCAGTCCACCCTGTCAAAGGCTTTCTCAGCGTCAGACGATAGTAGACATAGTGGTATTTTACGAGAATGAGCCAGATGAATAACATCTAAAGCCCTAGTGGTATTATCTTTAGCCTCTTTGGTAGGCATAAAGCCTACCTGATCAGGGTGGATGACAGTCTGAAGGAGAGGTTGTAATCTTGTAGCTAATATCCTTTTGAAAATTTTCAAATCGACATTTAATAATGAGATCGATTTATAGTTCTTACATTGGGTGAGGTCTTTGCCCTCCTTAGGAATGACTGCAATATGTGCCCTAAGAGTGTCAGTCGGTAAGGGTTGATCTTCTAGGAGGGAATTAAATTCTTTTGTAAATCTTGGACCTAAAATGGGAGCAAATACCTTGTAATAGACTACTGTATACCCATCTGGGCCGGGAGCTTTATGTGGCTTTAACATACTGATTGCTTTCATATATTTGTCAATTGATATCGGCGCATTTAGTGCCTCCGAGTCGTCGTCGGAGATTGATGGTAAACCTGAGGAGGCAAGGTACTCTCTAATTAATTGTTGCTTTTGTGCCGTTTGGTCTGACGGGGTATTCGTCTGTAAGTTATATAATGACTGGTAATATTTTCGAAAAACCTCTGCGATTTTATTAGATTAGAAGAAACAATTCCCTCCGTCAGAGTCTATATGTGGGACATAGTGTACATTTCTAGCTCTCGCTGTCTGTATGCTGACCTCCTGTTTCATCAAAGAAGAGTTTTTCCCGCTGTATCCTGAGATCTACTGCTACGGTTTGTGAAAGTGATTTTTTTATGTTTAGTCTCTAACTCTGCTACCAATTTTAATTGACCCTGAAACACTCTGTTTTTTTTTACTTATTTCCGTCGCCTTTTTAATCAATATACCTCGCATAACGCATTTATGTGTTTCCCATAGAATGAGTGGGGAGATTTCTTCTGAGTCATTTTCATTAACCACCTCAATACAGGGCACTTTCACCCCCTTCCTGCCCAGGCCATTTTTCAGTTTTCAGCGCTGTAGCACTTTGAATGACAATTGCACGGTCATGTTACACTGCACCCTAATGAAATTTTTATCATTTTTTCCCCACAAATAGATCTTTCTTTTGGTGGTATTTGATCCCCTGTGTGGTTTTTATTTATTGCGCTATAAACAAAAGAAGAGGGACAATTTTGAAAAAACACAATATTTTTTACTTTTTGCTATAATAAATATCCAATTTTTTTTCCCTCAGTTTAGGCTGATATGTATTCTTCTACATATTTTTGGTAAAAAAAAATTGCGATAAGCGTATATTGATTGGTTTGCGCAAAAGTTATAGCGTCTACAAAATAGGGGATAGATTTATAGCGTTTTTATTTATTTATTTATTTTTTACTAGTAATGGCGGCGATCTGCGATTTTTATTGTGACTGCGATATTGCAGCGGACATATCGGACACTTTTGACACATTTTTGGGACCATTCACATTTATACAGCGATTCGTGCTATAAAAATGCATTGATTACTGTGTAAATGTGACTGGCAGGGAAGGGGTTAACACTAGGGGGCGATCGAGGGGTTAATGTATGACCTAGGGAGGTGATTCTAACTGTGGGGGGAGGGGACTCACTAGGGGAGGAGACCGATCGGTGTCCCTATGTACAAGGGACACACCATCGGTCTCCTCTCCTCTCTGACAGGACGTGGATCTGTGTTTACATACACAGATCCACGGTCCTGCTCTGTTACCCAGCAATTGCGGGTGCCCGGCAGACATCGCGGCCGCCGGGCACGTGCACTGGTTCCCGAGCGACGCAGTGGGCACGCCCCCTAGTGGCTCGGGAGGGCAATCACGTCATATGACGTCCACCTAGAACAAGAGCTGCCCTGTCCCGCCGTCATACGACGGTGGGCGGTGGCTTAGTGGTTAAAGATTCTAGTCAGTTCGCTACAAAGCTCGTTCCGAAGTTGGCCTTCTTGTAGTAGCGATTCATTAAGTTTCCATGTCCATGGTCTGTTAGCTGGCTTAGACAGCTGAAGATCTAAAGATACCGGAGCATGATCTGATACCGTTAATGTCCCGATGGTCGAGTTGACCACCGCTGGTAGTAAAGATTGAGATATTAACACATAATCGATTCTAGAGTAACTATTGTGTGGCGCCGAATAGAAAGTGTAGTCACGTTCGGCTGGATGCTGGACTCTCCAAACATCTACAAGTCGCATAGATTGTATAGCTTTTTTTATTCATCTAAGATATTGATAAGATAGATGTGTAGCGGATTTAGAAACGTCCAGTAAAGGATCAAGGGCCACATTCAAATCTCCACCCAGTATCGGTCCACCCTCCATAAAAACCTGTAGATTATTAAGAATTCCATTAAGACAACTCAACTGTGCCTGGTTCGGTAAATAGATGGACGCCAAAGTAACTCGACGGCCAGCTAAGTCGCCTTTAAGAAAAAGGTAGCGTCCTTCCGGATCGCTCATCTGGTCAGCGTAGGACCATGGAACTGTCCCAGAAAGCAAGATACTCGCCCCCCTCGTCTTATAGGGCGTACACACGGTCAGACTTTGTTCGGACATTCCGACAACAAAATCCTCTGATTTTTTCCGACGGATGTTGGCTCAAACTTGTTTTGCCTACACACGGTCGCACAAAGTTGTCGCAATTTCCGATCGACAACCACGCGGTCACGTACACCACGTACGACGAGACTAGAAAAGGCTGGTTCAGAACCAAGCGCGGCACCCTTTGGGCTCCTTTTGCTAATCTCTTGTTAGTAAAAGTTTGGTGAGAGACGATTAGCGCTTTTTCAGACTCGTGGCTTTCAGATCGTTTTCTGCCGTTCAGTTTGTGCTTGTGGGTTTGTATCTGCTCTTCAGTGCGTGCAGCAAGTTCCGCGTGAGTTTAGGTAGTCATTGTATTCTTGTTCGTTCGTTACTGGTTTTCAGGTCGCTCTTCACAGGCCTTGCTGTTCTTCAGTGCGTTCTGTTACTTCGTTCTGAGCAGCCGACCGTTTTCTAGCCATGTTTCGTATGCGTACTCCTCGTAGAGTTCGTGCTGTGCGGGGGCTTGGTGTTGGGGTCCTGACCTTGACCCAAGTCCAGTCCATGAACAGGGTGAGGAGGAGTTCATGGACCAAGAATTGGTTGCTTCAGCGTGACCAGTTCTGTCATATGCCTTTGCTCCGTGAGATCCGTGAGAATAATCCTGATGATTTCAGGAACTTTCTCCAGATGACGGACACCGTGTTTCACCGTTTGTTGGCTTCGCTGACCCCCTATATCAGCAGGCAGGATACCTGCATGAGGCAAGCCATCACTCCGGAGCAGAGGTTGGTCGCTACCCTGCGGTATTTGGCCACAGGGAGAAGCCTGCAGGACCTCAAGTTCTCGACAGGCATCTCCCCCCAGGCTCTTCTTTGTGGACATTTACTGCTTGTGTTTGTTTTAGCTGACCCTGACAGAAATGTGTGGAGTCCAGAAAATGTTGTGATTGTGTAACCTTATACAAAGCACTGTTGGCTGTTATTTACTAAATGCAAAGACACTTTCACTGAAACTGCACTTGTAGTGCAAAGAGGATTTGCCCTTAGGAAATTACCCCCATTTTCTCATAAAACAACAATTACATCACCCCAAAAGTGTTGTAGCGTTGAGACAATAATCCACACATTCTTGATGAACAATCTTTTTAATACCTGCACAATCACATGTGGATTTACCAAAGGTTTTTCTGACAAACCAACATGTTTGTTATATAACAATTTTTGTGGTGTCATTATCCAAAATCAAAATGTGCATTTTATAGAAAACAGGCCTGTGTAAAACCAACAAGAAAGACACAAATCTTGATCTTACAAAGTTCACATTTGGTAGAACTTGAAGGCTATATCAGACATCAGTATTTAGGAACTGTGTTTGATATAGCGTTCAGATGGGGGGAAATCACCCCTGGAAAAGCCAAATTTGGAAGATGCACACAAATTTCACAATGTCAACATGTGCTATCTGCCATCACGGGGGATCAAGGGACGTGTTTTGGGGGAGAAAGCCCTTCCTCACCACTACTTTATTATTGAGGAAGGTGTTGCACCCCCAAAACGTGTCCATTGATCTCCCGTGATGGCAGATAGCACATGTTGACACACTGTGTGCATCCTCCAAATTTGGCTTTGGGAAAAATCACAAAAACATTTCGCACATTGTAGCACACAAAAGAAGAAAGTGATTTGGAGGGGTTTTAAACTCGCCCCAAAACATCAATGATGTTTTTATATTTTTGAATAACATCATTGATGTTTTGCTTGATGTTTTCCAATTGTAAATTACACCCCATGATCTCCCCGATCAGGATCTGGGCACTTTCGGATGTGAAAGGATCTTCATCCACAACCTCACAATCACCTAAAAAGAGAGGAACCCAAAATAAATTAGGTTTCCAAGAAAATGCCGCCATCCATCTCTTATCTGAGCCTGTGGTCGCAGACACTCACCTGTTGTGGTGACTAGTTCCACCACATCTTCCTCCTCCTGCTCATCTTGTGTTGGGGGGATTTCCCCTTCTTCCAGAGGGGGGGAGGGGGGGGGGCTCTGGTCTCCTGGGATGAGGGGTGTCCTCCGAGTCTTTTCTCCCCTATGTAAAACAAAAATGGTATAATTAGCACACAGATATTTGATGGCAGAACTAGAAAGATGAAATATTGCTTGGAAGTGGGGTACAATGATCTATTTTAGCAGAGTTCCAAGATGTAGAATTTTGAGTGTCCTTTGTCAAGCTGCAATACTTTACCTGTTTTGTACAAGCTTCACAGATGGAGACCCCCCTATAGTATACACTGGAGCACCTGTGTGGCCCCCCTAATAAAAATGGTGTTCTTGTGTCCCACACTAGTGCTCCAGTGTCCAGATGTGAAAACAGCTGCTGAGTGTCCTCTCCTTACACACAATCTAGTTTGCATTTCATTCTAGTAACAAACCCATCTACACAACCCAATTCTTTGAAGACAAGTATAGGGCGTCAAAATGGTGGCCAAATGCATATGGCCTAAACAATGGTATTTTATCGTCCGAAATAAAAATGTGTGATCCGAACGAATAATGTGCCCATGAACATGAAAGTTGCCATTTTAAACTGTACAACAGTTCCTAAAAGCACATGGAGCAGCACGAACGTAATAAACACAAAAACAATAGGAACACAGCACAAATACTTACTTTTTTGCAGCACTCTCCGGATCTTTCTGTACTGCTCGTGTTCTCGTAATTTCAGGTCCGACCACCGCTGTAAGGTACCTGGTAGGAGAGCCTGACTGTAGGAGAAGACCTCTCATACAACGCTGGTTCAGGAGCCACTGGAGTGGGGACAGTGGTCTCCTGAGCGCAGTGGGGTAGGAGTGCCTGTATAGTCTCTGATGTGGAGGCAGAGATCCCTCCTGGGATGGCCGAGCTGCAGGTGAGTGGAGACTGGAATAGCAGTAACTTGACTCACTGGGTTGCAGGTGAGAGGAGACTGGAACGGCAGCAGGCTTGACACCTTGACACACTGGATGGCTGAGTTGCAGGTGAGAGCAGACTGGAGCGGCAGCAGGCTTGACACGCTGGAGGGAGAGATCACTGAAGCTGAAGCTGAAGGTGCAACAGCAAGTGAACAGTAGGCACAAGCAGAGTCAGACAGTCCGGGTCGGCAGGTAGCTGGCACAGGTATAATGGCAGACTAGGCAGAGTCGGTGAACAGGCAGGGTTCGGCAACGGTAGCAAATACGGACAGAAGAGTAGTCAGACAAGCCGGATCGGGATAGGAGCAGGTCGGATGGTCAAACAAGCCGGGTCAAGATCAGGTAGCAGACAATCAGGATACGGGTCAACAGATTCACAGAGCTGAGACGAAGCAGCGACGTCCTCATGGAACAGGGGAACTTTTATGTGCTAAGATGGCGCCAAACCGGCGCTAACGCGAACGCGCGCGCGCCCGCGCACGTGCACGCGCGCACGCGCGCACCCGCACGCGCCGCGCTGATGCACAGCAGTTTGATGCTGTGTCCGAATGGGAGCGCGCCGACGCATAGGCGAACGCAAGTGTGCTGGACTGGTGCTGGTGGATCCCTGACATTGCCCCCCCCCAAGGGGCAGCCTCCGGATGCCCAACAACCTCTTCTTCTCAGGATGAGTAGAAAAATAAGCGCGCACTAGACGCCTGGCATGCACATTACTGTCCGGTTCCCATGAGTTACTTTCTGGGCCGTAGCCCTTCCACTTGATTAAGAACTGGTTTTGCCCTTGCCTTCTTCTACAATCAAGGATAGCCTCGACCTCAAATTCCTCACTGCCATCAACTACAACAGGTTCAGGGGGTCTTGTGCCCCTAGCAGGAAAGGGATCAGGTACAGCAGGTTTAAGCAGAGATACATGGAATACTGGATGAATTTTAAATGAATCAGGTAACGTCAACTCATAAGATACCTCATTGATTTTCCTTCTGACTGGAAAAGGTCCCATGAATCTAGGTGCCAACTTCTTGGAAGGACATGCTAATTTGATGTTAACAGTAGAAAGCCATACCTGGTCGCCAATTTGCAAGTTCAGCTCCCCCCTTCTTTTCCGGTCGAAGATTCTCTTACCATCAACCTGAGCCTTGGATACCGTTTCCTGTAGCAACCGGCTGTTGTGACTGAGGAACTCCACCGTACTTTGTACTGCTGGAACCGAAGACTCTGAAAGGAAATCAGGTAGAAAGGTTAGGTGAAAGCCATAATTGGCGTAAAAGGGAGATTGACCGGTGGCAGAATGTTTGGCATTGTTATAGGCAAATTCTGCTAAGGGTAATAGAGATACCCAATCATCTTGTGTGAATGATGTGAAGCATCTGATGTATTGTTCCAGGGTCTGATTAGTCCTCTCTGTCTGACCGTTTGTCTGAGGATGGTATGCCGAGGACAAAGCCAATTCAATCTTTAAGGTTTCACACAGGGATCTCCAGAAACGTGAAGTGAATTGAACCCCTCTATCAGAAACTATGTTTGCCGGTACTCCATGAAGTCTGATGATCTCCTTGATAAATATGCGAGCAGTTTGGGAGGCAGACGGGGTTCCCCTTAAAGGTAGAAAATGAGCCATTTTGGTTAGACGGTCTACAACTACAAAGATAGCTGAACATCCTTCGGAACATGGAAGTTCCACAATAAAGTCCATAGAAATCATTTTCCACGGTCTGTCGGGTACGGGCAATGGTTTCAATAGACCCCAAGCTCGATTCCTGGACGACTTATTCTGGATACAGGTGGGACAGGAACTAACATACTTTTCGCAAAAGTCTTTCAGATTGGGCCACCAGAAAGTACGCTGCACTAGTTCCAAGGTCTTGCGGACCCCAAAGTGGCCTGCCAATGGGTGGTCGTGGAGAAGTGTTAAAACCCTGACCCGAATGTCTTCAGGAACAAAAATTTGGCTTCCTTTCCAGAACAGACCATCTCTACTTACTAAAGAAATTCCAGTAGGCCTGGCTGATTCAGAGGATGCTTCCTTAATCAGGGAAAGTAAATCTTTTTGCAGCAGTAAAAATTGAGTACTGTCCGTGATACTTTTTTTATTTGCACTAACATACAATTTTTCAGGACAAGCTTTCGGGGTATGTCCCCTTCTTCAAGGTCCAAGCAGTACAGCAGTAAAAAACTGTTTGAGGGTAATATGGTGTCCGGAGTGGATAAGTCCTTAGGATTGTCATGCATACGTGATAATGCATCTGGTTTGATATTTTTAGAGCCTGGACGGTACGTGATGTGGAAGGAGAAACGTGAGAAAAACAGAGCCCAGCGGGCTTGTCGAGGCTTCAGACGTTTGGCAGATCGTAAGTACTCTAGGTTTTTATGGTCAGTATAAATTAGTACTGGATGCATAGCCCCTTCCAACAGGTACCTCCATTCTTCTAGAGCAGCTTTTATAGCGAGAAGTTCACGGTCACCGACGTCATAATTCTTCTCCGCGGGGGAGAGTTTACGGGAGAAGAACCCTACAGGATGCATTATCTCTTTGCTACCTTTGCGCTGTGAAAGAATCGCACCTACCGCAATCTCGGAGGCATCAACCTCTAAAATAAACGGTAGGGATGGTTCAGGATGACTGAGGATAGGTGCTGAAGTAAACAGCTTCTTGAGATTTTCGAAGGCATCTTGGGCAAGTTGGTTCCAGGAAAAACGGATATTTTGTTTGGTTAACTGCGTGATGGGTGCAATTATGGCTGAGAACCCCCTGATGAATTTCCTGTAGAAGTTTGCAAACCCCACAAACCGTTGAACTCCTTTCTTGTCCAAGGGTACCGGCCAGTCCAGCACAGCGGACACTTTTTGTGGGTCCATCTTGATGCCTGTTGCGGAGATGATTAACCCCAAGAATTGGATGCTCTGTTGTTCAAACTCACATTTCTCCGCTTTCGCGTACAGACTGTGTAAGCGAAGACGACCCAACACCCTGCGGACATGTTCCTGATGCAATTCACGGGACTCCGAAAAAATCAAGATATCGTCCAGGTATGCAATTACAAACACATCTAGAAAGTCCCTGAGGACGTCGTTAATCAGGTGTTGAAAAGTTGCAGGGGCGTTGCAGAGCCCAAAGGGCATGACCCGGTATTCATAATGCCCGAATCGGGTTCGGAATGCTGTCTTCCACTCATGTCCAGCCCGGATGCGGACTAGATTATATGCCCCTCTTAGGTCAAGCTTGGTGAAGATGACGGCAGTCCTTAATTTTTGAAAAAGTTCAGGTATCAAGGGTAGGGGATACCGATTTTTGACCGTGATCTTGTTTAGCTCACGATAATCGATACACGGCCGGAGCGACTTGTCCTTTTTGGTCACAAAAAATATTCCGGCACCAGCTGGAGAGGTAGAGTGACGTATAAAACCTTTGGCCAGATTCTCATCTATATATGTTTTTAGTACTTCCTGTTCCTTCTCGGATAAAGGAAAAATGCGTCCGAATGGTTTCTCGGATCCAGGCAGCAAATCAATGGGGCAATCGTAGGGCCGATGAGGTGGAAGAGAGTCTGCCCCCTTTTTACTAAAAACATCGATGAATTCATGATATTGTTTAGGTATGACCTGGCAGAGTTTCTGGTCGGTGTCTAGACAAAGTAGAGTAGATGAAGAATCTGAATCTTCCTTTACACAGTGTTCAAGACAGTAAGAAGATGAGAATTTCACTTCTCCAGATGTCCAATGAATGTAAGGGTTGTGGGCCTGCAGCCAAGGAATGCCCAGGATGATGGGAAACATAGGGGAGGAGATGACATCAAGAACCAGCAGTTCCTTGTGTAGGGAGGAAGTAGAAGCAGGCAGAGGCAGGGTTTCTTGGGTTACTTGTCCCGATCTGATGCGGGAACCATCAGCTAGAAACACAGCGAGTCCATGGGTCTTGGTTTGTAATGGAATGTTATGCTGGCTGGCAAAGTTTGAGTCAATAAAGCAGCTGCATGCTCCGGAATCAATGATGGCGTTGGTCGTTATTGTCCCTTCTTGCAGCTGTAAAGACAGAGGAATGGCAATGTGGGTAGAGTTCGCAGACAGAGCAGAAAGACTGGTATACACAGAGAATGGGCACTTACTTAATTTGACTGGACAGTTCAGGACATAGTGCCCAGTCCCACCACAGTAGAGGCACAGATTGAGTTGCCGGCGCCGGGCCCATTCTTCAGGCGATAAGGCGGGTCGCATCAGTCCCAATTGCATAGGCTCCACAGGATCAGGCATAGCATTAGCTGGATTAGAGCTGGATGGGGGTAAGTAGCGTGCTGCCGGGAGTGGTGCTCTGGCTGTCATCCACATCGGGCGGGATTGTAAAGTGGATCGTTCAGAACGACGTTCCCGGATTCGCCGGTCAATTTGGATAGTCAGATTAATTAATGCTTCAAGAGTGTCTGGTACACCCACTCGGGCAAGTTCGTCCTTTAAACCTTCAGACAGACCTAAGCGGAACTGATGACGCAGGGCCGCGTCATTCCACTGAGTGTCTGCACTCCAACGTCTAAAGTTCATGACATAATCTTCCGCAGGTCTGCGACCTTGCTGGAGCGTGAGCAGTGCTGATTCAGCTGTTGCAGTCTGTTGAGGGTCCTCATAAATTTGTGCCATGGCTTCAAAGAAAGAGGATAAAGACTGGGTTAGGACGGAGTCCCCCTCAAGTAGCCGATGAGCCCAGATCTGAGGTTCCCCTTGTAGGAGGGAGATCACAAACCCCACTTTGGTGGCCTCCAGTGAAAAGGTTCGGGGCTGTAACGCAAAGAAGAGCTTGCAGGCGTTGCGAAAGGCCCGGAACTTGGACCGGTCTCCAGAGAATCTATCAGGAGTAGGAACCTTTGGTTCAGGTGGAAGCATTACAACAGAAGGTCCAGGAGCCGTCTGTGCTGGGGTTGTGGCTGAAGAGGAGGCCAAGGGGTTAGGGCCTGCTAGGTTCTGGACTTGTCCCTCCAATCTGTTGTAGTTATCCTGAAGGGATTGTACGGCTTGAGTGAGGGCCGCAAGGTGGGTGCGTATTTCTTTCAAAGGAGAGGTATCTCCTGCAGGCTCAGTCATGGCTGCTTCGTACTGTAAGGTACCTGGTAGGAGAGCCTGACTGTAGGAGAAGACCTCTCATACAACGCTGGTTCAGGAGCCACTGGAGTGGGGACAGTGGTCTCCTGAGCGCAGTGGGGTAGGAGTGCCTGTATAGTCTCTGATGTGGAGGCAGAGATCCCTCCTGGGATGGCCGAGCTGCAGGTGAGTGGAGACTGGAATAGCAGTAACTTGACTCACTGGGTTGCAGGTGAGAGGAGACTGGAACGGCAGCAGGCTTGACACACTGGATGGCTGAGTTGCAGGTGAGAGCAGACTGGAGCGGCAGCAGGCTTGACACGCTGGAGGGAGAGATCACTGAAGCTGAAGCTGAAGGTGCAACAGCAAGTGAACAGTAGGCACAAGCAGAGTCAGACAGTCCGGGTCGGCAGGTAGCTGGCACAGGTATAACGGCAGACTAGGCAGAGTCGGTGAACAGGCAGGGTTCGGCAACGGTAGCAAATACGGACAGAAGAGTAGTCAGACAAGCCGGATCGGGATAGGAGCAGGTCGGATGGTCAAACAAGCCGGGTCAAGATCAGGTAGCAGACAATCAGGATACGGGTCAACAGATTCACAGAGCTGAGACGAAGCAGCGACGTCCTCATGGAACAGGGGAACTTTTATGTGCTAAGATGGCGCCAAACCGGCGCTAACGCGAACGCGCGCGCCCGCGCACGTGCACGCGCGCACGCGCGCACCCGCACCGTGCACCCGCGCGCGCCCGAGCGCCGCGCTGATGCACAGCAGTTTGATGCTGTGTCCGAATGGGAGCGCGCCGACGCATAGGCGAACGCAAGTGTGCTGGACTGGTGCTGGTGGATCCCTGACAACCGCTTCCTGAGCTGATCTTTCGATCGTCGTACCCCGAATTTCCGGTGCAGACTCCTGACCACTTTCGCCATGATCTTGGCCTTTCGGACATTGTGGTTGGGGTAAGGCTCATACTTTCCATCATAGTCGGCCTTCTTCAGGATGTCCACCATCTCCAACATCTCCCCAAAGGACATATTTGAGTCCTTTAATCTCCTTCTGGATCGGGACGTTTCAGGCTCCGGCCTTTCCTCCTCCTCCTCCTCCTCGTTGCTACAATTAGCACGATCCTGCTGTCTATCCGCCATGTGCTCTTCTCCCACTGCGCCGAATGAAAAGCGGCGGGGAATAGACTAGAAAGAACGTCAGGGGCGGGCGGAGTTATACGCATGCGCAGTGTGTATAAATCGTAACGCGCGCGTCTTACGTACGATCTGTGAGCGGAGGAAGGAGCATCGGAGACGCCGATCGTGCTAACGAAGGTAGGATCTAAACTTGCGCCTATACTGCTTCGAAATGGAAGCCTATATTGTAACAAGATTAGGGGAATTTGGCCTGACATTAGGGTTTGTCTTGTGTTGTGTCTTGCAGAGAAAATGGATGGGTTCAACGACCACAATTTCCTGCCCCTGTTCATTGACAAGTACAGGGAGCTGCCCTGTCTGTGGCAAGTGAGACACCCCCACTATAACCATAAACAAAAGAGGCAGGCAGCGCTGGAGAAACTGCTGGAGTTGGTGAAGCCGGTGGTCCCCACAGCAACCATCCCTTATTTAAAAGCAAAAATTGGTGGCCTGAGGAGCACGTATCTTAGGGAGCGCAAGAAGGTCACAGATTCCCAGAGGTCCGGAGCTGCAGCAGATGACGTTTATGTCCCCAGGCTGTGGTACTATGAGCGACTGCGATTTCTGTCAGACCACACTGAAGTCAGGGAATCCCTCTCTACTCTTCCTTCCACTCTTCCTTCCATCCCAGCTGAGGCTTCTGATGTCCAACCTGGGCCTTCCAGCCAGGAAGAAATGGAGGAGCCCAGCTGGAGTCAGGTATAGCATTCTTCTACAGATTTCTTGGCAATAAAGAAATGATGTTTACTAGATGTTAGTATTGATCACTAATTGCTGATTAAAAAGTGTTTTACATATCAATAGACAGTAGTGGGCACCCAAAATTGGGACAAGAATGCAAAATGCTGGGCTCAGAATGATAGTCTGTTATATTTGTTAACATTCAATTTGCAGCAGTCAGGAGGTGAAAATTGTGTGTGATTGATGTAAAAAATACTAAAACTATGTCCCTTTTTCATACACAGGAAGACCTCAGCCAGGAGGAGGCTGGGGAATGTGGCAGCCAGGAGGAGGCGGGGACTAGTGTCAGCCAGGAGGAGGCGGGGATTAGTGGCAGCCAGGAGGAGGCGGGGCTAAGTGTCAGCCAAGAGAAGCCTGGGACCAGTCGCAGCCTGACTGAGTCTCAGGTTCCTCCCAGTCCTGTGCAGGATTCAGCATTCAGGCTGATCCAGGAGGCTTCGGCGTCCCTCAGAGCCTTCCCCAGTCCTGAAGAGGCCTTTGCCTGCATGGCTGCCACCAAATTGCTGGGCATGCAGGAGGGCCAACGCAAGATCTCTGAGGACCTGATTTATAAAGTCCTACGTAAGGGGGAGAGTGGGGAACTGACACACAAGACGGATGTCATTGAGATCGACGATCCTCCTCCTCCTCCTCCTCCTGCTACCACAACTCCACCACCACAGCCACAGCGTGGAAGGAGGCGTGGAAAGAAGACCAAAGAGTGATTGCCCTGGGTTCAGTCTGGTCTGACAAAAGCTGCAGTCTCTCGTATGACCACAGCCTGGGGACATAGATGTCATCTGCTGCTTTCCGGATCTCTGGGACTTCTGGACCAGACTGCCCTCCCTTAGATATGGACTCCTCAGGCCAACAATTTTGCTTTTAAATAATTGATGCCTGCCCTGGGGGTCCAAGGCTTCGCCAATTTCTGCAGTTTCTCCAGCGTTGCCTCCCTCTTTGTTTTTTTATAGTTGTGAGCCCTTAATAAAATTTTTTCGGTAAATTCTACTCTCCTGTGTGTGTTTTCATCCAAAAAGGACAGTTTGTTGGTGACGATTCAGGTACATTTCTAAAAACATAAAATGTGAAATTAACAAGGGACAACAACACCAAACAATCTCCTACAGATTAAATAGAACAACATATCAATGGTGTTGTGGGAACTTGTCACAAAAAACACACAAACATTTTTGGGAGTACAAATCAAAATCACCAAAAAAAAAAAATTAAAAAAGAGAAACACAAAAAAAGAATCTACATTAAAGTCAAACAAAAAAAAAAAATATGTTGTCAGATGTGAGAAATCAAAATATATTGAGGGAATCCCGATAAATAGTAACGAAATAAGTTTGTGAGAAGTGTGTGAATATGAGCATCAAAACTACTTAATTCTTGTCACATTATAAAGAAGAAGAGAGTGCGCTGTATTAAACCATTTTGAACATTGCAGCGTGACGAAAGTGCTGTATCCATTGCGAACGCTAAGTTTACCAGAACGAGCTGTCCCGTGTCGGAATTTCTTCTGAGCATGCGTGGCACTTTGTGCGTCGGAACAGGCCACACACGGTCAGAATTGACGCGATCGGATTTTGTTGTCGGAAAATTTTATCTCCTGCTGTCCAACTTTGTGTGTCGGAAAATCCGATGGAAAATGTCCGATGGCGCCCACACACGGTCGGAATTTCCGACAACACGCTCCGATCGGACATTGTCCATCGGAAAATCCGACCATGTGTACGGGGCATTAGAGTCTGGGGCTGTACTGTGGAAAACATATGGATATGTTTCATCTTTAAATTTTTGTGTCTTCCCGGATTGGAAATGTGTCTCTTGTACGAATACCACCTGAGCGCGCATGCGCCAGAGTTCACGTAGGACCACTGTGCGCTTTTCCGGTATATTCAATCCATTGACATTCAGGGAGAGGCAGCACACACTGGTCATAGCAAAGCCCAATACGGGAAAGAAGAGAGAGCGAGAGAAAAAAAACAAAAAAACAAAAAAAACCACAAAAGAAAAACCCACACACCCCAACACACCAAAAACACAAAATTGAATACACAACAAACTACTAATAGGGCTTTAATTGAGCCTGCGCGCCCCCTGCGATCTCCTCCTAGAATAGTCTGGGAGGAGATAGCTCTGGGAGGCAAAAGAATTCCTATGTAGAGGAGCTGAAGAGCGACACCAATAGTGGGGATCAGTCGGATCACATTAACATATATAGCGCGTGTGATTCTTTATCCTAATATCCACAGCTTAGGTTTCATATCAAATCACGTATTCCATGCCCGTCTTAAGAGGGAAAAAAAAAAACCCCACACAGCTCCTGAATATTTATGACTTATACTCCATTTACATTATCTGTTATTACCCATGCCTACCCCATCCCCCCCCCCTCCCCTCCCCCCAGACATCTCCCACCCCCAGTATTCTTATTTCTGTACAGTAACTTTCCACAGTGCCTGCTCTTCATAGTACAGCACTTAAATAGTATCAAGCGGCCCCCCACTGCCTCCACCTCCCCCCTCCCACCTACATGGGGGCGGCCAAAAAAAAAAAAAAAGGGGGGGGACGGGGGGGACGGAGGAAGGGGATGTGGGGAGGGAGATTCTAACACCCAGTTCTATTCCGGTCTAACACCTCTATGGCTCTGTTCACACTAATGCGTTTTTTGATGCATTTTGCAGAAATGCATGGGAAATTTTTAACATGGGTTCCTATGGAACATGTTCACATCAATGCTTCTTTGTACCTCTGCATTTTTGGGAAGGGTCTGGGAGTTTTTTTCATGCAAAATGCAGAATTTTGCATGTAATTCAATAGACAAGCATCAAAAACGCAAGTACAGCATCTTCACAGCGCCCCCGCGGTGCCCCTGCCGCGCCCCGCGCCTTTCCCTTTCTTCCTTTTACACTGTATACAGTATAAAAGAAAACTATAAAAAAAAAAAAATGCAAAAGGCCACAAAAACGCTGCAAAAACGCTGCTCAAAAACGCGGCAAGCACCACAAAAAACACTGCAGAAACGCTCAAAAGCAACATGCATAGATGTGAATCGAGCCTTAGACATCCATAATGCTCATATAAACAGATAAATAAAGGATTAGCAAATCAGTACTTTGTCAAAGCATTATTTAGAAGTCGTTCCTATTTGTAGAGAATAGAATATCTGATAAATTAAGTTCAATCATGCTATATCAAGCCAGTTTCACTGTCAGTCCAGTCATGAAGCAGAATAGGTGTCATAGACAGCCTAACGAACATATCTGGGGTGTGTGCACGCAGTACAAAAAATTGTTGGCCTTTCTGTATATGCAGGGAAAAGGGGAAACACCTTCTTTACGTAATTTGTCTAATAAGGGCTTCATGCTACGGCGCATCTGTAAAGTATATTTTGAAAGGTCCGGCAGAATCTGTATAGTTGCTCCATTAAAATCAATAGTACCCAATGACCATGCCTTCCGGATAATTTCTTCTTTAATAATATAGAAATGTACTCTACATAGGGTGTCCCTCGGTCTACCATCTGACAAAGGAGCATTGCCTTGTATCCGATGAACTCTGTTTAGTTCAATATCCGCTGTCGAATCCCTCCCCAGGATTTTATTTAATATGACCGTAACAGTGGGGCGCAGCTCTTTAGCAGACGTGGTCTCAGGGATACCCCGAATTTTTAAGTTATTTCCCCTGCTCCTATTTTCTAAATTGTCCTGTTGAAGTCGCACATTGTGTAGATACTGCGACTGTGCTGCTAACTTAGCCTCCAGAGTCGCTATTTTTGTTCTGCTGTGGTCTGGTTTTGTTCAATGGTGTCTACCCTGAATGTCAAGCTATGCAATTACTCTTTGGCCTCCTTGAACTCTTCTCTAAGTACTTGCTGTAGAGTAGCGGTCATTCGGTCCATATCTGCCTTAGTAGATAGTGTAGAAAAAAAGGAATTTGTATCCGAATCGGCCGACAGAGATGGCAAAAACGGGATGGCAGATCCAGTTGTACCAGTTGTGCCAATTATACCAAATATTTCTTTAGAGGGTGCATACTGACGTATATGCTGGTGTGTAAGCTGATGTATATGCTGGTTAACCTGACCCGAAAGTCCATCAGCTGTTTGCCCCGTCTGCATGTTAATAATTATACTGGTACTTGTAGTATTGTTAGTGCTATTAACCCCCTTTTTGGCTCTTGTGTCCGGTTTGTTTACTTGGTGATCCGGATAGCGCAGGTAGCCGCTAGGCTTTATTCGGCGGGTCTCGGCTCACAAAAGGACTCAGCTCCTGATTACACTCGGAGGGCTTTGAGGGCAGCAGCTCAGGTATCGCAGGACTCTAAAACACAGAGCCTGCCTATGATCGCAAGGGATAGTAACTGGTAACTATCCCTTGCGATACGTGTAACAGGTCCGGTACCAAGCTCTTTCCTGGCTGCACGGGGCCTCTGGGCATCTCCTTGCGTCTCACTCTGCGTCTGCGTCTCCCTCTGTCCCTCCGGTCCCGGTGGGAAAAGGCAGGTAGCCCGTTCCAGAGAGATGAGAGATGAGATGGGATGAAATGGAGGGTAAACGGGCAGTACACTGTAGCGCACGATAGTCCTGGGATCAAATGCTGGGATCAACAGAAAAAAGCAATAGACAGTCCAATAGTTCAATAGACAGTCCTCACGGCACTACAGCAGACAGGCGATGTCCGAATTCTGAAATCTGAAATCATCAGCCGTCTCAGCAGCCACGGAATCCACATCCCCAGTAAATAAGACACAAATAATGGCAGGTAACGGCAGACATCAGGGAAGGCACACATTCACCCTGAGACTGGCCAGAATTTTGTCAGCATCAGACAGAAAGCATCAGGAGTCAGGAGTTAGTTAGATATTAACACCAGCTACCAGGCATCAGGCATTGATTGATCCGAGAGAAGCCTCCAATTAGTGCCTCTCCAGCTCACTCGCACTCGCACTCTCACTCCATTCTCACCAAGATTCTACTGAAATGGCTTTAGGGAAGATCTAACGGAGCTCCTGATGGCAGTAAAAATCAGATTTATTATTTATTTATTTTTTAGGGTACTTATATAGCGCCGTCAATTTAAGCAGCGCTTTACATATACATTGTACATTCACATCAGTCCCTAGCCTCAAGGAGCTTACAATCTAAGGTCCCTAGCTCACATTCATACATACTAGGGACAATTTAGACAGGATCCAATTAACCTACCAGCATGTCTTTGGAGTGTGGGAGGAAACCAGAGTACCCGGAGGAAACCCACACAGGCACAGGGAGAACATGCAAGCTCCAGGCAGGTAGTGTCATGGTTGGGAATCAAACCAGCGACCCTCCTTACTGCTAGGTGAAAGTGCTATCCACTACACCACTGTGCCGCCCAGATAAGGGTTCTAACCCTTCCCCATGATATCCAAAATAAAAAAATGTTTTTGGCTTGCCATATTCTTTAAAGCAGCAGTAAAATCCTCATTTTAATTTTGTACTGGTAATGGTAAGCTTATAATACTGTTTTACGTGTAGGTATGGTAAATATCTCCCAAACTTTTGCTGTTTAAGAGATATTCACATTGGCTCCAGGCCAGCTGATGACATCATTTCCCATGGGCACTACTTTCTACATTCAGGGCCCTGAATGCAGAGAGTGCTGTACTGCGATCGTGACATCATTGCGTCCCACCCCTTCAAACGGCTGGAGAGAGCAAACCCCGAAGACAGAAGCACTGGGAGCGGTAAAAGTGCAGTGCTGGAGGGCTCTGTTTGAAAAGTCTGTCGTAATACGCTAGTAAGCTCTGCATAATAGCACATTATGGCATAAACCTGCAGGAGCCCTTAAAAAAAAAAAATCAGTACAGTTATTCAAAGATCATTTAGTTAAAATTCTTTATTGTATCAAAAAGCAATTTGACAGTTACATGAGAGTTGTAAAAAATTGTGCTCTGGCATTCACATGAAAATGACAAAACCATTGATCGAGATGGAATTACATATTGTATGAAATTTTAATAAAATTGCATTTTAATGCAAAAGAATAATCTTCCACATAAAACTCCTACGCGTTTTGACCCTTCTAATTGTGGTCTTCTTCAAGGGGGTATTTTATTCTACGCAGAAAAAGAAGAAAATATTTTACATTTTGATAATCATTTGATTTATTTACCCATATATCTAATCACACAAAAAGATGTATATTTACCAATCAAAACGATAGAAAAGAAAAAAAAACATGTCCTATATCCAGAGATTTCTTTTAAAAGCAGCTCATTCCAGCAATCCCAAAGACAAAAGGTGTGTTGTCTCCACCTCCTATGGCATGGACCCCGCCCTCAAAGAGCTTACAAGAGACCATTTGTTTGGACCCCCAGAAGAGAAGATGGGGAGGGGAGCGAACAGGCACCTGTAGTATAGCATAATAGGCTTACTATTTTTACATTAATTTCAAAAAATGATATAAAATATTAAAATATTTAAGTATTTGCGTCAGTAATTGTATTAATATATAGATTACATTTTTTATACTTATTTATGGCAACAATGAAGGTCCATATAGGTGCCATGTGACTAAAAATGTGAAAGTGATTAAATACATTAATCAAAAATTAAATTTAATTAATGTGGCATGAAGTGAGTGAATTAAATGAAAATAATAATAATAATAATAAAGTGAGTGTGCTATGTTATATATAAATAAATTATAATTGAAAACTAAATATAATAAAAACTAAATATAATAAAAATAATAAAAGTGCTGACAATACCTTAAGCGATGTGAGCACACATATATGACATGTAGTTGAGGTGATAGAGTAACAATGCAGATAAAGGAGCGTAAGTGGCTTCCAAAAGTCTGTATCTACAGTGGTGAATTCAAGTGAAAATATTAGTAACTATAAAGATGTTGACAATTTCATCGCTCTCTGACAAGCAATTTTAAAGTTATTACAAGACAGTCTGCTGAAAGAAAAGAGATACTGATCATTAAGCATGCCATTCATTAGATAAATTACCTTATTGTCGCTAAGACCAAAAATTGTCCAGAATAATATTACAATATGATATTTAAATTCACCCAGCACATACATTTTCAGCAATTAATCCTCAGTGTTCAGGAACAGAGCTCTAGCCTGCAGCTTTCCGGTATAGTGTCAAAGATTTAAATAGAGGATGCCAAAATGGGTGATTTTCATTGCTGACATCTCAGCAAGTGTTTAAAAAAAGTTGATGTAATTTCTACGCTTTTTCAGTCCTTTGTACACTGATCTGGCTTAACTCAAGCCTGTCTTCACGGGTAACAAATTCTAAAGGATTGCCTCAAGATGTGGCTTGTAGCCTGGAATCCCATGGTCATCCAGCTACATACTGCAATACTGATTCGCATTCACAGAGTGGCACAGGGAAGCCATGTTCTGGTGCCAGGGATTGGTTCTTTTTTGTTCCCTGAAGAAAGTGACATCTCAAGTCATTTGACTTTAGGGGATGCCCGATAACACATCACTTTCATGAATCTCGGGAACCTGACTGCCGCTTCCCCGTTTAGCTGTGCAGAGAATTTTAATAATGTTGGCAGCCTTTTTGAGAAGCATGTTGGTGTTCTGCAAGCCTTTTTTAGCAGTGTAATATACACTATATTGTCAAAAGTATTGGGGCGCCTGCCTTTACAGGCACATGAACTTTAATGGCATCTCAGTCTTAGTCCGTAGGGTTCAATAGTAAGTTGGCCCACCCTTTTCAGCTATAACAACTTCAACTCTTCTGGGAAGGCTGTCCACAAGGTTTAGGAGTGTGTCTATGGTGGGAATGTTTGACCATTCTTCCAGAAGCGCATTTGTGAGGTCAGGCACTGATGTTGGTTGAGAAGGCCTTGCTCCCAGTCTTCACTTGAATTCATCCCAAATGTTTTCTATCAGGTTGAGGTCAGGACTCTGTGCAAGCCAGTCAAGTCCCTCCATCCTAAACTCGCTAATCCATGTCTTTATGGACCTTGCACTTGTACAAATCATTTGTTGGAGGAGGGGTTATGGTGTGGGGTTGGGTTTGGTCCCTTAGTTCTAGTAAAGGGAACGCTTAAGGCGTCAGCATACCAATTTCATGCTCCCAACTTTGTGCGCCAGTACCTATTCAGGGCCGGATTAACATAGGGGCTGATGGAGCTGCAGCTCCAGGCCCCTGCCTTAAAATCGGCCCTCACAGCTAGTAATATAAGCCCGACTTTCTCCTGCCCATAAACGTCTATGGGACAGGAGAAGCTGTGTGTAAATGGAGGGGTGTCTGGCTGCATCTGTGTTGGCTCACTGTGTTTAGTACAGCGTCACAGTGCACAGTTCCCCCCTACACAAATGGCTCTGCCTTCCCCCTCCCCTCTCCCCTCTCTCTGTGTGCAGTGAAGGAGCTGTGTGGGCTGGGAAATTGTGAACAGAGCAGCCGCAGATAGAAGGTGAACTGAACAGATATCTGAGTGATGAGCTTCCAACCATCCAAGTGTGAGCTCAGTGACTGGACTCTTATCTCCCTTCTCTCCCCCTCTTTTACCTTTATCTTCAGCAATGGCTGTTATAACTGCAGTCAATATGTAGACTTGTCTCCTTGTGCTTTTAGGTGGGTTCACACTGCTTTGCTGTGTTTTGGCCCATTGCTGGTGTATCCACAGTTTTCCTGCGTTTTACCCACAGTCCTATTGATTTCTATTAGGTTGCATGTTTGTTCTGAAAGCGCACCAAAATCAATAGGACTGCAAGCTAAAACTGCAGATACACAAGCAGTGCGGCCAAACTGCATCAAACCAGTGTGAGCCCAAAGGCTGTACACACAACCCTCTATAGAACTTGGTCTGATCAATACTCCTGGCATTCATTTTACACACAACCATACCATCCCAGATCAGGAGGGGTGGGGGCTCCAGGGATTTGTTTGACTATGCTGGCCCTGTCCCTTCTCTACCCATCCTGAAAGAGTCCTGGAGGGAGTGGCAGGCTGCTGGTGGCAAGTGACACGCTGTATCTGGTGACAGGTTGTCAGTGGCAAGTGGCATACTGTATCTGGTGATAGGCTGCAGGTGACAAGTGGCACACTGTATCTGGTGGCAGGCTGCTAGTGGCAAGTGGCACACTGTATCTGGTGGCAGGCTGCTGGTGGCAAGTGGCACACTGTATCTGGTGGCAGGCTGCTGGTGGCAAGTGGCACACTGTATCTGGTGGCAGGCTGCTGGTGACAAGTGGCACACTGTATCTGGTGGCAGGCTGCTGGTGACAAGTGGCACACTGTATCTGGTGGCAGGCTGCTAGTGGCAAGTGGCACACTGTATCTGGTGGCAGGCTGCTGGTGACAAGTGGCACACTGTATCTGGTGGCAGGCTGCTGGTGGCAAGTGGCACACTGTATCTGGTGGCAGGCTGCTGGTGGCAAGTGACACGCTGTATCTGGTGACAGGCTGTCAGTGGCAAGTGGCACACTGTATCTGGTGGCAGGCTGCTAGTGGCAAGTAGCACACTGTATCTGGTGGCAGGCTGCTAGTGGCAAGTGGCACACTGTATCTGGTGGCAGGCTGCTAGTGGCAAGTGGCACACTGTATCTGGTGGCAGGCTGCTGGTGGCAAGTGGCACACTGTATCTGGTGGCAGGCTGCTGGTGGCAAGTAGCACACTGTATCTGGTGGCAGGCTGCTAGTGGCAAGTGGCACACTGTATCTGGTGGCAGGCTGCTGGTGGCAAGTAGCACACTGTATCTGGTGGCAGGCTGCTGGTGGCAAGTGGCACACTGTATCTGGTGGCAGGCTGCTGGTGGCAAGTGGCACACTGTATCTGGTGGCAGGCTGCTGGTGGCAAGTGACACGCTGTATCTGGTGACAGGCTGTCAGTGGCAAGTGGCACACTGTATCTGGTGGCAGGCTGCTAGTGGCAAGTAGCACACTGTATCTGGTGGCAGGCTGCTAGTGGCAAGTGGCACACTGTATCTGGTGGCAGGCTGCTAGTGGCAAGTGGCACACTGTATCTGGTGGCAGGCTGCTGGTGGCAAGTGGCACACTGTATCTGGTGGCAGGCTGCTGGTGGCAAGTAGCACACTGTATCTGGTGGCAGGCTGCTAGTGGCAAGTGGCACACTGTATCTGGTGGCAGGCTGCTGGTGGCAAGTAGCACACTGTATCTGGTGGCAGGCTGCTGGTGGCAAGTGGCACACTGTATCTGGTGGCAGGCTGCTGGTGGCAAGTGACACGCTGTATCTGGTGACAGGCTGTCAGTGGCAAGTGGCACACTGTATCTGGTGGCAGGCTGCTAGTGGCAAGTAGCACACTGTATCTGGTGGCAGGCTGCTAGTGGCAAGTGGCACACTGTATCTGGTGACAGGCTGCTAGTGGCAAGTGGCACACTGTATCTGGTGACAGGCTGCAGGTGACATGTGGCACACTGTATCTGGTGGCAGGCTGCTAGTGGCAAGTGGCACACTGTATCTGGTGGTAGGCTGTGGTTGGCAAGTGGCACACTGTATCTGGTGGCAGGCTGCTGGTGGCAAGTGGCACACTGTATCTGGTGGCAGGCTGCCGGTGGCAGGTGGCACACTGTATCTGGTGGTAGGCTGTGGTTGGCAAGTGGCACACTGTATCTGGTGGCAGGCTGCTGGTGGCAAGTGGCACACTGTATCTGGTGGCAAGCTGCTGGTGGCAAGTGGCACACTATCTGGTGGAAGGCTGCTGGTGGTAAGTGACACACTGTATCTGGTGGTAGGCTGTGGTTGGCAAGTGGCACACTGTATCTGGTGGCAGGCTGCTGGTGGCAAGTGGCACACTGTATCTGGTGGCAGGCTGCCGGTGGCAAGTGGCACACTGTATCTGGTGGCAGGCTGCCGGTGGCAAGTGGCACACTGTATCTGATGGCAGGCCGCTGGTGGCAAGTGGCACACTATCTGGTGGAAGGCTGCTGGTGGTAAGTGACACACTGTATCTGGTGGTAGGCTGTGGTTGGCAAGTGGCACACTGTATCTGATGGAAGGCTGCTGGTGGCAAGTGGCACACTGTATCTGGTGGCAGGGATCTGGTGGCAAGTGGCACACTGTATCTGGTGGCAAGTGGCACAATGTATCTGGTGGCAGGCTGCTGGTGGCAAGTGGCACACTGTATCTGGTGGCAAGTGGCACAATGTATCTGGTGGCAGGCTGCTGGTGGCAAGTGGCACACTGTATCTGGTGGCAGGCTGCTGGTGGCAAGTAGCACACTGTATCTGGTGGCAGGCTGCCGGTGGCAAGTGGCACACTGTATCTGGTGGTAGGCTGTGGTTGGCAAGTGGCACAATGTATCTGGTGGTAGGCTGCTGGTGGCAAGTGGCACACTGTATCTGATGGCAGGCTGCTGGTGGCAAGTGGCACACTATCTGGTGGAAGGCTGCTGGTGGTAAGTGACACACTGTATCTGGTGGTAGGCTGTGGTTGGCAAGTGGCACACTGTATCTGATGGAAGGCTGCTGGTGGCAAGTGGCACACTGTATCTGGTGGCAGGGATCTGGTGGCAAGTGGCACACTGTATCTGGTGGCAAGTGGCACAATGTATCTGGTGGCAGGCTGCTGGTGGCAAGTGGCACACTGTATCTGGTGGCAAGTGGCACAATGTATCTGGTGACAGGCTGCTGGTGGCAAGTGACACACTGTATCTGGTGGCAGGCTGCTGGTGGCAAGTGGCACACTGTATCTGGTGGCAAGTGGCACAATGTATCTGGTGGCAAGTGGCACACTGTATCTAGTGGCAGGCTGCTGGTGGCAAGTGGCACACTGTATCTGGTGACAGGCTGTCGGTAGCTAGTGGCACACTGTATCTAGTGGCAGGCTGCTGGTGGCAAGTGGCACACTGTATCTGGTGACAGGCTGTCGGTAGCAAGTGGCACACTGTATCTGGTGAAAGGCTGCTGTTGGCAAGTGGCACACTGTATCTGGTGGCAGGCTGCTGGTGGCAATTGGCACATTGTACCTTTTGGCAGGCTGTGGGTAGCAAGTGGCACACTGTATCTGGTTGCAAGTGGCACACTGTATCTGGTGGCAGGCTGCTGGTGGCAAGTGACATGCTGCATCTAGCGGCAGGCAACTGTGGAAAGTGATATGCTACATTTGGTGGCAGGCTATGGGTGGCAAGTGACAAGCTGCATCTGGTGGCAAGTGACAAGCTCAGGTCCCACTAATTCTGCACGATGGTGAGTTGAACTATTTCACTATATATTACAATGTAGTAACTGAAATAATGGAATTTGATCATCCTGACACCATATCAAGCATGGTGTCAGGATGATTGATTTTAAGTACTAACACCAGCCATTTGCCTGACAAATCACCTCCACCACCGATTTCCCTGCCAACCCCGAGACTACATCCCCCACCCTCATCTTTTTTTGGGAAGAGGGGGTTGTCTCTGAATGACAGTTTGGAAATGCGGTCTCCCTATGTTGCTGCTGGTGAGAGACCGCATAGCAGGTGGTATTGGTGGTGTTGCTGCTGCTCAGAGGCTGCACAGCTGGTATTACTGGTGAGAGTATATTTAATTCGTTTTAGCGAAAAATTGTTTGTATTTTCATTTTGTTTCCATAAAAAGGCCCACCAAAATCCTCAGCACCAGGCCCATGATGCTCTTAATCTGGCCCTGTACCTATTCCAACATGACTGCGCACCAGTGCAAAAAGCAAAGTCCATAAAGACATGGATGAGCAAATTTGGGGTGGAGGAACTTGACTGGCCTGCACAGAGTCCTGACTGCAACCCGATAAAACACCTTTGGGATGAATTAGAGTGAAGACTGCAAGCCAGGCCTTCTCGTCCAACTACAGTGCCTGATCTCACAAATGCGTTTCTGGAAGAATGGTGAAACATTCCTATAGACACACTTCTAAACCTTGTGGACAGTCTTCCCAGAAGAGTTGAAGCTGTTATAGCTGTAAAGGGTGGGCCAACTCAATATTGAACCCCTACGGACTAAGACTGGGATGCCATTAAAAGTTCATGTGTGTGTAAAGGCAGGTGTCCTAATACTAAAGCGTATTAGCAGTCTGAAGCAGCACATTAGTGCCTAGTCTCTAGAAACATGTCAATGATCACTAACCATTTCTATGAACCTATCTTTGGTCTACAACAGTCTCTTACCATTCTGTTTTAACACATGAGCAATCTCAAATAGTCTCTTAAAGCACCAGCTTTCTTCGATACTTTAATAAGACATCACACTCATCATACGTCCATGACTATGTTGTAATCTTGGGTGCTTTTTTCTGTGGCTCTCTGTTTTACTAGGGTTGTACCAGAGTTGCATTTGCCACTTGAAAGAGTGTTACCAGGGTCCGTCTCTAATAATCTTTCTTTAATGAGCATAGTATAATCTACCTATCATACAGAAGACACATGTGCAAGAAGGTCCTGATTGTGATGTATGCTGCTTTAAGAACAATTAGTCTGTGAATAGGTTTAGCCTCATCATCATGTAATAGGTTCACACTTGCCATGCGTAAAGGTGTGACAGGTGCCAAGTTAGCAGGTTCTTGACATAGTTGAAATATTGTGTGCAAGCCAGAGCAATACCGTAAACATCTCTCTCTCTAGAGTTTGGAAAGTCCCATGGCATGCAAGAATGGAAGGGGAGATGGGGAACTCTATTGCACAATTGATGCACATTTTGCAAGGGGGGCTTTAGTTCTCTGGCTGGCCTGACCATAACAATGCTTCCATGTAAAGATCACATCATAGCTGGGAGGACAGGGCTTTAGTTACCATGCATAGAGTTAATATTAAGCTTACTGTACCAGCAATTAATTATCACATTTATTTTCTCACCTTCTATCTCCATCACCCAAAGGTAGACAACAGGAGTACTACACCACAAAATCACAACTTGTCTGCCAGGGGTCATCGAAGCGTAAAACCACACAATCTAACAGAGCTCATAGTGGCACATAAACCACAATGGATCTGCCAGAAATTATAGAGACCTACAAAACGAAATAGCAAGGAGCCTATGGGTACAAACGAAAAACCCAATGCCAGATACCAAAGTATCACAAAAGAGCTAAATGCCAGGCAGAATTTTACTGCAAAAGCAAAACAGATACCAGGAAGCATGGAAGCACACAAAAACACTGGTGGAAAATAAGTATTTAGGCACAAGTATAAACTGGATTTGAGCAGCAAAATAATTACATATAGACCAGAATGGAGCATAGGGGCACAAAAAAACATCATAGGCTCAAATCTCCAATCTAATGCAATGGGTAAAGGATCTTCAATAACCCTTTCATGCCTAAGTATTTCTGACATTTGTTGCTTACAAGTTAAAATCTGTATTTTTTGCTAGAAAATTACTTAGAACCCCCAAACATTATATATATTATTTTAGCAGAGACCCTAGAGAATAAAATGGCAATAATTGCAATATTTTATGTCACACGGTATTTGCGTGGCGGTCTTTCAAATGCAATTTGTTGGGAAAAAAAGACACTTTCATGAATTTAAAAAAAACTAAACAGTAAAGTTAGCCCAATTTTTTTGTATAATGTGAAAGACGATGTTACGCTGAGTAAATAGATACCTAACATGTCATGCTTTGAAATTGCGCACACGCGTGGAATGGTGACAAACTATGGTACCTAAAAATCTCCATAGGCGACGCTTTAAAAAAAATGTAACGGTTACCAGGTTAGAGTTACAGAGGAGGTCTTTTGCTAGAATTATTGCTCCCACTCTGATGATCGCAGCGATACCTCACATGTGTGATTTGAACACCGTTTACATTTGTGAGCGCGACTTACCTATGCATTTTCTTTGCTGCGCTAGCACGCAGGGACAGGGGGCGCTTTAAAAATGTATTTATTTTTTCTTATTTATTTTATTTTATTTTTTTACATTGTCCCCCAATCCCTCCTTTGCACTTAAAAGTATTCAGATAGCCAAAATAGGGGATTCTGAATACTGTCATTTTTTTAAAATCGGCGCCATTGGCAGCTGAGTAATCCGGAAGTGATGTTGTGAGGTCGCTTCCGGTACTTTACATCGGAGACCCGATTAAAGCCGAATTCTGCTTTGTTCAGGTCTCAGACTAGGCGGCGGACGCACCGAGTGGTGGTTTGGGTCTCCCGGTGAGACAGGAAGCTGCGGGCATCACCCGGTTTAACCCCTTCAAGCCATGAACACATATTTGCGTACGTTCAGTGCAAAGGGGGTTAATAAAAGGAGGCAGATATTTCAGTTGAGTCCAAGGGGGTTTGAAAATAATGGTCACCTGGCTAAAAAATTGTTTTACTCTTGTGCTGAAGTATGTGAATTGGGCCTATGTGATAGTTTACAGCAGGGCCAGTACAAGGGGTGGGCAGAAGGGCGGATGCCCTGGGCGGGACCATTTACTGGAGGAAGGGGGTTTGCAGTAGAGGCCACGCTGCAGACCGCTTTGATCTGTGGCTGCAGTGCTCCCCTCCCACCTCCTTCTCTTGTTTGACACACAGCGCCGGGAGCGCTGTGTGTCACACAGCTGGGTCTGTGTGTTTGTTCGGCGGCGCCGTAAAAAGGACCCGCCCCTCTAGACTGGCTCATGTGGTAGCAGATTGAACCAGTGTTCCACCTATCACACGGGCCAGTCTAGGGGAGCGGGACCTTGTTACGCCGCCAACACACACACAGACCCAGCTGTGTGACACCCAGCGCTGCACGAGATGTCGGCTGTGTGATGCATCCAGGGCAGGCTATGGTGAGTCTGCATTCATAGGCAAAGTGAGGCTAAAAATATAGTCACAGAGAGAGAGGCTGCGATTATGGTCCCACAGGCTGCGATTATGGTCACAGAGAGAGATGCTGCGATTATGGTTACAGAGAGGCGCAATTATGGTCACACAGGCTGTGATTATGGTCACAGCAGCTGCGATTATGGTCACAGAGAAGCTGCAATTATGGGCACAGAGGCTGCGATTATGGTCACAGAGGCTGCGATTATGGTCACAGAGAGGCTGCGATTATGGTCACACAGGCTGCGATTATGGTCACAGGGGCTGCGATTATGGTCACAGAGAAGCTGCAATTATGTTCACACAGGCTGCGATTATGGAATCCATACAATAGACAAGCATGGTTTAGAGAAGCAGGATCTCCCAATCTATGGATAGTGTAGGACCCACTAATCATGGGGTACTTTGTCGCTTAGCACCATATAGCAATATGGTGTGTCCAAATCCCCATATTTTTTTATGTTTTTTTGAAAATGTTTAGGTGTTTTAAACTAGCCTTGCTGGAGGTAAATGTCTTTTTTGCATGTGTGCGCTGTAATATTTTCTTCTACTGTACGGTCTTATGGCTGCACCATCTTTAATGCATCTTTTAGGGTGTGGCCCCCCAAATATCATGTTTGTTAGGCTGCGATTATGGTCACACAGGCTGTGATTATGGTCACAGAGGCTGCGATTATGGTCACAGAGAGAGAGGCTGCGATTATGGTCACAGAGGCTGCGATTATGGTCACAGAGAGAGAGGCTGCGATTATGGTCACAGAGAGGCTGCGATTATGGTCACAGAGGCTGCGATTATGGTCACAGAGAGGCTGCAATTATGGGCACGGAGGCTGTGATTATGGGCACAGAGAGAGAGGCTGAAACTATGGGCACAGAGAGGCTGTGATTATGGGCACAAATACAACCCAAGCAAATATCAAAATTGACAATAAATTGATAACATATATAAATGAAAAATAATGGTATGCACAGTTATGCACAATATGTGTATAATGAAAGTAGAAACATGCACACTCAATGAAATAAGTCCATATAAAGGTGAATATCTGTTCCCAGTCAAGTGCAGTACATCTTGTAGGTAGTGAATATATATGCTTGTGAAAAAACCACCACCGGATAAAGAGAAGGCTGACCAGATCGTTTGAACACACTAGGGCATACGCTCTGTGTGTCAAACAAGCTTGTTATGACATGGATGGACCATAAGTAGATGCCGTCAGACAGGTGTATGCGGGTAGCAGCCGAGTGGAATCATGGAGGGAATGGCACCACTGGCACACCAACAGCTCAAAGATCCATAGACATGTGGAGAGTATTGGAAAGAAAAACGAAAAGGGACCATAGCGTAATTCCATAAAACAGAGGTATATTTATTAAAATGAAAAACCACTCACATGAGTATAGGTAAAAATAGCGCTGTAGGACAATGTAGGCAGCAGTGGGGACCGTCCAGACGCGTTTTGTCTCTAAAAGGACATCATCTGGGGTGTCCAACCACTGCTGCTGATCCCATATATATAAGGAAAATGACCCCCATCATGATTGCCAAAATCACAAGCCATTGCGGTGTATGGGAGGTGTACTTCTGGTTTCGCCCAAGATGGCGATCCAGCGTGTTTTCCACGACGCTACGCTGGACCATAGGGAAATGCGTTCCATAGTGTATATCCGCCCTGTAGGGGGAATACTGGGAAGGAAGCGGTATGGCCAGAGCAGGTATAACCCATGTCAGCCAATAGGCGGAAACGACGTCAAGGCGTCTTTCCAGAGTGTGCACATCACCGACATGTAGCTTCTCGCCCGTACTGGCCAATGGGCAGAAGCGACGTCAGATAGTCCTTCTAGGGCATGCGCACCACCGACATACAGAGTCGCGCCCAATGGGAGGGGAGACACATGTGTCGTGTTGACGCCCAACGTGCGTCTTACGTCACGACAGGCGCGACGTAGCTGAACTGATACACTCATAGAAGAGGAAAACAAATGTCCCTCTACCATAAGCAAAGTAGGTCACGGACATGGGCATGTGATCAATCATATACGTGACTACAGCGATGAAATCCCGATGAAATTTTGGAAAAATAAATTAATGGTAAATCAAATCAGGCCTGGCTAATAAAGGCATTAATATCCCACTCTATATTCATGCCAAAGGGCGAGTAGGAACGTAATTCATAAATCCAGAAGGTCTCGAGTTGTGAGACCCCTCTGGTTTTGGCCCCTCCTCTCCATGGGGCTATATATCTATCGATGATTAGGAATGAGGTGCCTTTTAAGCTACGATCGTGGTGTAGCTTATAGTGTCTGGGCACAGGATGTTTTGTGTCCCCACTTTTTATTAGGGAGATGTGTTCCGCCACCCTGACTTTGGGACCACACACATCTGGCACTGCGGATAATAGGGCCTTACCCTCCAGCCATGTGAGTGTCAGAGATGCACGGGGGGATAATAGATCTCTACAACCCGGTGTACTTCATTATAGTCCCCATACACCAACTGCCCCTACTAGAGGTAGAGGCCACAATAGGGGTAAAAGAGGGGGTAGGGGCCAAGGGAGCCGTAGTCAGTATGACTCCTATGATTATGATCTCGACTACCCCCGTGACCATCATAGTTACTACAGAGAGACTCCCCCTATCCATCACAGAGAGCACCCCAATGCTCACTATCCAAATTCACGCCAGTATGGAGAACCTTCTGTGTCCACTTACAATAGGTTTTCTCCACTTATGAATGGGCGTGACAGCTTGTTTGATCGAAGAGATTTCCACGAGCAGCCACCTTATGGTTATAATCAAACTACACAGGATCAGGATTTTTGCGTGGATTCGTCCATGCGCAGAAACGGTCCAAACCTAAGAGAGGTACAAGAGGCGGGTGGAGAGTACAGAACAAGAAAAAGAAAACGAAATTAATGGAACAAGGTGTTTTTAACTTGAGCTCAAAAACTTTCACTAAGGAGGAATTGTCTGTTTTGGACAAAAGCCTCAAATTTGCACCTCCTAAACAATTGGACAAATTTAGTACTTTCATAGATGTACATAAGTACATCCGTAAATTAAATGTACAGCATTATCTTATCTCCAACCCGTGTAGGAGTATGGATATCGCTGCAACCTCAGGCACGGTACATTCAGGATTAGCCAACCCCTCCGTGTTTAATCCACCCGTCCCTGTAGCCTCGGCCATCCATATTTTTAAGGACCTTGTACTCAAGGACCTAGCTAACTTACCAGTTAGACGGACTTGCCACCAACCAGTATCCAATATTGGTTTAAAATCATTATGCCAACAGAAAAACTTGGTAATACGCCCCGCCGATAAGGGGGCGACATCGTTGTTTTAGACCAATCGGATTACGAATCTGAAATGTATAGAATCCTCAATGAACCGAATACATACAAAGTACTTTCTAATAACCCCCCATATGGATATAAGAAGGATTTATTGAAAATTGTGACGAGAGGTTTTGATGGTGGTATTTTGAACAAGAAAGAGAGAACTTTTCTAGTTCCTTTGGCTCCGAGAATACCTACAATTTATTATCTTCCCAAAATCCACAAGGATTCTTCCCATCCACCTGGGAGACCTATTGTGAGCGGCATCAATTCAGTTACCTCTCGCATAGGTTGTTACGTCGATCATTTTTTACAGCCATTAGTTAGACAGACCCTGTCATATTTAAAGGATACCGGATCCATTATCCGATTACTGGAGGGGCTTGAGGTGCAAGGGGGTTACATCATGGCTACAGCTGATGTGGCCTCCCTGTACACCTCGATACCCCATGACAGGGGTTTTGAAGCGGTGAAATATTTCCTTGATAAGGATCCGTCCCTGGCCTCCTTCCAATGCGAGTTGATTATGGAATTACTACAATTCGCAACTACACATAGTTATTTTTGGTTTAACCAACAATTCTATCTTCAACTTAGAGGAGTGGCTATGGGGGCTAAATTCGCCCCGAGCCTTGCCAATCTATTTATGGCCAAGTGGGAGGAGGATGTCGTCTATGCCCTTGAGGGCCCGTCTTTGGTCCTATGGACACGTTACATAGACGACATCCTCCTCCTCTGGAATGGCTCTGCTGATTCCTTACAGGCCTTTTTAGATTTTCTCAATGAGAATGACAGGGGCATCTCTTTGACCTATACTTCCAGTACAGATAAGATCACTTTTTTAGATCTGGAGATCCTGATGGTTAATGAACGTTTTCACTTTAAAACCTTTTTTAAGTCGACTGACAGAAATGGCTATGTCCCTACAGATAGTTATCACCACCCGTCTTGGATTCGGTCAGTCCCACACAGTCAGTTTTTACGACTGAGGAGGAACTGTAGTGATGTAAATACCTTCAGGGTACAGGCTGAAGCACTCAAGATGCGATTGCTGGATAAGGGATATGGCCATTCTGAAATTGACTCTGAGATCTCCCGCACTTTGGGGATAGATAGGGCCTCTTTACTCATCACTAAACCCAAGCCAGATACAGACAATAATTTTAGATGGGCTATGTTGACTACTTTCTCCACCCAATATCGTCAGATTAAGGCAATTTTCACAAAGCATTGGGACATTCTCAAGAGCGATCATATTCTTGGGCATTTTTTGCCTGAACAGGCCAAGATGATCTTCAAGGGGGAACCTACCCTTCAAAGTAGAATAGCCCCCAACATCATTAATCCTCCCACACGTATGACATTTTTTCAAGAACTAACTGGCTTTTTCCCATGCAGGAAATGCACGGTGTGTCAGCATAACACGCGGGTAGGTCGAAAAGTGGTCACCTTTAGGTCCTCTGTTACCAATAAGGAATATTCTATTAAACATTTTTGTACGTGTGCGACCCACTATATTGTATATTTAATCACCTGCCCCTGCGGGAAGCAATATGTGGGTCGCACCATCTGCACTTTTTCCATCAGGGTGGCGGAACACATCTCCCTAATAAAAAGTGGGGACACAAAACATCCTGTGCCCAGACACTATAAGCTACACCACGATTGTAGCTTAAAAGGCACCTCATTCCTAATCATCGATAGATATATAGCCCCATGGAGAGGAGGGGCCAAAACCAGAGGGGTCTCGCAACTCCAGACCTTCTGGATTTATGAATTATGTTCCTACTCGCCCTTTGGCATGAATATAGAGTGGGATATTAATGCCTTTATTAGCCAGGCCTGATTTGATTTACCATTTATTTATTTTTCCATTTTTTATTTTGCCAATCTCTCTCTTCACTTGTTCTTAATATGAGTACTAGTATGTAACTATTTGTGTACAAGTGGCCCCACATGAGAGTCCATTCCACAAGCGGCCCACCTGTTCACTTGTACTATTTTTATGCTTGTCTAAGGATTTGATTGTTATATCTTTGTCCAAGACATATATACACCCCCTTCAGATATTATTTATTGTAATATAGAACATCCAATACATTATAATATTTTTCTTTTTAAATAGACATTATCGTTATTTATATAATTTTTATTTCCAATGGAGTGGAGGTTGAATACCTTCTTATTTATGCATTTTTTATTTCACGGTGATGGTTCCCTGATTGAGTGGAGGTTTAATACCCTTTTTTATCTCCTTCCGCTCTACAGGGATTTCATCGGTGTAGTCACGTATATGATTGATCACATGCCCATGTCCGTGACCTACTCTGCTTACGGTAGAGGGACATTTGTTTTCCTCTTCTATGAGTGTATCAGTTCAGCTACGTCGCGCCTGTCGTGACGTAAGACGCACGTTGGGCGTCAACATGACACATGTGTCTCCCCTCCCATTGGGCGCGACTCTGTATGTCGGTGGTGCGCATGCCCTAGAAGGACTATCTGACGTCGGTGATGCACACACTCTGGAAAGACGCCTTGACGTAGTTTCCGCCTATTGGCTGACATGGGTTATACCTGCTCTGGCCATACCGCTTCCTTCCCAGTGTTCCCCCTACAGGGCGGATATACACTGTGGAACGCATTTCCCTATGGTCCAGCGTAGCGTCGTGGAATGCACGCTGGATAGCCATCTTGGGCGAAACCAGAAGTACACCTCACATACACCGCAATGGCTTATGGTTTTGGCATTCATGATGGGGGTCACTTTTCTTATATATATGGGATCAGCAGCAGTGGTTGCACACCCCAGATGATGTCCTTTTAGAGACAAAACGCGTCGGGACGGTCCCCACTGCTGCCTACATTGTCCTACAGCGCTGTTTTTACCAATACTATACCACTATGTGAGTGGTTTTTCATTTTAATAAATATACCTCTGTTTTATGGAATTACACTATGGTCCCTTTTCATTTCCTTTCCAATACTCTCCACATGTCTATGGATCTTTGAGCTGTTGGTGTGCCTGTGGTGCCATTCCCCCCATGATTCCACTCGGCTGTTACACGCATACACCTGTCTGACGGCATCTACTTATGGTGCATCCATGTCATAACAAGCTTGTTTGACACACAGAGCGTATGCCCTAGTGTGTTCAAACGATCTGGTAAGCCTTCCCTTTATCCGGTGGTGTTTTTTTTCGCGAGCATATATATTTACTACCTACAAGATGTACTGCACTTGACTGGGAACAGATTTACATTCACCTTTATCTATGGACTTATTTAATTGATTGTGCATATTTCTACTTTCATTATACACATATTGTGCATAACTGTGCATACCATTATTTTTAATTTATATATGTTATCAATTTATTGTCAATTTTGATATTTGCTTGAGTTGTATTTGAGCACTTTCATTCTTAGCGCTACACTTTGTTATTTTAGTTTTATATACCATTTATTCAATGTGGTGTGTTAGCTGCTAAAAACACTGGGAGCAGCGCAAAAATCTTTTGGTTTATTTTCTGCGATTATGGGCACAAAGAGAGAGGCTGAAACTATGGGCACAGAGAGGCTGTGATTATGGTCACACAGGCTGCGATTATGGGCACAAAGAGAGAGGCTGAAACTATGGGCACAAAGAGGCTGCGATTATGGGCACAGAGGCTGCAATTATGGGCACAGTGAGGCTGCAATTATGGGCATAGTGAGGCGGCATTGATGGGCACAGCAGTAGACTGCATTTGATGGGCACTGGTGAGACTGCATTGATCTCTTGTATCATGTCTGCAGTCTCTGAGGGGAGTTTGCTTAATTAGCAATGGTATTGGTAATATGCAGCAGGAAGGGGGTTAATGCACTGTCACTGATGCATTAGTATAGATCCCATCGTCTGTAGGCGCTGTAGCTTTTCAGAGGGGGGCGCAGTTTTGCATCTTTGCCCTGGGCACCGATTGACCTTGTCCCGGCACTGGTTTACAGCAATGTTTCTCAACCTTTTATCAGTCAAGGCACGCTTTAAAATTGATGCACAATCTTAAGGCACCCCATTCTAAAATGCAAAAAACAAAACGAATAGTTTAGCATAACGCATCAAGATCCACACGTCAGACACCCAACATGATTTATTCTTTCAAAGCAAATACACCTTTGCATACTGGTACTGACTAGTATTGTAATGTTTTTCTCCCTCACTTAGCAAATGTGTCCCCAGTGCTGATGTGCCCTCCTTATCAACGCATGATGTCACTGGTTCCTAAGGCGCTGGTGGCTGGAAGGTTGTAATGGTGCACAATGAAAACCTGTGGCTTTGTGTAAACAAAAGACAGGCTTGATCCACCCCATGCCTTGTATACATTTTTTGTGCAATTTTTAGGCATTTTGTCAAGGTACCCCTGAAGAAACCTGGTTGAAAAAGGCTGGTTTACAGTGTCTGCATAATAAATACAGCCTGTGAGAATAGGAGAACAAATTTTCAGCTATTGAAGAGATCATGTGAAATACATACAGTATCTCACAAATGTGAGTACATCCCTCACATTTTTTGTAAATAGTTTATTATATGTTTTCATGTGACAACACTGAAGAAATGACACTTTGCTACAATGTAAAGTAGTGAGTGTACAGCTTGTATAACAGTGTAAATTTGCTGTACCCACAAAATAACTCAACACACAGCCATTAATGTCTAAACCACTGGCAACAAAAGTGAGTACACCCCTAAGTGAAAATGTCTAAATTGGGCCCAAAGTGTCAATATTTTGTGTGGCCACCAATATTTTCCTGCACTGCCTTAACCTTCTAGGGCATGGAGTTCACCAGAGCTTCACAGGTTGCCACTGGAGTCCTCTTCCACTCCTCCATGATGACATCACGGAGCTGGTGGACATTAGAGACCTTGCGCTCCTCCACCTTCCGTTTGAAGATGCCCCACAGATGCTCAATAGGGTTTAGGTTTGGAGACATGCTTGGCCAGTTCGTCACCTTTACCCCCAGCTTCTTTAGCAAGATAGTGGTCGTCTTAGAGGTGTGTTTGGGGATCTCATGTTGGAATACTGCCCTGTGGCCCAGTCTCTGAAGGGAGGGGATCATGCTCTGCTTCAGTATGTCACAGTACATGTTGGCGTTCATGGTTCCCTCAATGAATTGTAGCTCTCCAGTGGCGGCAGCACTCATGCAGTCCCAGACCATGACACTCCCACCACCATGCTTGACTATAGGCAAGACACACTTTTCTTTGTACTCCTCACCTGGTTGCTGCCACACACGCTTGACACCATCTGAACCAAATAAGTTTATTTTGGTCTCATGGTTCCAGTAATCCATGTCCTGAGTCTGCTTGTCTTCAGCAAAAAGGTTTGCGGGCTTTCTTGTGCATCATCTTTAGGGACGACTGCCATGCAGACCAATTTGATGCAGTGTGCGGCATATGGTCTGAGCACTGACAGGCTGACCCCCCACCCCTTCAACCTCTGCAGCAATGCTGGCAGCACTCATACATCTATTTCCCAAAGACAACCTCTGGCTATGACACTGAGCATGTGCACTCAACTTATTTGGTTGACCACGGCAAGGCCTGTTCTGAGTGGAACCTGCCCTGTTAAACTGCTGTATGGTATTGGCCACCGTGCTGCAGCTCAGTTTCAGGGTCTTGGCAATCTTCTTATAGCCTAGGCCATCTTTATGTAGAGCAACAATTCTTTTTTTCAGATCCTAAGAGAGTTCTTTGCCATGAGGTGCCATGTTGAACTTCCAGTGACCAGTATGAGAAAATGAGAGCGATAACACCAAATTTAACACACCTGCTCCCCATTCACACCTGAGACCTTGTAACACCAATGAGTCACATGACACGGGGGAGGGGAAATGGCTAATTGGTCCCAATTTGGACATTTTCACTTAGGAGTGTACTCACTTTTGTTGCCAGCGGTTTAGACATTAATTGCTGTGTGTTGAGTTATTTTGAGGGGACAGCAAATTTACACTGTTATACAAGCTGTACACTCATTACTTTACATTGTAGCAAAGTGTAATTTCTTCAGTGTTATCACATGAAAAGATATAATAAAATATTTACAAAAATGTGAGGGGTGTACTCACTTTTGTGAGAACTGTAAATGGCACCTTCTTGACAACAATAAAAGCTAGGCACCTCAGTTATTCCATCTGCATTCATTATTTACCATGTTATTTTTTCATAAATAAACTCAACTCGCAAAAATAAATATTGTCTACAAGTGGAATTTGTATTTTTTTTACATAAAATCTATTAATGCTTCTATTTCTCATAATATAGTATTTTGCCAAATGAACCAGCATTTTATCTCTTACATCTGCAGCCTATCTCCCTAACCTCAAATGGCTCCTCCTGCCCTGCTCATGGACCTTCACAATTGCAACAGGAGATAAACTATTATGTATGTTTTTTTAAAGTATGACATCATTTGGTGGGAGAGTCCACCCAAAGGTGATATTTTAGTTATAAAGTTAAGTTTAGTGGGCTTGTATGTCTCGGCTAAAACAGCAAGATCTTTCTGTCATAATTCCTGACGTTAGTTGTGTCCACCTGAGAGTATTGGGTATTCCTGCCCACCTTTATATATTTTAGCCCTCCTGTTGCATTCTCTGTAGTTCTTTGCAATATAAAATAAATAAAAACTCACATGGAGAGTGGGAGCCAATTAAAATTGCCACAGCAGATGTGTCGACTCCATTCCTAAACACAGAACCTCTTGTCATGGGGGACTAAAACCCCAGGACCACCCAGTGGTCTCCCAATAAGGCTTGCTGGAGCTACTCATGTTCCCAAACAGGATCCTGAATCCCACTCATTCAGGGTTTACATTAGTGGGCACAAAGAAGGCAGAGCCAAACTAGTCCACAATCAGAGCCAACCTCATTCTGCCTTAGGCAGGTACTTTTTTCAGGAGCATTTAAAGATGTCCAATTCAGTAGGTTATGACTTCAGTTATTTTTTATTAGAAATTTTTTTTTTTTTTTTTTTACAAAATTTCCGAAATAACAGGGTCTGTTCTTTCACAGATTGCTTTCTCGAAGGTAAATACAACAGAACCCCTTTCAGAGAGCCTCTGTACCCACAACTGACTAGGAGTTTTAAAAAGTTCTTTTTTGCCACTAAACTGTTCTTCACCTACTTCTTTGGAAGAGAGTAGCTCCTTGTTCCTCTTTAGGAGAGCACGCAAAAAATTGCACTCACATGGTGTTGCTGTAGTAGTCTTTCCCCAAGAAAGATTCTAATCTCTCTTCTTCCAATGACTACTTAACCAAGATTCCTCCCAAGGAACATAAATACCAAGAAGAAAATAAGTGGGATGGACAACCAACACAATGCAACATATGGGCAGGAGCTGCCCGTTAAAGGGACCACAAACTGTACAAGGAGATATAAGAAATTGTCAGGTGTTTTTCAAGTATTGCACAATAATGATTTGAGAATAGACCAAGAGGGTTTTCACTGTTCTCTATCCAAAATTTAAAAAATTACAACATTTTGGTTGGAGCTTGAGTCTGGTTATAGTAGTTCCTATTGTAAATTATGTGTCTACAGGAGAAACATGGTCAAGGGCAATAGGACATTTCTTGTAATTGGTAAATAATGCTCATTACATGAATATAATTTTACTTGTGTTTTCTTCAAAACAATAAACTCAACATCACAAGGGTAAGAAGGCATTCTTGTACATGTAAAAAAATATTTAACAACTGTGTTTGAGCACATCCTGAAAAGTAGAAGAGCCACCATGAATTCCCACAAGGGGATATGTTGTTGTCCCTTAGTATGAGCAAATAATGAAAAGGGGGTTCGTTGAGAAATCCATAAATTGAAAACATCATAAACCAAGACCATCAAAAGAAAGGGAAGAGAGGAGTGGGGTTGGAGGTTGGAGCTAGCCCCCCTGTGGATAAGATATATGTAAAAACAAGGGTAATAAATCCCAAGTAGGATAGGCAAGAGGGGAAGCGAGAAAACTTCTGTGTGAGTGGTGTCCTACCAATATCAGCAGAGAAGGTCAAAAGGAGGACCTCCTGGCGAGAGTGAGCCCATGGGAAGTTAGATGGAAACTAGGGTTTTCAGCAAATCTGAGGTGGAGTAATGCATCCAAATATATCACAAAGTTTTACATTTGTCCCAGGTTCTCCAAGATGTTCTCCATCAGCGTAATGTCATTCACAATGTCCAGTAAATAAAACTCATTTAAAATAAAAAAACATGACTTTATAAAACTCCTTCTCTGTCTTGTTTTGTTGTATCATTATTTTGTGCAATAAATGTACTCTTTCCATGTATAGAAATTCAAAGGAAGACACAGCTGACAAACACTTTCTGTTCTGTATTTCACAAGAGGTGGTGCAAAAATGTCTTGCTTTTATTTTTGATGGGGGTGGGACACCATTGTCTTGTCACCTAATAAGCCCTGTTCTTTTGATATGCCATACATGCATGCATCTCTTTGTCCTCAAGTAACTTCAGACCAGGCCAAGTCAAATAACGGTAAAAATTCTTTACTGAAGTTGTTGAAATAACACCAATGAACAGTTCAACAAAGATGTCTTTAATACACATTCCTATACAGAATCTTGCCCCTTAGTTAGTCCACTGATGCCCCTGATTGGCCCTTAAGGTAGTCATACCTTAAAGCGTAACTCCACTTTTGTGAAGAAAACATTCCCCTCTGGGTGATCTGTGTAGTGCACTAATGAGGAAAGCTGCTGGGCTTTCATCCATTTAGACACGTTCCTATTGGGAGTATCTCACCAAAAATGACATTTTTTTTCAGGGGATGCCTAAAATCTGACTTGTATCTTAGACAGACTTCTGGAAAAATCAGTGAGCCAATCACACAAGCAGGAAATTATGTTTCTGGGGGCTTCCTGTACACATTCTGTGTACAGAACACCTCTAGGTAGCCATATTACATTGCATTTTCAGAAAATTACAGCGGCTGCAGATTAAAAAGGAAAGGTATTTTTTAATAACTTTCAATTACAGTATGACTTGGGTCGCATTGGATATGCTATATTATTTTTTCTTTATTTACAATTTTTTTCACATGAAAGTGGAGTTACCCTTCAAATAGGTGAGAAAATCTTTTGAGTCCTTTGGTCAAGCATAAGTCCCTAACCCTGAAACCCCGACTGGGCTCTCACAAGGGGTGGTAAAGTAAAAAGTAGTAGACCACAGCCTGGGCATCATGTCCTTGGCTGGGGTGACCTGGAACCCAACCTCTGCCTGTCTTACTAACTACAGCACCCCAGAGTGTTGGATCTGTCCCTTTTTATCTGTATACCAGCACAGGGTGGCACTTCCAAAAAAAGCCAGGGAAAACCTGACCAGCAGTGTTAACCCTTACTTCCCAAGGAGTACCACCTAAGTAGGACAAGCACAAATAAACAGTACAATATTCTAACACAAAAAGCTATCCACAGACAGACATCTATTGAACAACTGTAGAACATTTTAATGCTTACAAGCAGCCACACTGTAAAAGCTAACGGTTCGCCATTCTCACACATGGCGTGTCAAAGCTCTGCATGATGAGGGTCTTCTGGTGCTACCTCACAATTCAAGATGTTTCAGATAGCGTCTGCTCAGATGCCACTGTGGTTTCCCTTAGCCAGTCCCTACATCACTACTGTGTTCTGTGGTGACTTAGCTGGGAATTATTACCAGTTGGGAATTTACCTCTGTTTGGACAGATTTCCTTTCTGTTGTGTCTATAGAACAGGAAGTGAAGGGAAATCTCGTAAATGAGACACAAATGGCAACAAAACATTCCTTACTCTATCCATAATAAAAAATGGTTACTTTCAAAATATATTTGAAAAAAGAATTTAAAATAGGCAAATGCCGGCCTGATAGCCTGTCTGCCCATTTCTACAGGTGAGAAAGCTGCGGGTCTACTCTGTAAAGTCTTGTAAACGCATGTTGGGATAACCACGATGCTACCCCTTAGATCGTTCTGATGGATACGTCTGCTCTGGCCGTCCAAGAAGCAGAAAACAACCAGGTGGCATACAGCCCAAGTGAAGAGGGGGTTCCAGTCCCCTATCCCTGTACATCTTCTTAACCAACTTGATTATCCATGAAACTATTGTACTAGAGAAGGGATCTGCAAACTATGGCTCCCCAGCTGCCGCGGAACCACATATCCCATGAGGTATTGTAAAGCTCTGATATTCATAGACATGATTAGGCATGATGGATACTGCAGTTGCGGAAAAGACAGAGGGCCCCAGATGATGCTTCTTTGCCCCTGTCTTTTTTTTTTTTTTTGGAGTATTACAAATAGGTTAGATGAAAGTCTGAAGGGAGTTGTGGCTTGAAGATAGTGTCTTAGTACCAAAGTAATATCGTCTTCATGAAGAAGGTCAAAATTGGATCTGAAAAGATTGGCAGGGCCCAAGGCTCAGAGATAGTAGAGGAAGGGGAGAACTTAGGGATGAATCCATGTACTATTTTAAGTTCCACTCTATCCGAGTACAAAAAATAATATTATTGTCTTCTGATCCCAGAGCCTGAAGTTCTGATACTCCCCAGCCTGATGCCATCGCCACAAAAGAAAAATAGATTCCAAGTGAGATTCCACAAGGATGCTGAATCAGATGGGGCAAAAGGCTGTTTGGATAAGGGCTCCGGAGTGATAGAGATCCCAAGTGGGAAAGATTTGTTTTATTGGATGGGCTTATCTTCTTGACTGTCCTGAAGAATTTGATTATTAAAGGATCTTCGGACCATCTCTTGTTGCCACAGCAGAGATTGCCACCAGCTGTACCTTTAAATTGCTAAATCCTAATTCTAAATCAAGGTCTGCTTGCAGGAAGTCAAGGAGTTAGGAGGAAGAGGGTACATCAGGATTGAAGTTTTGCAGTTCGCGAAAGATCTAAATTTATTCCAAACCTTGTCACCTGTATTGCTCATTGAAGGCTGCTGCTGTGCTTTGAGCAGAGTTGAAACAACTCTGGAAGAACATCCTAATGATTAAAGCCTCTGTTTTAACATTCTAATGTTAATTCTAATGGGTGTGATGCCTCGAGCCAGAAGAAAGGGTATCAGAGGAATATTTACCGGAGGCTGGACACTAAGAAATTTTGCTCTAGGGAATCATGGGTCTCCCTGCAAATATGACAGGACTGTTATTACCATTTATTGTTGATATTGCAAGTCTCAAGAGAATTTGAGGTAGGAGGCTGGAGGAGGCCTAAATTAGATTGCATGCCCAAGAACTTGACAGGGCATCTATTGCTTCTGCCCAAGGGTGAGGTAGATGTGAAATAAACCTCTGCAGCTTGGTATTGGTTGCTGCAGCAAAAGGATGCAGTTCAGGAAAGGTCCACTGGCCCACAACCCAACTGAATAACTTTGGTTGTAGGGACCATTTGTTGGGATCCAGGAATCCTTGGGATAGGTGATCGGCATCTGTGTTTAAAACGGAGTTCCACCCAAAAGTGGCACTTCCGCTCATTTGTCTCCTCTCTCCCTCTGATGCCACACCTTTCGGGGGGGTGGGGGATGACAGGATACTCGTCTTTGACAGGTATCCTGTTCCCAATTCCTGGAGTCTGGGCTGCGGCCCGTGGCATCACCGCGGGGCTCCCTCCTCCTCTCCCTGTCGCCGACCCAGTAGGAGAGAGGAGCATGGCCTCGCGCATGCGCATTAAGGTTCCTGGTGTGAAGCCATAAGGCTACACTGCCGGGTACCCTTACCCGCAATGGCGGCAGCAGCACCCCACAGCTGATGGAAACATCAGCTGCGGTGCCAACATCGCTGGACACCAGGACAGGTAAGTGTCCTATTGTTAAAAGCCAGCAGCTGCAGTATGTGTAATTTTTTTGGGGTGGAACACCGCTTTAAGTGGGCTGAAAGATAGACTACTTGTCAGAAACCATGAACCAGACCGAGACAGAAGTATAGTAAAATTACACTTATTAATAAAAATAAAAAGGTAAATAGAGTAAGCGTAGTCAAAGCATAGCCAGAGTCCAGTAACTGGATTGGGTAATCAGCCAGGCCAGAAGTCAGGAATCCAAGTAGAGGAACAGCAAGCAGGATAAGGAGCCAGAAGGGATGTCAGCCAAGCCAGTCTTTAAACAGGAATGCAGGAGATGGTTTCTTGTGATGTAACCAAGGCGAAGGCAGGAATGAAGTGAGCTGGAGATCTTTAAGTAGGCGGGACAGACGAGCAGATCCACAGCAGCTGGTTAACTGTGGAGAGAGATGAGAGCTGGCAATTAGCCGACAGCTGAGCGGCCAGCTCAGAGATGGAAGGGCTGAGCCAGCCCTGACAGTACCCCCCTCCTCAACAACCCCTCCCCCTTGGAGGACCACTGGGCTTGAGGGGAAAACCTCTATGCAAATCACGGAAGAGGGCAGGAGCATGTACGTCCGAGGATGAGACCCAGGAGCGTGCCTCCGGACCGCACCCCTTTCAATGCACCAGGTACTGTATGCGTCCACGGAATCTATGGGAGTCAACAATGGATTGTACCTCATAATTCCTCATGGTTCTCAACCTGTATATGGTGAGGACGTGGCACCGAGGTGGTAAAGCGGTTGCAGACCAACGGTTTCAATAAGGAGACATGAAACACATTTGAGATGCACATACTAGGAGGAAGGTCCAATGCGTAAGCCACAGGTTAATCCTGCGAAGGATATGGAAAGGCCCAATAAACCGAGGTGCGAACTTCAGTGAGGGAACACAAAGTCGGAGGTTGCCAGATGACAGCCAGACCTTCTCCCCAACCTAACGCAAAGCCTGCTGGACTTGTGCCCAAATGGAATGAAGACCATGGAGATGCTCCTCTAACGTAGGAATACTCTGCGGAACAAACGAGTCAGGCAACATGGAAAGTTGGAAACCATAATTCGCCATAAACGGAGACAATCGGGAAGCAGAATTCAAGGCACTGTTGTGAGCAAACTCTGCCCATGGTAATAGGTCTGACCAGTTGTTGTGATGGTCAGAAATATAGCAATGTTGGAATTGTTCCAAGGACTGATTGGCTCGTTCTGCGGCCCCATTAGACTGCGGGTGATACACAGAGGAGAAAGCAAGCTGAATTCCCAGCTGTGCACAAAAGGCTTGCCAGAACCGGGACACAAACTGACTACTCCTGTCCGAGACAATCACCTTAGCCCATGTAAGCGAAAGATCTCCCAAGCAAAAATGGAAGCCAGTTCCTTAGAAGTGGGCAACTTCTTAAGTGGAATACAATGACACATCTTTGAGAATCGGTCAACCACCATAAGGATAACTGTGTTGCCTTGGGAGTTGGACAACTCCACTATGAAATCCATAGACAGGTGGGTCCAGGGCCTCTCTCCATTGGGTATGCGTTGTAGGATGCCCACTGGAAGGTGTCGTGGAGTCTTACTTTGAGCACACACGGAACAGGCAGCTATGAAGGCAGTTACATCAGCACGTAGACTAGGTCACCAGAATTGTTGGGAAGTGGGCCAAATGAGTTGATTCTTACCAGGGTGGCCAGCTGCCTTGGGAGAATGGTAAGTCTGGAGCACGGCAGTACGGAGACTCTCTGGCACAAAGCAGCGGTCACAAGGTTTCTCAGGAGGAGCATCGACCTGAGCAGCAAGAATTTTGTCACCCAAAGGAGAAGTAAGACTGGTGCGAACTGTAGCCAGAATACGATCAGGAGGAATCATAGGAACCGGAACCGACTCCAACTGGGAAGTGGAGGAAAATTGTCGTGACAAGGCGTCAGCCCTTACATTCTTAGTACCGGGTAAGAATGAGACAATGTAATTGAAACTTGACAAGAAAAGAGCCCATCGCGCCATTCTGGGAGAGAGGCGCTTAGCCTCAGAAAACAATGTGAGATTCTTATGGTCAGTAAGAATGAGAACCGGCACAGTGGTACCTTTGAGGAGATGTCTCCATTCTTTCAGGGCTAAAATGATTGCCAACAGCTCTCTGTCACCAATCTCGTAACTGCACTCGGCAGGTGACAATTTCATTGAAAAGTAGCCACAAGGATGCATAGCACTCTCAGAGGTAGGACGTTGAGACAGAAGGGCACCAACACCAGTCTCAGAAGCATCAACCTCAAGGATAAAAGGTAACGTAGGATCAGGATGTGCCAACACAGGAGCAGAAACAAAGGCAGCCTTGAGACTTTCAAAGGCCTTAAATGGACTCCGGAGACCAACTCTGTGGGTTACCTTTCTTTCTGGTCATATCGGTCAGGGGCTTGCCCAGAGACAAGAAGTTACGAATAAAATTCTGATAATAGTTGGCAAAACCCAGTGTCAGGTCACCTGGGACCAGGTGACAGATGCACTCTGTAGGAGTCGGAAGTGCACCGCTAAGGTAGTGGACCCTAGGACTGACTGCTGTGGATTGAACCCTGGAAGGTTCAGGAAGCAGGTCTACGGGATAACTAACATGGATCCCAGTGGGAGCTAGAGCATAGATTTCCAGGGCACGGAGTCTAAGAGCCAGCAGGTGTTCACCAGAGCCTCTAGTGGTGAGGATGGACTGCGCTGCAGTCTGGCTCCAGGTCGCGGCCCCCAGGGTCTCACAGCTCACGCTCACCGTAGACTATAGGAGAAGAGGAAGGAGGCAGCAGGCTGGAACGACAGGGAAGTAAGGGGTAAGCCAAAGGTCAGGGCGACTAGCAGACAAGGATAAACATAACACGCCAAAAGGTCAGAATAACAAGCAGACAGGGAGAGTCGAGAAAAGGCCAAATTCAGTAACAGGAATCAGACGTAGGAAACACAGCAAGTACACACGACAGCTAACACACAATGGCTGATCAGCACTGCTGGCTTGCAGTGCACAGGTTAATATAGGGTTCCCTGATAGGGCCTGGGGTGGGGCCATGCTTAGAGGACAGGTTATAAAACCAGTCAGGTGAGAGTCAGCTGGTCTTTAGAGATGAACACATGGAGACAGGTAAGCTGACAGAGAAAACACTATTGCATAACCATGACACCCAGGAAACGCTGCAGAGGACGTAACCCCATGGGTCGAGGCCACTGTAGGACTGCTGAAAGTTTCTCTGGGTCTAACGAAAAACCAGCAGTGGAAATGACATAGCCCAGGAATTTAACCTGTTCCCAATGGAACTCACGCTTCTCCAGTTTACAATAGAGATTGTTCTCACTTAATTTCTGAAGCACACGACAGACATCTGTGTGGTGGCTCTCCAGGGACTTGGAAAATATGAGGATATCATCGAGATAAACCACCACACATAACTGCAACAAATCTCGGAGGACATTGTTAATAAATTCCTGGAAAACTGCTAGGGCGTTACAAAGGCCAAAAGGCATTACGGGGTACTCATAATGGCCTGTTCTGGCATTAAACGCAGTTTTCCACTCATCGCCCTCCTTAATCCTCACGAGATTGTAAGCCCCTCTCAGATCAAGCTTAGTGAAAAGCGTTACTCCATTGAGGTGGTCAAATAACTCTGTAATCAATGGGATCCGATAGGCATTCTTAATCGTGAAACGATTGAGACCCCTTAATCAATATAAGGTCAGTTCACCGCTCCTCTTCTTCACAAAGAAGAAACCAGCACCAACAGGAGACTAGGATTTGCAGATGAAACCCCGAGAAAGTGCGTCTGCAACATACTTCTCTTTGGCTTTATCCTCCAAGACCGACAAAGGGTAAACCCGGCCACGAGGGGGAGTGGCAACAGGTTCAAGGTCAATTGCGCAATCATAAGACCGGTGTGGAGGCAAACTACTAGCTTGACCTTTGTCAAAGACATCACTAAAATCACGGTACTCCTCTGGCAGAGAGGAGAGTGAAGACATACACAGGACCTTGGCTACCTTCCGGAAGCATGTTTAACTGCATTGTGGTGACCAGGAGAGAACCTCAGCACGGAGTCAATCAAAAGAGGGGTTGTGCCTCTGTAACCAAGGATAACCAATAACCAGCGGAAAATTAGAGAGGAAATCACTTGGAATTGGATTATCTCATGGTGAAGAGCCCCTACGGCCATGGACAATGGAACCGTCTCATGAGACACATGGGCAGACTGTAGAGGTCTCCCGTCAAGAGCCTCAATGGCAAATGGAGTGTCACGCAACTGCAGTGGAATCGAGTGCTTTGATACAAAGGCAGCATCAATGAACAGGCCTGCAGCCCCAGAGTCGATTAGAGCCTGTATCTTGATAGACGACTTAGCCCAAGAAAGGGTGACCAAAATCAGGGGCTTATCCTTCTGGATAACTGGGGATGACACAACACCACCTAAGGTCTGTCCATGACAGGACCTCAAGGTTTGGGTGTTCCCAAGACGGGTAGGACAAGACTTCAAAAAGTGACCTGCCTGGCCACAATAAAGGCACAATTTCTCCCTCACATCTGCAGAGAGACGCGTGAAGCCCAACTGCATGGGTTCATCTTCACTGACTGACTCGCTACCAGGAGGCATGGGAGGTGAGGGAGACAAGGGTGGGACTGCAAAGCTCGGAGGCAAACGTACAGGAGGCTTCCGCAAGCGCTCCTTAAAAGAAAGTCTTTCTCTGAGTCTGGAGTCAATGAGGATGGCAAATGAGATCAAGCTCTCCGGCTCAGTGGGTATATCTCAGGCTGCTATCTCTTCCTTGATGGAATCCGAGACACCATGAGAAAAAGCAGACATGAGGACCTCATTGTTCCAAGCAACCTCTGCTGCCAGAGTACGGAACTCAATGGTGTAGTTGCTAACAGTTCTCGTACTCTGTTTGATGGACAAGAGGCACTTGGCAGCAGAAGCGGAGCGTGTGGGAACGTCAAATACGCTTTTAAAGGAGGCCACAAACTCAGGGTAACTCAAGACAACAGGTTTTTGCGTACTCCCATAGAGGGTTAGCCCGGGCCAAGGTTCTCTCAGAAAGCAAAGATATCACGAACCCTACTTTGCTTCTGTCTGTGGAAAACGCCTGGGGCAGCATCTCAAAGTATATCTCAACTTGGTTGAGAAACCCTCTGCATTGAACTGGATCGCCCCCAAATAGCTGGGGAAGCAGGGCGGAACAAGACATAGACGGCCTGCCACAGTGGGGGATTCCAGGTGAGCCATGCAACTCAGGAGCGTTTATTACGCCATGGCAAACTGATCCATGCGGTGATCTTGCTCATCCAATCTGGAAAAAATATTACCAACAAGTGGATTGACTGTATCTTCTGAATTCATGGCCTTTGCCTACTGTCAGAAACCATGAACCAAACTGAGACAGAAGTACAGTAAAATCACACTTGTTTATTAATAAAAATAAAAAGGTAAATAGAGTAAGCGTAGTCAAAGCATAGCCAGAGTCCAGTAACCGGATCGAGTAATCAGCCAGGCCAGGAGTCAGGGATCCAAGTAGAGCAACAGGAAGCAGGATAAGGAGCCAGAAGGGATGTCAGCAAAGCCAGTCTTTAAACAGGAACGCAGAAGATGGTTTCTTGTGATGTGACCAAGGCGAAGACAGGAATGTGAGCTGGAGATCTTTAAGTAGGCGGGACTGACGAGCAGATCCACAACAGCTGGTTAACTGTGGAGAGAGATAAGAGCTGGCAATTAGCCGACAGCTGAGCGGCGAGCTCAGAGAAGGAAGGGCTGAGCCAGCCCTGACACTATTCTTAGGTCCTTCAGATTCCCCTCTGTCCAAAAGAAGATGGGTTCTACTTCCCTTAGTAAGGAACTGTTGTTGGTTCCGCCTTGGTGATGTATGTATGATATTGCAGCTCTATTGTCTATCCGAATCAGAACTGATTTGTCCTTGATCGGAGAGAGCAAATGCCGTCGATGCGAGATAAGCCGCCTAGATTTCCAGGATATTTGCGATGATGTCTGCCGCATTGAACGCCCATCTCTCTTGAACCAACATCTGGCTGCAATGTGCCTCCTAGCCTATTGCACTGGCGTCTGTGGTAACTGTGGTCCAGAAGACATGCCTTAATGGACCTGGCTTTACAGGCATCTCCCTCTTTGTACTGCCATTACCTGTAATAGCAACGGCGCCGGGCCATCCACATACTGAGATAAGGAGAGGAGCGGAGCGGAGCCAGATCGAGCAGGACCACTGTCCTCTTGGGCGTTAATGTGCCGCGCCTCAGAACCTGCCGCCCAGGACAAATGGTCCCATCGGGTCCCATGGTAGGGCCGGCCCTGATCCGAGCCCTTGTGAGAGCTCTGAGGGAAGTGCAGGGTCCGAAGGGGAGACTCTGGAATTGTAGATGGACCTAGTCGACTGAAGGTCTCAGATACTTCTGTAACAGTTGTAGTATGGGTGCGTGCAAGTAAGCATCCCTGAAACCCCGGGTACATCTAATTCTGAAGTTCTGGGGAATCAAGTCTGACTTTGCCCCTGTGACGCATGAAATGGCTTTCTGTAACCTTTCTGCAAAGAGTGATTTACCATCAAAAAAGGGCATTTATACTAATTTTGTTTTGACACATAGTCAGCTGCCCGTAGTTCTGACTACAATACCCATATGGCTATCACAAGTAGTGACATCGATCTTGTGAAGTAACGAATTGTATCCATCGTCATCTCACCAGTGAAGTCTGCTGAGAGCCATAACTCGTTCAAAGCCTTGACTATATTTTTCCTAAGAACATTTTGATGAATCACTGTTTCCATGTTTTTGGTCCATGCCCACAGGGCTTTGAATACAAATAAGGCAATTGCTGACTTCCAGGCGTTTACCTGCCATTTGGTAAGCTCCTTTAGGTTGGGGTCTATTCATCTCTCAATTGAGGCTGAATTATCGATTGGTGAGATGAAATTCTTTGTTATACGAACAACTGCCGCGTCTACCTCCAGCGGACCGTCTGGCATTGCAGAATCTTGTTCCAACCGTGGATAAAGTTTTCCTAGGCAATTGAGAGGAAAAAACATTATTATTTTTTTTCCTTTCCTCTTCAACAATGTCTCTGATAACATCCAAAAAGCCTATATTTCCACTCTTGTGACCTGAAAGTCGCACGATTTTGATGCGACTAGAAACAATACCTGTGTATTCTTGAGGTCTATGAACCTCAGGTCGCATCAAAGTGTGACTAAAGTAGTGCAGGGACTACTCTGAAGTCGCTGCAACTTGAAATCTCACAGCTAAAATGGTACTCATTGGAAATCATGGGGTACGACCTGTCATGTGACTTTGCAGTCCCAAGTCACATGACAAGTCACACTAATGGAAACCGAGCTGAAAGAAGGAAACCTGCTTCTTTAAAAATGGGAAGTACATCTTTTGACTTCTCAGATGTAGTGTCGGCTTTCTCCCAGCCAATAGTTGGCTTTACAGGCTGGACATAGGGCTGCACTAGGAAAAGGTTGAAGTACGAGGGCCGAGCTCTTCTGAGGTATCCTCAGATGGCCCACCATCATCCAGATCATGTCTAGGAGGGATACTTGCTGCATGGTGAGAGGATTCTCTCAAGGATGGGCCAGGAAGAGTTACCTTCTCTGGAGGAGGTTGAGCTAATTGCTGCAATGGAACTACTGTTGCTCATTCCGCTATGTATCCCCTGCCCATCTTTGAGTAGGACAGCTTACCTGTTAACCCTCTGACTCTCTGTCTGCTGCATAGACTCTAAAACAGCTTTTGCCGACCAATTGGCTGGTAATGGGATGACCCTGCATGCTCAGCATTTAGGGATTTGAGAGTTGGTGAATGTGAAGAACTATGTCTTTTCACAGATGAACTCTTGCCGCTTGCATGGTATCCTGATCTGGTTGGGGCCTTCATAGGTTTGTTTATGTTGCCTTGATGTCTGCTTGGACTTCTTGCATACAAGGCTGAAATACATAAAACGTACCAGCAGAAGTGCTCTCTTTTTTTTTTTTTACTCACCTGGACGACAGTCCTTACCTTAAATGTTGGAGAGTGTCTTGTTCAGTTGGCGTAATGCTTATTTTAGAGAGAAAAAGCAGCTAGAGAAATATTCAGCTGGAGCAAGGGAACGGTTTTCCCGAGTAAAGAAAAAGAAAGAAATTACATTTACCGTTGGCAAAAAACAGGGTCACCTCCAGGGGCTCCCCGCATAGGCAACCTCCACAGATGACAACAGGATGCCATGTTGAAAGCCCCCAGTAATTAACAATAGAGAGGGGAGGGACATCTTGTGGAAGATACAACCCTCTAAAAAATGAGCCTGCTCCTGACGTCTGTGCATACGCAGAGCAGGCAGGAAGATACTGAGGGACTCAGAAAAGCCGGTGCGAGGTGTGCGCTGCTCACTATAGTAACCAGCAATGAAGGTACGACATCACAAGGAGGGGAAGGTGATGGGGGAGGAAGAAAGCGAAAAAGAGAGAGAGGAACGCAAAGAAAGGAAAGCGAGAGAGAATGGATGACAGAAGGGAGAAATGGAAGGCTAAGTGAAAAATAGATATAGCTGCTTTCCAGGGACGGATCCCGGGGGAGGTCAATTGCCCCCCCTGAGAAAATAGTGAGCAGGCTGTGCTGATGCCGACCCCTCATCAGGACACAGGGCAGCGGTGCCAAAACTGACAGGCTCTGTGAAGGGACACAGGCAGAGCCGCAGCTGCGGGCAATTTCCATCCCCCCTCCTCCTCCTTGAGCCAAGCAGCTCTCATTCACCCGGCAATGCCCGCTCCTATTGGCTACATTCAGGGCCAATGGCCGGGAAACTAACACCAAGAGGATTATGGAACATGTAGTCCCGGATACCAGCAGGCTCCGGACGATTCCCTGAGAGTGCACTGCAGCCACCAACATACCGAGTGGGAGGAGGGGAGAGGAGGACCGTGAGAGAAGAGGGACCACAAGGCTGTCGGGCGAGGGAGCCAGAGAGAAAGTGCCACTGATCTAATTCTACTATATATCCCCCAAGGTAAGAACTTACCTCCGGGTGATTGGGTGCAGGGATGCAGACTTCCATAGAGGGACAGAAACTTATCACTGGCTGCTCCCACCCTGTCCTCCCTTCCACCTGACTGCTCTCACCCTCTCCTCTCCACCTGGCTGCATCCACCCTGTCCTGCCCACAAATACTTTTTCAAGACTGTGTGTGTGTGTGTGTGTGTGTGTGTGTGTGTGTGTGTATGTGTGTATATATGCCCCCCCTAAATGTGAAAGCTGGAGACGCCACTGTCTCTCACCACCCCCCTGCATCACCACATTTCTGCATCTAAAAGAGGACTGCCATTACTGTGCAGCCGCAGGCAGCAGAGAGATGACATCATCTCACTGCCCGCCCTCACTCTGGAACAACAGGGACACTGTCACTGGCCACTGGCAAATTTTTTGATTGAAAATGTATACTTTATTTTGCAAGAAAATATACAAAAAACAAATACTTAAACAGGGTACATTCCAATCTGTACTGCGACGCAGCGCATAAATACACTACATAACAATACATTGCCAAGCATACAAATAAATTACATTCATCCTGCGGTATGATGCCCAATGTGTTGTGCAGAGTAGTAATACCCCGAAACATCACATCATGCATGACGCCGCATTACCCTGAAAGCAGTACTTAAAAAACATTTCACAAAAAGTCCAGTCATACAGTCAAATAACATTCAAAAAGGGCAACGGGTGTGATGGGGGGGGGGGGGGGTGGAGAAGGTGGGGCAGGGGAGGGAGTAAAGAGTTCACAGGCCCGAAGCTTTATTTGAACTGCCAAAGGATACACGGGGGAGAGGGGGGGGGGGGATGGGGAAATCTTCAGACCTCCTCTTCCTCCTTGAAGTCCATCAGGTGATAGTCTCTGAGCAGACTGTGAACCAGTCTGCGACAGTCCTCGATGGACATCCTCTCCTGCTGGTGGATGAGGCGCTTTCTGGCGCACCATAAAGCGTCCTTAAAGCAACACAGCACCCGCCAGGCACCGTCTATGTCCTCCTATGAATGAGTTCCACAGAAGAGTCCGTTCAACACACCAAAGTGTGTGATTGCAGTCTGTGGCACAAAGTCTTTGAGTTCAGGTTCCAGGGCCCTCAACAGGTCCTGTGCAAAGGGGCACTCCCAGAAAACATGCAGAGCAGTTTCCTCCTGGATGATGCAAAAGGGGCAGTGCCTGTATCTGCACAGGTTTCTGGCATGCATGAATGTCCTGAGTGGCAACCCCCCTTGGATTGCCATCCATGCCAGATCTTTGTGCCTGTTGGTGAGTCTCTTTGAAGAAACATTCCTCCAGACCACTTTACAAGTGGCTGAAGGGAGGCCTGGAACAGTCTCAACAATGTCCGATGCTCTGATCAACTTGTGGATAGTTTTTGGCTTCCACAAGTCGGGCTTCACTCCATGTAGCCCCAGCTCCTTAATAAACTTGAAGGTGTCCAAGTAGTACCAAGGGGTGTCCCAGTTGTAGGGGATGGAGCTGTCCCATTTGTCCCAGCCAAGGGTCCTCCATAGAGGCAGGAGGAAAAAACGGGACATAGAGTTACCACCAGAGTCCACAGTTCTGTCCACCAATGTCCTGCAGATGCAGTTACAAGCAAAGCACACCCTCAATAGTGTAGCGATGTCGGGCACGCCCTTACCGCCCTTGAGGGGTTCCTTGAACATAACCGCCCACTTCACTCTGTCCATTTTGGAGCTCCAGATGAAGTGAAACACCGCCCTGGTGATGGCCTTACAGGTGTTAACCCGAGGGGGCCAGGTCTGGGCGAGGTACTGCAACACAGGGAGGATCTCGCTGCGGAGTACCAGTGTTTTTCCTTCGATGGTGAGTTCTCTGAGGCTCCAAAGTCCAAACTTCTGTCGCATCTTTGACAGTCTTTCTTCCCAGGACTTCAGGGCTGCGCCCTCAGCTCCAAACCAGACCCCAAGAATTTTGATGAAGTCCGTCTTGATGCTGAAAGGAATTGGTGCAGAAGAAGGCAGGAACCACTTTCCGAAGAGCATGACTTCTGACTTCCCGCAGTTGACCTTTGCCCCTGAAGCTTGGCCGAAGTCCTCACAGGTCTGGGTGAGTGTGTCGATGGAGCGCCGATCAGCACAGAACACCGTCACGTCGTCCATGTAGAGTGAGCACTTGACCTCCCGTCTGTCTGGTCCTGGTGCGGTGATCCCTCTGATCTCTGGGTTCCGTCTGATGCTTCGGGCGAAGAGCTCTATACAACAAACAAAAAGCAGAGGTGAGAGAGGGCAGCCTTGTCTGACCCCAGACAAGATTGGAAAGGGGTCAGTTTTCCAGCCATTTACCAGAACCAAACTAGAAATGTCAGTGTACATTACATTTACATATGAACAAAACATTTCCCCAAGACCAAACCTGCGCAGAGCTCTGCACATGAACTCATGGGAGACAGTCAAAGGCCTTCTCCTGGTCAAGGCTGACCAGGGCCGCGTGCACACGGCGGCCATGAATGTACTGGACCGTGTCCCGGACAAGCGCAAGGCTGTCCGCAATCCTGCGACCAGGAATGCCGCAAGTCTGATCCGGGTGGATGATCTGTCCGATGAAAGACTTCAGCCTGTTGGCCAGGACCTTGGCGAGGATTTTGTAGTCCACGTTCAGAAGAGAGATTGGACGCCAATTTTTAAGATCCGATCTCTCCCCCTTCCGCTTATACAAAATCGTGATCATCCCCTCCCTCAGTGACGGAGGCATTCTGCCCTCCACCACCATCTCCTCGTACAGCTCGAGCAGGTCCGGGCCCACGAGATCCCACAGTGCTACATAGACCTCAACTGGGAGACCATCGCAGCCCGGGGTCCTGCCTCGCCTAAAGGATTTAGCGGCAGAGTGCAGCTCCTCCAGCACCAAGGGGGCTTTGACGGTTGATGAACCTGCAGGATCAATTTGGTTAGAGATACCTGACAGGAACCTGTCAGCCGCCTGTGTGTGCGTTTCTTTTGGGGAGTAGAGGTTGGTGTAGTAGTCGCTGACCACTTGCATCACAGCCTTCTTCCCCTTCTGGAGTGTTCCGGTCTCGTCACGCAGCTCTGACAAGGGTGTGTGTCCTGAGTGAAGTTTCCTGAAAAAGAAAGAATTACACTTCTCACCTTTCTCAAGATTCTCCACCTTGGCACGGAAGACAATGTGCCTGGATTCTTCCTCGAAGTGTCCTTTCAGGCTCTTCTTGGTGTCCTCCAGGTCCTGCCTAACGTCCCAGCCGCAGTGATGAAGGTCCTGCAGGGACTGCAACTGACGCTGCAGTCTCCTGAGTTCCCTCCTCCTGGCGCACACACGCTGGCGTCCCCTTGCCTGAAAGAAGCTACGCAGCTTAACCTTCACAAACTCCCACCAGTCACTTACCCTTCCGAAGAATCTCTTTTCCCCCCGTCCAGGTGGCATAGGCCTCCCGGAGTTCCCCCATCAGTTCCTCGTTTTCCAGCAGGGTGCTATTCAGCTTCCAGGAACCCGGTCCGCGGGCAAAGCCCTCGCCCAGGTCACCCCGAAAGTGAATAGCCCTGTGGTCAGAGAAAAAGCAGGGGACCATGGAGAACTCACGATGCTTGACTGTTCTTGAAGTGAGCACGAAGTCAATCCTGGAACGCACAGATCCGTCGGGTCGGCACCACGAATAGTTCACGGTCCCTTTCCCTATGGATCCCACGGCGTCCTGCAAGGAGGCCTCCGAGATCATCTCCCTGAGCAGCCTAGAAGTAGCATCAAGTTTTGCGTATATGCTGGAGCTGCGCCCATCCTCCTCGATCGGACAGTTAAAATCACCGCCGATCACTACTGTTCTGGTGGTGACGAGTTGGGTCCGCAGGGTCTGGAAAAGTTCCAGCCGCGCATTCTTGTCTGGGGGGGCGTACACGTTGATGAGCCTAACTGGCTCTTCCACCACGAGCCGTCTATGACCAAAAGACGGCCACAGACTAGCTCAGGCGCCCACCCCTGACCAGAATGGCTACTCCTGCAGACTTGCAATCGCCACCCCCGGACCAGTAGGAGGGACCAAGGGTCCACTGGGAGGACAGATGAGTGTACCTCCTCAAGGGAGGAAGGGCGCACTCCTGAAGCATGTAGACATCACTCTGCTGACTTGAAAGAAAGGTCAGGACCGCTTGCCTTCTAGATGTATCCTTGATACTCCTCACATTAATGGAAAAGATTGAGATCTCAGCCATAATGAAGAAGGGTATGAGGGTCTAGTTAACAAGGGTCCGAACTTACCTCCCCGGAGGGGGGGGTGGCTCTTCCGTTGCGTCTTCTGCCTGTCCTGTGTCCTGGGCCAGGCCCAGCTCCTCAAGGACAGACTCCATCATCTGCTGGCTGATGTGGACGTTGGGGGGGGGGGGGGGGTCATGCTCAGGGTCGACCACGATCTCCTCCCCTTCCTCCTCCTCTCCTGCAGACTCTAGGTCCTCCACTACTTGCTCGGGTCCATCGCTGTCGCGTTGGACCCCGTTGGGCCGTTTGGTGGAGGTGGCGGGTTCCTCAGCTGTTGGGCTCTCTGGCTTACGTTTCCGGCTTCCTCTTGGGCCACTGATGGGGGTGGAGGGGGGTGGGGGGGTGGGGAAGTCCTCCAGGGAGGACAGGTTGGGGTGGGGAGGGGTTCCTCCGGCACAGAGGGGGTGGGTGGGGGTGTGCTGGAGGTAGGGGATGGGGCAGGGGCAGGGGTAGGGGCAGGAGGGGCGGGGGTGGACTTACCTTTGGCCTTTCAAGGTTCTTTCGGTTTTTCTGGCAGCTTCCTCCCGGATGGCTTACCCTGGCTTACAGCTCCAGCGTAGGTCCGGGTTCTCTGGGGGCAGTGTCTGAAGACTCTGCCAATCCGCAAAGGTTGCAGGCTTTGGACCTCGGACAGTCCTTGGTCTCGTGGCCTGTCACCCTACAGAACTTGCAAGCAAGCTCTGTACAATCCTTACCTATGTGTCCCGGCTGCCCGCACTTGTTACAGTTGTAGGGTATGCCGGGATAGAAAAGGATTCCTGCGGAGGATCCCAGGGAGAAGAAAGGCTGCAGGTGCTGGATGTCCCCCGAAGGGTCTTTCCTTAGTTTGCAGAGCACAGACCACTTACCTATCCAGAAGCCGTTGGCATCGAAGATTTGGATCGGGTCCTTCACCACGGTGCAGAACCTCTGGAGGTAGGTGGCTATGTCCTTTCCACTGGTATGGGGGTTCCTCATGGCCACTGTCACCCGCTTTTCGTCCCGTGTTATGGGGCAGTTCGCAGTGAACTTCCGGAAAGGGGATTCAGGGCCACTGGTCTTCACCATCTCCCAGTATCTTCTGCAGACCTGAAACGACACAAAAGTTATAAAGAATATACCTCTTGTGAAGGCCTGCACAGAAAGTGTCTCCGCTTTGCTGAACCCCTGTTCCAGGATCATCTTCTTTCCGAAGATCTCCGGGGTCATGTCGGGGACTCTTCCGTCCACCTCCTTCAGCTGCAGCACTACCGTCTGCTTCATCCATGGCTCCAAAGCTGGGAGCCCGTCTGCAGGCTGGTCTGGCTTGGCTGGTTCTGGTCGGCTGGTGCCGGTAGGGGTAGGGGCGGGGGTTGAGGCAGCGGCATTCCCGGGCTCGGAAGAAGTGGCTGGAACGGGGTTCTTCTTCTCTTTTCCGGTCTTCTTTTCGCTCTTCCCCATCGTCAAGGAGTTGGATGTCGCTTCAGGTGTTCTTAGGCGGCTTCCTTCTGGTTCCTCGACGTCTTCGCTCTTTTTGTAGCCTTTACAAAGGCTCTAGCATCTACTGCCCGGAGGTAGTAATGCGGAGTGGGGGAGGAGGGAAGACCGCAATCTCGTTCCCTGTGGGGGCTAAGCTTCTAACCCAATAGCAGCAAGTAGGTGAAGCTGAATTTAATCAACGATCCTACCAGGCCGAGCAGAGGGTACCCCACAAGGACCAATTAGCTTGGATAGATGTAAGTGGTTCTCAACGTCCTAGCTGTGAAGCAGAGACACCCCTAAGGGCTAAAGTCGATACTACACTTGATCTTAGCCAAAAGGCCGAGAAGCGAACTGGCCACTGGCAAATGGCAATCTGCATCTGATAACAGGTGACGTAGCAAGTGACAATCCCCATCTGGTGGCAAGTGACACGCTCAGGGCTCCCACTGATTCTGCATTATGGTGAGTTGAACTATTTCAATTTATATTACAGAATGGTATAAATAATGCACTTCAACCATCCTGACACCATATTAACCATGGTGCCGTGATGATTGAAGCGTCAACACCAGCCATTGCCCCAACAAATTGCCCGCAAACATTTTGGCAGTGCCCCTCCCGAGATTAAACTTTGGATCTGCCCTGTCTGCTGCAGGCTTGAACAAATGCCAGTATATAAGTGCAGATAGGAGCTCTTAGTTAAGAGACAACTGCTGTCCCTAAAGACCCATCGAAGGGACTCCCTATCTTATTAGCACATTTAGCTGCCCAAGAATAGGGAATGCAGAGGTAAGGGATGTTTGACCACCATTCACTGACTATGAGGGGAAAAAAAGGAGAATGCTGGGAGTGCACTAATCATTTCCTTTTATAATATTCACTGGTCCTGAGGGAGAAGCTTGTCACAGGTATGCTGCCATGGAGGCACCAGGAAAAAACTTTTTAACTTGTAAACACAAAATCTCAGAAAGAGGCTCGGCCCTTAACCACTTGCCGCCCGCTATATAAGAAAAATACGTCGGCAAAGTGGTTGTGATATCCTGACCAGACGTCATATGGCGTCTTTCAGGATATCAAGCCGCTACGCGCCCCTGGGGCGCGCATTGTGGCGATCGTTGTTGCAGCATGTCAGTCTTACACACCGCAACTCCGATCTAGATAAAGAGTCTCTGAAGGAAACTCTTTACCATGTGATCAGCTGTGTCCAATCACAGCTGATCACGATGTAAACAGGAAGAGCCGTTGATCGGCTTTTCCTCGCTCGTGTCTGATAGACGTGAGTAGAGGAGAGCCGATTGGCTGCTCTCCTGACAGGGGGGGGGTCTGTGCTGATTGTTTATCAGCACAGCCCCCCTTGGATGCCTACCCAGGACCACCTGGATGCCGCCAGGACCACCAGAGATGGCCACCACACTGGACCACCAGGTATGCCACCTTAGACCACCAGGGAAATGCCAATCAGTGCCCAGACAGCTGCCAATCAGTGCCAAAGAAAAATGCCTGCCAGTGCCACCAGTGATGCCTATCAGTTAAATCCATCAGTGCCGCCTATCAGTGCCCAGCGGTGCTTTCTATCAGTGCCACCCATAAGTACCCATCAGTGCAGCCTTTCAGTGCCGCTTATCAGTGTCCATCAGTGCCGCCTATCAGTGCCACCTATCAGTGCCACCTCATAAGTGCCACCTTATCAGTGCACATCAGTGAAGGGGAAAAAAAACTTATTTACAAAATTTTATAACAAAACAAAGAAAAACTCTTTTTTTTCAAAATTTTCGGTCTTTTTTTATTTGTTTAGCAAAAAATAAAAACTGCCGAGGTGATCAAATACCACCAAAAGAAAGCTCTATTTGTGGGAACAAAATGATAAAAATTTAGTTTGGGTACAGCGTAGTATGACCGCGCAATTGTCATTTAAAAAGTGACAGCACTGAAAGCTGAAAATTGGCCTGGTCAGGAAGGGGAGAAAGTACCCTGTATTGAAGTGGTTAAAGTTTTTCTAGGATTTATTTTTTAGTTTACATTCTCTTGGACAAAAAAAATAAAATCTTGCTGCACCTGTTTTTTTTTTTTCTTTTTTTGTTCTTTATCCTCATTCAATAACTTGACCTCAAAATATTTTTGACAGGGGAGGAAGGGAACTCCCAGTGATCGGACACCCTGTCACTGGGGGTGTCTGGGAAGTCCCCGCTCCTTATAAGGGAATAACAATGATGTCAATGAGCTCCTGACAGTTACCGGGAGTCCGGCGCCTGCACTACCCCAAAGCGGACAGCGGGAGGCGCCCGTGAGCAGCACATCAGCACATTACTTTCTTAATATTTGGAGGAATGCGGAACCAGAATAAGTCATTGGTTTGCAACAAAAAAAAGAAGCCGAGTCCAGTTTGAATGGGAGAGAAAGGAGGAGCGGAGTGTGGAGAGGAGCAGAAGAGTGCTGTATAGACGGAGCAGGCACCTGCAGCCATGAGAAGCACGTGAATCCCCCCTGCTGGCTCCCTGTGTGTGTGAGGAGGGTGAGGAGATAAGAGGAAGATAAAAGGACACAGATCTACACTATGGCGGAAGAAAGGAACAAGAGAGCCCTGCTGGAGCTGGCCCAGAAACCTGGCAATACTGTGTGTGCTGACTGTGGAGCTCCAGGTAAGACCCTCACCTTCTCCATTGTCTGATTGGGCGGCCCCCCCTCTGCTACCAGCCAATCACAGCATTCATTCATCTTCCCACACCTGCACTTGGACAATGCTAGCTGGAGTGTGATTGGCTGATCAGGGGACCCTGTGCTATAGTTGGTGACATGTTCATTGAATTCCCAGAGACACTTTGCAGGTGAGGGTGGAGGCTCAGCACCTTCTTATTAGGCTGCAAAATAAAAACATAGCTGACAATACCTGTAATCTAATATTATCATCATACAGTGTCACAGTCACATCATATAAATGAGAACTTGGGCTCCGGGAATGAGACACTCATACGGCAAGGGTTAAGGGATATGCAATTAGTGGACCTCCAGCTGTTGCAGAACTACAAGTCCCATGAGGCATAGCAAGACTGACAGCCACAAGCATGACACCCAGAGGCAGAGGCATGATGGGACTTGTAGTTTTGCAACAGCTGGAGGTCCAGTAATGGCATAATGATCCTTGGTCTAGGGATGCAGCGATACTTACCTTATCCATCCCTGAGAGAGGTCCAGCACTAACGACTCACCTAAAACATGACCATACACTATACAGAATTCTTTAGATCTGCCATCAACTATGACTAGAAGGACCAGCCTGACTTCATCCACATTGAATGTGCCTTTAGATTACAGTTTTGGGAAATCTGTAAAGAAGATTGTACAAATATTGGGCAATTAGGTTATGTTTGGCCAGTCTAAGGTGCTCTCCGCCGCGGTTGCAAGCTTGCCTCCTCATGTGCCGTGTAGGGTTAAAGGGTAACTCCACTTTTGTGGGAGAAAAAGCAAATAGAATAAAAATAATATATTGTATACAATTGCGACACAAGTCATCTTGTAATTGAATGTTAATAAAAAATGACCTTTTCTTTTTCAATCTACAGCTCTGTAATTTACTCTAAAATGTAATACGGCAACACGGAGGTGTTCTGTACACAGATGGTGTATAGAATGCCCCCCTCCCCCCCTCAGATATGTCATTTCCTGCTTGTGTGATTGGCTCACTGATTTCCCCAGAAGTCTGCACCAAGTCAGATTTCAGGCATCCCCTGCAACAAAAATGTAATTTATGGTGAGATAGTCCCAAAGGGAAATCACGTCTAAAGGAATGCAGACCCTGCCACTTTCTTCATTAGAGCTCTGCAAGTGCAGCTTCTGATTGTTAAAGGAATATTAAAAGAGAAGTATTTTTTATTTTTTTACCCAGTTTCATACTTACCTAGGTGGATGTCCTCCGGCGCCTCTGCACTGGGAACCGAGCATTCAAACACTGCCAATGGCTCTGTTTTCTCATCTCCCCAAGCAGAGAGCTGCTGACCGTCAATCAGCAGCTCTCTGCTCTGCCACCCTGCACTCACTGGAGCGCTGAGTTGTGGAGGGGCGGAGATTGGGTGTCTCAGGCTGTCAGTGGCTCGGTGAGAGGCTGAGACGGCTATCAGTCCAGGCACCTGGCAGATCCAGACTTTGTCGTGATGACGCGATGCCTGGACTGATTTCTGTGATGTCAGCAGAGAGCTGGGATTGACAGCGGAGTCAGCCAATGAAGAGGGAGAGAGAGTCCACGGAGAGCCGAGGCTTTTGTGCACATCGCTGGATCGAGATGGGGCTCAGGTAAGTATTAGGGGGACTGCTGCACAGAGGAGGTGTGTTTCCTTCATGCATAGAATGCACGAAGGGAAAAAATCTGGAGCCTTTAGAACCACTTTAATGATAAAATCACTCCCATTAGATTCACTCTACACATGGACAAAGACGAACAAATAGCTTTTTCTTCAGAATAACAAAAGGTAGGAATCTGCAACAGAGTTTTGTAAAATGCTTGCAATGTACATAGATCACCGAGAGGGGAATGTTTTTTTTTTCTCAACAAAAGCGGAAGGACTCTTTAAAGTGATATTAAAGACTTTTCTTTAATAACAAACATGGTATACTTACCTGCTCTGTATAATGGTTTTGCACAGAGCAGCCCGAATCTCCTCTTCTGGGGTCCCCAACCGGTACTCTTGGCTCCTCCTGCCTTCAAGTACCCCCCTAGCAAGCCACTTGCTCATGTAGGCTCGCCCCTGAGCCACGCTGTGTGCATCTACTGACATACAAAGTGCAACTTGGCCCCACCCCTCGTTCCCTTGTCACTGGATTTGATTGACAGCAGCAGGAGCCAATGGCTCCTGCTACGCTTACTGAATCCAGTGAGGAGGGAGAGAGAGCAAAGAGGGTTGCTTCTCTCAAGTACTGGATGGAGATCAGGCTCAGATATGTTGTTGGGGGGGGGGGTAGCTGCACCTATTCCCATGCCATGCAGAGAATGCATTAACCCGAAGGGTTGGTTAGAAGGACATCACTGGAGAGAGGGTAGGTAGCATAACCCTTGTAGGACTGGGGGGAGGGGGGCACTGAAAGGGTTGATTTTGTCTGGTTTCCGGAGTTCAGCTTTAAAACAGAACTGAAGTCTTCTTATACAAAAAACTGTGAGCAGGTAGGTGGTTATCACAGAAGAGACATGCAATGTCTCTGTCTTGTATGTATTTATTTATTACAGGTACTTGTATACACCACCAGTTTACGCAGCATTTATATATTGTACATTCACGTTTGTCCCTTTCTTCAAGGAGCTTACAATCTAAGGTCCCTAACTCACATTCATACATACACTTAGTAGGGCCAATTTAGACAGGAGAAAATTAACCTACCCCCATGTCTTTTTGAGTGTGGAAGGAAACCGGAGTACCTGAGGGAAACCAATACAGGCACAAGGAGAATATGCAAACTCCAGGCAGATAGTTTTGTGGATGGGATAAAATACTGCTGCCTGCCTGCTTGCAGTCTTCTATATCATGTAAACTGAGCTGCGCATGCACAACTCAGCTTACAGCATTGGGCCCATCCCTGTGTGCCCCGAATGACTAACACCTGCACATGCAGAGGGGTTATCATCATCCCGAGCCGGCCCGCTGAGATGCCTGAAAACTGGCATACATAGAGAAGACACCAGCACCAGTGAGGGACCAGGACCATTAGAGAGGAGACTTCAAGAGGAGTTCCCATTTAAAAAAAAAAAAAAAAAAATTAAAAGTCAGCAGCTACAAATACTGCAGCTGCTGACTTTTAATAATCGGACACTTACCTGTCCCAGGGTCCAGTGATGCGGGGATCGAAGCCCCACTCGTCTCCCCCTCTGTTCGGCGGCGCCGGCATTGCAACTGTGGGCGCTCACCTGTGGCTTCACAGCCGGGCACTCACTGCGCATGCGCGAGCGGCGCTGCGATTGACCGCTCAGTCATCTGGGACCTGTAATGTGTCCCAGATGATTGACAAGAGGGAGGGGGCAGAGCTGAGCCCTTCCTGCGCCGAGGGGAAGTGATGTCACCAGCCCAGGCACTGAAGGAGGCAAATTACGAGGGACCCCCTAGCAACAGTCATTTAGGAGGCGAGTAAAAAAAAAAAAAAAAAAAAGTCCAAATTTTTTTTTTTTATTATTATTATTTTTAGGCACATTCTTGCATTTTATTTTATTTTTTTTTTTGGGTGGAACACCACTTTCAGTTCTGCTTTAATGTTGAACTCCTCCCACTACACTAATGGATGAACTACATAGTGGGCGGGTCAGTTCGGGACTCCCGCGTCCTCCCACTACGCTAATGGATGAACTACATAGTGGGCGGGTCAGTTCGGGACTCCTGCGTCCTCCCACTACGCTAATGGATGAACTACATAGTGGGCGGGTCAGTTCGGGACTCCCGCGTCCTCTCACTACGCTAATGGATGAACTACATAGTGGGCGGGTCAGTTCGGGACTCCCACGTCCTCCCACTACGCTAATTGATGAACTACATAGTGGGCGGGTCAGATATTCATGTTTTTATATAAAATATATCATTCCGTATGTAAAGTGTCAATTCAATAAGGGTAAATTTTGCAAATGCAGTAATTACCTGCAGTAGAAAATGTGATATTACATTTAAAGTTAACGCATTAAAAAAATACATTTGTTAATTATCTTGTGGTCCAGCCACTCACTATTTTACAACTTTAATAATTAGGAGTTGAAATTTTTATCAATGATATTCCTACCACTGCTAAATGTGACAGTTCTAGCTCAGGCATGCTGGTTGTCGGTGAGCCCGCACCTGCTGGCATTTTACCATCTGATGACTCATCCCTTCCCAGCACTTTCACCTGTCAGCCGGAGATTCCTGGCTTACAGGTGAATGTAAGGAGAGGAGCAAGGATATTTAGAAAGAAAATGATATGGGGGCTCTTCCACAATCCATACTAAGCCTTTGGGTCTGGTATGTATTTTAGGGGGACCCAATGGCAAAAAAAAAAAAAAAAAAAAATGGCATGAGGTCCACCCCCCCTAAATTTCATATTAGACCCTTATCCAAGCATGTAGCCTAGCAGACCAGAAAAGTGGGAGAATGAGTGCACCCCCCTTGCCAGGATGGGATTCTCCCTGGCCCAGCACATTGTCCCCATGATAATGAGGACAAGGCTCTCACCCCCACAACCATTACCCGGTGGGAGTTTATCAATTCTGGAAGCCCACTTCAGCAATAAGGAGGCCCCCAGATATACTGCCCCCATATGAATATGTAAGGGGTACATAGCACCCCTACTGAACTGTCGATCATGACATCTCCGATTCCCCACCCCTTTGATTACTTTAGCAGCGGGAACATGTAGATGATTCTGGCTTTTCCCTCACACCGAATGACATCTCTGGGTCCCTGCTGTTAAGGTAAACAAAGGGATGGGGTCACCTGTGTGATGTCATTGGTCTAATATGGGCATGTCCCTTCTTAAAGCGGACCTTCAGTCATTTTTTCAACTTTCCATCTATTAAATCTTCTGCCCTTGTTGTTTTAACTTTGGATAGTAAAACATTTTTTTTCTGCCAGTAAATACCTTTTATAGAGCCCACTTCCTCTTCCTCATTAGCCTAGGCTTATGACATCATTCACAGCTCTCTCTCACACTCTCCTGAGAGTTTGCCAGGAAGGGATGGGGGATGAGTCATAAGTGGGCCAATGAAAGATGCAGAGCTGGAGGTGTGTGTCCGTGCAAATCCAGGAAGTGAACAGACAGCAGCTTCAGCTGCCCACAGTTAAAATGGATGCAGCCAGACTTAGTGCAGGGAGATTTCTGCAGCACACGGAGGGGGGACCTCACCCCACTTTTATTTTTGTCTTTTTTGGAGTTGGGTGCCCTTAAAACTCATTTAAACCTTGTCCCCACCCCTAAGTTTACATCCACCTGTCAGATGGGAATTCTGAGAGGAGTGTCAGCTCCCCGACAACCAGCATCTTTGATCTGGAACTGTCACATTTAGGAGTGGTAGGGATACCAATGCCACATGTTTTACTTCCCACTGCAGCTGGAGATCCGGTCTGCAGTAAAATTAAGGTATAAAAAATGCCTTTAAATACGTCAAAATAAAAAAAAAAAAAAATAATTACGTACGTGGGAATTGGCGCATGTTTTTTTAGTGAATTGCTTGCTTCTGACATAAATACCGCATGAGTTATTTTAAGGCAAAGATTTACGCAGTATCTCTTAGTGAGTTTGACCCCTCGGTGTGGAAAACCATGGACAGCTCCAGAGATAAAAATAATCCAGGAATAGATCTTTAGAAGATGTACTACTTTGTCCCTGAAAATTAGAGATGGCTGTCCTAACTTCTTCATTGCCGGAATATTCATAGAAGTACTGCTGTTCACTACTTTTGGGACTCTTCTCTTAGTATATCGATAAATAGCAGGTAATCAGCAATGCTTGATGTAGCTTTCAGATTCATTTAGCACAGGTGTTATATAGTGAATCTAGCTTAAGGGAGATGTAAATAATCACATACCAGTCAAAGAAGCCTCATTGAATAACATAAGGTGTCTTGAAAAAGTATTCTTACCCCTTGAAGTTTTCCACATTTTGTCATGTTCCAACCATAAATGTAAATGTATTTTATTGGGATTTTATGTGATAGACCAATACAAAGTGGCACATAATTGTGACGTGGAAGGAAAATGATAAATGGTTTTCAAAATGTTTTACAAATAAATATGTATTCATTTATATTCAGCCCCCCTGAGTCAATACTTTGTAGAACCACCTTTTACTGCAATTACAGCTGCAAGTCTTTTTGGGATGTCTCTACCAGCTTCGAACATCTAGAGTGCCATTTTTGCCCATTCTTCTTTGCTCAAGCTCTGTCAGATTGGATGGAGAGCATCTGTGAACAGCAATTTTCAAATCTTGCCACAGATTCTCAGTTGGATCCAGGTCTGGACTTTGACTGGGCCATTCTAACACATGAATAGGTTTTGATCTAATTCTAAACCATTCTATTGTAGCTCTGGCTGTATGTTTAGGGTCTTTGTCCTGCTGGAAGGTGAACCTCCGCCCCAGTCTCAAGTCTTTTGCAGACTCTTAACAGGTTTTCTTTAATATTGCCCTGTATTTGGCTCCATGCACCTTCCCATCAACTCTGACCAGCTTCCCTGTCCCTGCTGAAGAAAAGCATCACTACAACATGATTCTGCCACCACCATGTTTCACGGTGGGGATGGTGTGTTCAGGGTGATGTGCAGTGTTAGTTTTCTGCCACACACAGCGTTTTGCTTTTAGGCCATGAAGTTCAATTTTGGTCTCATCTGATCAGAGCATCTTCTTCCACATGTTTGCTGTGTCCCCCACATGGCTTCTCGCAAACTGAAAACGGGACTTCTTATGGCTTTCTTCTTGCCACTCTTCTATAAAGGCCAGCTTTGTGGAGTGCACTAATAGTTGTCCTGTGGACAGATTCTCCCACCAGAGCTGTGGATCTCTGCAGCTCCTCCAGAGTTACCATGGGCCTCTTGGCTGCTTCTCCAATTAATGCTCTCCTTGCCTGGCCTGTCAGTTTAGGTGGACGGCCATGTCTTGGTAGGTTTGCAGTTGTGCCATAATCTTTCCATTTTTGGATGATGGATTGAACATTGCTCCGTGAGATGTTCAAAGTTTGGGAAATTTTTCTATAACCTAACCCTGCTTTAAACTTCTCCACATCTTTATCCCCGATCTGTCTGGTGTCTTCCTTGGCCTTCATGACGCTGTTTGTTCACTAAGGTTCTCTAACAAACCTCTGAGGGCTTTACAGAATGACTGTATGTATATTTAACCGCTTGCCAACCGGCTCACGCCAATATACGTCGGCAGAAGAGCACTTACAGGCATATTAACGTACCTGTACGTTGCCCTTTAAGAAGCGGCTTGCGGGCGCACTGCGAGCTCCGCGAGTGTGATCACAGGTCCCATGGACTCTATGTCCGCGGGGAGGCCCGCGATCTTCTCACGGAGAGGAAGAACAGGGAAATGCTGATGTAAACAAGCATTTCCCCGTTCTGCCTAGTGACACTGATCACCGCTCCCTGTAATCGGGAGCGGTGATCAGTGTCATGTCACACATAGCCCAGCCCCCCCACAGTTAGAATCACTCCTTAGGACACACTTAACCCCTACAGCGCCCCCTAGTGGTTAACCCCTTCACTGCCAGTCACATTTACACAGTAATCAATACATTTTTAATCGCACTGATCGCTGTATAAATGTGAATGGTCCCAAACTATCGGCAAAATCTGATCTGTCCACCATGTCGCAGTCACGATAAAAAAAAAAAAAAAAAAAAAAAAAAAAAAGCTGATCGCCGCCATTAATAGTAAAAAAAATAACATTTTTAAAAAATGCCATAAAACTATCCCCTATTTTGTAAACGCTATAACTTTTGCGGAAACCAAACGCTTATTGCAATTTTTTTTTTTAACCAAAAATATGTAGAAGAATACATATTGGCCTAAACTGAGGGAAGAAAATGTTTTTTTATATATTTTTTGGGGATAATTATTATAGTAAAAAATACTGCTTTTTTTTTTCAAAATTGTCGCTATTTTCTTGTTTATAGCCAAAATATAAAAACTGCAGAGGTGATCAAATACCACCAAAAGAAAGCTGTATTTGTGGGGAAAAAAGGATGTCAATTTTGTTTGGAAGCCACGTCGCACGACCGCGCAATTGTCAGTTAAAGCAACACAGTGCCAAATCGCAAAAAGTGCTCTGGTCTTTTGCCAGCCAAATGGTCCGGGGCTGAAGTGGTTAAATAAATTACAAACAAGTGGACTCTATTTACTAATTACTTCTGAAGGCAATTGGTTGCACTAGATTTTAGTTTGGGGTATCAGCATAAGGGTCCTTTCACACTGGGGCGGTTTGCAGGCGCTATTGCGCTAATAGCGCCTGCAAACCGACCCAAAGTGCCGCTGCTTTAATTCCAGTGTGAAAGCCCCGAGGGCTTTCACACTGGAGCGGTGCGCTAGCAGGACGGGAAAAAAAGTCCTGCTAGCAGCATCTTCGGAGCGGTGAAGGAGCGGTGTGTATACCGCTCCTTCACATTGAAATCAATGGGACGGCGCGGCTATACCGCCGGCAAAGCTTTGCGGTGGTTTTAACCCTTCCTCGGCCACTAGCAGGGGGGTAAAACCACCCCCGCTAGCGGCCGCATACCGACGGTAAAGCGTCGCTAACAATAGCGGCGCTTTACCGCCGACGCAGTGTGAAAGGCCCCTAAAGGGGGCTGAATACAAATGCATGCCACACTCTTCGGATATTTATTTGTAAAAAATGTTGAAAACCATTTATCATTTTCCTCCCACTTCACAATTATGTGCCACTTTGTGTTGGTCTATCACATAAAATCCCAATAAAATACATGTAAGTTTTTGGTTGTAACATGACAAAATGTGGAAAATTTCAAGGGGTGTGAATACTTTTTCAAGGCACTGTAAAATAGTAACAAACCTAACTGATAGAATGGGAGCCATCTTATTGGCCACAGCTGGTGTGTAGACTGCAACTGTGCCATACTGTGCAAGTATACACAGCATACTTGCACATTACAGTAAACTTACCGCTTAAAGGAATAGTCCACCTTTGGCAAAAAAAGAATAAACGCACCCACCTAATAAAATGTGCAGTTTTTGGCATTGAAGCCTACAAACATTGCAGCCATGTTCAGTGCATCGTGAGTGAAATGCACAGGCTCCTGCAGACTCTTTCCCCAGCCCCAACTCAGGCTTTCTGTTATGGGGCTGGCGGAAGTAATCCATAGACTACAAAATGCCATCACAATTGTGCAAAAGGCGCTCTACCTGTTCTGTGGCATCCCAAATGCTAGACTGGCTTTCTTTATCTGGAAAAGTGCGTAATAATAATAATAATAATAATAATGTCAAATGAGCAGCTACTGGTGTTTATTCAAGTAAACGCAGCCTTACCAACTAAAAATATATATGCAAACCAATTATACAAGGCTTAAAGTGTAAATTAGCAAATAAAATAAATAAATAATATAGCATATACAATTGTGACACAAGTCATATTGTAGTTGAATGTTATTAAAAATTAAGTTTCCTCTTCTATCTGCAGCGTCCGTTTACATCCATTTTCTCACAGAAATGCAGTGCTGTCTGTTTTTCATCCGTCAACAGAACAGACAAAACAGTTCACCCATGTGAAAGGAGCCTAACTGCTTATAAAGTGTAAGCTGGAGTTCAGCTTGGATTTCTTGTGCCGCGTACACACGAGCGGACTTTCCGGCATACTTGGTCCGGCGGACCAGAGTCCGCCGAACAATCCGACCGTGTGTTCCCAAAAGCCCGCCGGACCTAGATTTGAAACATGTTTTAAATCTTTCCGTCGGACTCAGTTTCTGGCGGAAAGTCCGCTCGTCTGTGTGCTGGTCCGACGGAAAGCCCGCACGTCTGTATGCTGGTCCAAAGGACCAGATACGACGCAAGGTCAGGGTATTGGATTTTGCGCTCGCTGTAATAGGAAAAACAAATTTTCCTATTGCGGCGAGCGCGGGGCATACCAGGCCCTTAGGTCTGGTATGGATTATAAAGGGAAACCCCTACGCCGAAAAAACGGCGTGGGGTCCCCCCTAAAATCCATACCAGACCCCGATCCAAGCACGCAGCCCCGCCGGTCAGGAAAGGGGGTGGGGACGAGCGAGCGCCCCCCCCTCCTGAACCGTACCAGGCCGCATGCCCTCAACATGGGGGGGTGGGTGCTTTGGGGGAGGGGGGCCTTGCGGGGCCCCCCCCCCAAAGCACCTTGTCCCCATGTTGATGAGGATAAGGGCCTCTTCCCGACAACCCTGGCCGTTGGTTGTCGGGGTCTGCGGCGGGGGGCTTATCGGAATCCGGGAGCCCCCTATAATAAGAGGGCCCCCACCCTATGTGAATGAGTATGGGGTACATGGTACCCCTACCCATTCACCTAGGGAAAAAGTGTCAATAATAAAACACACTACACAGGTTTTTAAAATAACTAAACAGCTCTGGGGGGGGGTCTTTCTCCGGCTTCGGGGGTCCTCTTCCGGTTCCCCTTCTCCTGGCGTCCGGTTGGTTCTTCTCCGCTCTCTCTGGCCTCTTCTCCCGGTGTTCCAGTTCTTCGGCCGGCTCCTCCGCTGTCTTCAGGCCGCTCTTTTGCCAGCGAAGGTCCGGACTTCTGGGCTTCTGGTGTTCTTCCCTTTTCTCCAGATGTTGACACGACGCTCTCTCCGGCTGGACTGCTCTCTGAGGGCTCCGTTGTGACTTATATAGGCGGAGACCCTGCCCCCTTATGATGTCACAGTCCCTGGGCATGCTGGGACTGTGATGGTTTAGGGGGCGTGGTCACCGGGTGATGTTGACCACGCCCCCTAAAACGTCACAGTCCCAGCATGCCCAGGGACTGTGACATCATAAGGGGGCAGGGTCTCCGCCTATATAAGTCACAACGGAGCCCTCAGAGAGCAGTCCAGCCGGAGAGAGCGTCGTGTCAACATCTGGAGAAGAGGGAAGAAGACAAGAAGCCCAGAAGTCCGGACCTCCGCTGGCAAAAGAGCGGCCTGAAGACAGCGGAGGAACCGGCCGAAGAACTGGAACACCGGGAGAAGAGGCCGGAGAGAGCGGAGAAGAACCAACCGGACGCCGGGAGAAGAGGAACCGGAGGAAGACCCCCAAAGCCGGAGGAAGACCCCCCCCCCCCGGAGCTGTTTAATAAATTATTTAAAAAACCTGTGTAGTGTGTTTTATTATTGACACTTTTTCCCTAGGTGAATGGGTAGGGGTCCCATGTACCCCATACTCATTCACATAGGGTGGGGGGGCCGGGATCTGGGGGCCCTCTTATTATAGGGGACTCCCGGATTCCGATAAGCCCCCCGCCCGCAGACCCCGACAACCAACGGGAAGAGGCCCTTGTCCTCATCAACATGGGGACAAGCTGCTTTGGGGTGGGTGGGCCCCACAGGCCCCCCCTCCCCCAAAGCACCCACCCCCCATGTTGAGGGCATGCGGCCTGGTATGGTTCTGGAGGGGGGGGGCGCTCGCTCGTCTCCACCCCCTTTCCATGACCGGCCGGGCAGCGTGCTCGGATCAGGGTCTGGTATGGACTTTAGTGGGGACCCCACGCCGTTTTTTCGGCGTAGGGGCTTCCCTTTATAATCCATACTAGACCTAAGGGCCTGGTATGCCCCTCGATGGGGCTCGCAAGGTGTCAATCTCGCCGATAAAAGCAGCAAGATTGACTTCCTTTTCTAGTCCCGTCGTACCCGAGTCACGTTCAAAATGAACGGACTTGTCCATATGTGGGCAAGTCCGTTCATTCTGAAAGTCCGCCGTAACTCCGGCGAAAGTCCGTCGGAAAGACGGGCGGACTTAGCCCGCCGGAAAGTCCGGTCGTGTGTGGGCAAGTCCGTCCGTTTTAAAGTCCGGCGCACCTGGCGGACAAAGTCCGTCGGAAAGTGTGGCGGACCAAGTATGCCAGAAAGTCCGATCGAGTGTACGCGGCATTAGTCAAGTCCATCTAAATCTGCTAGTCTAACGCTACCCTCTCCCTCAGACAATGCTGCTATCCAAAGGTGTCTGCTTTACTACTTCACCTAGTGAAAATGTCCAACTTGGGCCCAATTAGCCATTTTCCCTCCCCAGTGTCATGTGACTCGTTCGTGTTACAAGTTCTCAGGTGTGAATGGGGAGCAGGTGTGTTAAATTTGGTGCCATCTCACTCTGTCATACTGATCACTGGAAGTTCAACATGGCACCTCATGGCAAAGAACTCTCTTAGGATCTGAAAAAAAGAATTGTTGCTCTACATGAAGATGACCTAGGCTATAAGAAGATTACCAAGACCCTGAAACTGCTGCAGCACGGTGGCCAAGACCATACAGTGGTTTAAGAGGACAGGTTCCACTTAGAACAGGCCTTGCCATGGTTGATCAAAGAAGTTGAGTGCACATGCTCAGCGTCATATCCAGAGGTTGTTTTTGGGAAATAGACATATGAGTGCTGTCAGCATTGCTGCAGAGGTTGAAAGGGTGGGGGGGTCAGACTGTCAGTACTCAGACCATACGCCACACACTGCATCCAATTGATCTGCATGGCTGTTGTCCCAGAAGGAAGCCTCATCTAAAGATGATGCACAAGAAGCCTGCAAACAGTTTGCTGAAGACAAACATGGATTACTGGAACCATGTCCTGTGGTCTGATGAGACCAAGATAAATGTATTTGGTATAGATGGTGTCAAGCGTGTGTGGCGGCAACCAGGTGAGGAGTACAAAGACAAGTGTGTCTTGCCTACAGTCAATCATGAAGGTGGGAGTGTCATAGCTGGGGCTGCATGAGTGCTGCTGACACTGGGGAGCTACAGTTCATTGAGGGAACCATGAATGCCAACATGTACTGCGATATACTGAAGCAGAGCATGATCCCTCCCTTCGGAGACTGGGCCGCAGGGCAGTATTCCAACATAATGACCCCAAACACACCTCCAAGAAAACCACTGCCTTGCTAAAGAAGCTGAAGGTAAAAGGTGATGGACTGGCCAAGCATGTCTCAAGACCTAAACCATATTGAGCATCTGTGGGGCATCCTCAAACGGAAGGTGGAGGAGCACAAGGTCTCTAACATCCACCAGCTCAGTGATGTCGTCATGAAGGAGTGGAAGAGGACTCCAGTGGCAACCTGTGAAGCTCTGGTGAACTCCATGCCCAAGAGGGTTAAGGTAGTGCTGGAAAATATTGACACTTTGGGCCCAATTTGGACATTTTCACTTAGGGGTGTACTCACTTTTGTTGCCAGTGGTTTAGGCATTAATGGCTGTGTGTTGAGTTATTTTGAGGGGACAGCAACTTTACACTGTTATACAAGCTGTACACCCACTACTTTACATTGTATAAAAGTGTCATTTCTTCAGTGTTGTCACCTGAAAATATATAATAAAATATTTACAAAAATGTGAGGGGTGTACTCACTTTTGTGAGATACTGTGTGTGTGTGTGTGTGTGTGTGTGTAAAATATATATTCTCATTCTAAATATTTTTTTTATCAGTGATCACATGACCTTTGTTCTTAGCTGCATAAGGGAGAGTTGGAGGTGGGGTGTGGCAACACCAGCTTGAATGGAGCTCAGGCACGATCCAGTATAAGATGCAAAGACAGAAGTACATTGCGCCAAGCTGGGCAGGGGGTGTGTCCGCAGGAGGCACAGGGAGAGCAGTACACTGATGCAGAGAATGCATTAAAGTAAAAAATGTTTAGGCTTTCGAACCACTTTAACCTGTCAGTAGTCTTAATGTTATGGCTGATCGGTGTAAATACATACAGTACATAAACAGCTCTATTTACATGGAGAAGTGGTGCTGATTTAATGTCAGTAAATGTGAGGTTATTCTTTACTGTTCTTCTGAGTAAGCCGAAAGATAATGATCTTTCATCCTGCCCCTCCGAGATAAAGTTTCACTTTATTAATCAGAAGATGTGTTTTTCTCAGCAGTTAGAATAAAATATGACTGGTGACCTAAGATCACTGTGTATCTAGATTCAGGAACAAAAATGTAAAATGATGCAGCTTACCAGACTTTAGATGTGGAGGCTGCATTAGTTTTCCTTTTTATGCTTTTTTTTCTCTTTTTTAACCTGGTGATCTGGCCAGTGTCTTGGGGTGGCTATACTCACTCCTCCACTGTATCTAGGGAGGAGCAGTGTAGCCACAACCTTGGACAACAGCATTGTCAATCGGTAAAGAAGGTTCTGGTAGATGGACTATAGTACATTTAGATGGACTTCATGTAGGTAACTAATAACTCCAGCTGACACTTATTTTTAAGCCGTTACTTAACGCAGAATGATTCTCCTGCGCAAACAAGATGTACCTGTATGTCAGTCCGTAAAAGCAGGATCGCGGCTAAGAGAGGCTGAAACGGGGCACTGCCTATATAAACAAGGCATTTCCTCGTTCTGCCTAGTGACATGACAGAGATCTACTGCTCCCAGTGATCGGGAACAGTGATCTCTGTCATGTTCTAGTGAGCCCATTCCCCCCCCCTACAGTTAGAACATGCTGAGGGAACACACTTAACCCCTTGATTGCCCCCTGGTGTTAACCCCTTCCCTGCCACTGTCATTTTTACAGCACTGATCAATGTAATAAGGTCACTGGTCCCCAAAAAGTGTAATTTGTGGTCAGATTTGTCCGCCGCAATGTCGCAGTCCCGCTAAGAATTGCAGATCGCCACCAGTAAAAATAATTAAAAAAAAAAAAACAAAAACGCGTCTACAAGAGACTTTTATAACTTTTGCGCAAACCAATCAATATACGCCTATTGCAATAGAAAAGTGTAACTGCGCTGACCCTAAATAATATACTTATTTTACCACATAACTAAAGCAGTGAATATTGATTATCAATAATTCATAAATCCAATCAGGTGCATTATTAGTGAACCCCAGTGACATGAGAAATCAGAAATACAGTAAAAAGACGCCTTTGGTTTATGCCTACACCGACATCACTTCCTGCCCCAACCTGCACCATTTCGAGGCTTGGAGCACACGCCGTCCCCGGGAAATGTATACGTATACACCGCTCCTACAGTGCTGCAAAGACGCCGCTTGCAGGACTTTTTTTTCCTGTCCTGCAAATTCACCGCTCCAGTGTGAAAGCACTCGGGCTTTTACACTGGAGAGACAGGTGAGGCTCTTTACAGGCACTATGCAGGCCTCATTTTTAGCGCCTGTAAAGCGCCTCAGTGTGAAAGTAGCCTTAGAGTCAGCGCAGTTACACTTTTCTATTACAATATTGTTTACTTCACATTACTGGTGGGGAATATATGACTGCAACAGATCCTCGATTTAAAGGCACATTCACTGATTTTCTATATAGATTTATATATTTTTGCGCCGGTGACAGACTTCTCACAATATACGCCTATTGCAATTTTTTTTTAACCAAAAATATGTAGAAGAATAAATATCGGCCTAAACTAATGAATAAATTATTTTTTTATGTATTTTTTTTTTTTGGATATGTTTTATAGCAGAAAGTAAAAAAAGAATTATTTTTTTTCAAAATGGTTGCTCTTTTTTTGTTAATAGCGCAATAAATAAAAAACGCAGAGGTGATCAAATACCACCAAAAGAAAGCTCTATTTGTGGGGGAAAAGGGATGTAGATTTTTTTTTTTTTTTTTTTTGGTACAGCATCGCACGACCGCGCAATTGTCAGTTAAAGTGACACAGTGCCGTATTGCAAAAAAATACTCTGTGGTTAAAGAGTTTTTTTTTTTTTTTTTTTTCCTCTTGGGATACTTTTTAGTTATATGGGATAAAGGTTTTACATAAATAAAAACTGACCATTGTGAGCATCCCTGTCAGCGTTAAGGCTGGGTTCACACTTATGCGATCTCAGGCATCGCATGTGATTTGCACCACATTGCAGTGCACATCACATGCGATGTCTGTGCGATGCAAGTTTAGCTATACAGTTTGTATGACTGAAATAGCATCGCATTTGTGCCAAAATGGTTCAGGACACTTATTTTTTTCCGCACTGGAATCGGATCGCATAGGTGTTTAGGTCCATGAGATCCAATTCTACAGTTTGCACTGTGTTCTAACCGATTTGGGGGTATCGTTAACTTTCTATTGACAGTTCGCAGATGTTCAATGTGAACTGAGACTAAATAGTTTGTCTCCACCCTCTAACTTCCACTTTGCTGGGCAGCTTGACAAGTTGAATGAAGTAACAGGCTTACTGACAGAATCAGTGGATCTGACGGATGTAACAGCGAGACTGTTGTGGAAATACTATTGACGGACAGCATCATATATGTTATTTTTGATTTTGTCCATACTTCCGTTTTTTTAATGACAACCCAGTGCCTGACCCCAAGCTCCACCCATTGACTTGTGGGTAGAGAAGATTGCATTGGGAGCATTTGCTGGCTGATATGGTTGTATTAGTTGGCTGTTATTGTGTAAAAAGGGTTAGATGACCTGGGATGGTAATTTCCAAAACTGGGCAGCACAGACAAATGTGGTATGATTGAAAGAGGAAATGCTGTGCAAGAAGCCCGAGCCGTCATACTTCCTAGACAATGTAAGTTGGTGAATGTTAACCCAGGGAAGAGGAGTAGATAATATATCTGTGCTTGCCCCTTGTCACTTGATAATAACGTTTACCATAGACAGACATGAAGGCTTCATCCGACTGCCTTGGGGGTATGTGTGTCAGATCAACATGTACACTTGGCCAGTGCAAATACACATGTTTATCTCGCATGTATGGCCAGCATGAGAACTACGTCAGACAGGTGCTTTTTGCTGAAGGCTGTATGTAGCATATTTTGTTTGTTTTTGTTAGGCGTAACATTGCAGCATGTGAGTGTGTCAACATGCTTTCATACAATGTGCTGACATCACTTGTTCCTACATGGTGTGTCATACCTGTCAGTGGTGGAGGTGGCCACAGACACCTTAAGCCTCTCACTGAAAGTAAATGGAGACAACTAATTATTATATGTGTCTGGGCTGGCAGATCAGCAAATTTTTTAGATTAAAGGGGTTGTAAACCCCCGTGTTTTTTCACCTTAAAGCAGTAGTAAAGTCATTTTTTTCACTTTGACCTACAGGTAAGCCTACAATAAGGCTTACCTGTAGGTAAAAAGAATATCTCCTAAACCTGTACGGTTTAGGAGATATTCCCTTTGCATGCAGCCGCTGACGTCAGCGGCGCATGCCCGGCAGATGCTGCCGGACCTTGTCGGAAAGATGTCTCCCGCACGCATGCGCGGGAGTGACGACATCGCGGCTCTGGCCACTCACAGCGCCGGAGCCGCGATACCCGGAAGACACGCCAAGGGAAAATGTCAGCTCCCTCGGCGTGGACCAAGATTACCTGCCAACGCCTCATTCTAAGGTAAGTATTTCATAATGAGCTAGTATGCGGTGCATACTAGCTCATTATGCCTTTTGCCTTACAGGTTTAAAAAAGGAAAAATAACAATCTGCGGGTTTACTACCGCTTTAATGCATCCCAAGCATTAAGGAGAAAAAACTTCGGACACTGACCGGCCCCCTAGCCCCCCCCCATTTTACTCACCTGAGCCCTTCGTTCCCTTCGGAGATGCGCTCTTCCTCTCTGCCCGTTGTCGCCGCTCTTGATTGGATAGATTGAAAGCAGCGCAGCCATTGGCTTCCTCTGCTGTCAATCAAATTCAATGATGCGGGAGGCGGGACCGAATCCCACTTTCTGTGTGAATACACTCAGAAGCAGGACTCGGGAACACGCCTGCGCAGGTGTCCACCAAGGAGAGCACTTCACTTCTCCAACGTGGACACCTGTTGCGGTGAGGAGCTACCAGCGTCGCTGGGGGACCCCAAAAGAGGACGATTGGGGCTACTCTGTGCAAAACAAACTGCACAGTGGAGGCATGTATGACATGTTTGTTGAGAGATTATATATATATATATATATATATATATATATATATATATATATATATATATATATATATATATATATATATATATATATATATATATATATAAAATATTTTTTTTTTTTTTTTTTAAAACAAGGGTTTACAAACCCTTTAAGTTAGAAATCCCCTTTAAAGTGCATTTCCACTTTTGCAGGTAAATTGGAATAATACGAATTTTATACTTGTTACATGTCAACATTACCATAGCATACCTTTAAAAAATATATAATTAAAAATTGCTGCTTTTTAGATGTTCTTTTCTGGAGACTCCAGCGCTGAAAAAATCCTTCTTAGTTCTCTTTGTTTTATGAGTGGACTGGGAACTGTGTTTACCATAATTAACCCTGTCTGTACTGTGCTGGCAGAACTCATTATCAACTGTAAACTAGATTGAACAAAGGGTTAAGCTAGGTTTCTTGCATTGTATGTTAATGAAAGGTAGCTTGGCCTGTCCCAAGGCCGGCCATGCATGGCAAAGGGCGGGGGGAATAGGCAGGCAGGGGAAGCTGTCCCCACCGGGAGAAAACAGTGATAGCTAGCGATAATCGCAAGAGAATCTGGCAGGCTAATTGTACCCAAGTTGACTGATCGACCAACTTGGTATATTCAGCCTGCCCATTAACGGTTCGAATCTCGTCCAGTTCGTGCTGAACCAGCTGAGATTTGAACCGTGTATGGCCAGCCTTAGCCCTTCTGTTGGATGTGATATGGGGATTACTTAGCTGTGGTACATGCCTTTCAGTCCGAAATGTAGTTAAGGGCTTGCCGGACCACTTTTATTAAACAAAATGAATGTAAATTTCACAAAAAAAAAAAAAAAAAATAGTTGCCATGCAGGGGATTTTCACTTTCATTACAACAGCCACCTGCACAGGCTCACTTCCTGGCCTATCAGTAGGGGATCTCTTAGTACCCCAGGCTCTCTCACTCCACCGAGGTGCACAGACTCCCTCCCTAGTCACCTCAGCTCTCCCAGTCCTCGAGTCCAGACTCACTCAGCTGTCCTGACTCTCTCAGTCCTGTGGTTGGAGAATCTCTCCATCTTTGAGTGCAGTCTCTTGAGTGGATCACCTCTCCTTATGGGAGTATGTCTGTCTCCTGATGGAAGCACTGCATTATGGTCAGGTTCTTGCTTATAATGAGTGTGCACACCTTCACACTCACACAGCCTGCAGGTCTCCAGTAAAACCTGGACATAGGATTGGAGATTTCTTCCCACCCAAATCTATTTGAGGTCTCCAAACTCCAGACCCTGATATGGGATTACCAAACCCAGAGAACACTGACAAGCCAGTATTCTAAAGTCTAACTTTGAGAATCCTGGGTGCCTTCTACCTATACTCACACATTGGCAGGGCCTAGGATTGTCACATTGGGCACAATAACTCTGACGCTGTTCAGAAATGCTTTTAGTCAGCCATAACGCCTCTCCCAAGAAACAGCTTTAATACAAGAAATATTTAAAAAAACACATTTCTTTTAGGTATGCTGTGTGCCTGGGAACACATAACAAACATATAACAGGGTTATCAAATTTTAACCACAAAATTGGAAATACACTTTAACCACTTGCCAACCAGCCGCCCAGCCGACGTTATGTAACTTTGCTTCGCCCTGTAGCCACTAGGGGCGCGTGCACTCGCTGTTCGCCCCTGGAGCTGATGCGAGTGCCCGGTGGTCGCGATCACCGCCAGGCTCCTGCAATCGCATGTGACACACCGAGAACCGAGATCTGTGTGTGCAAACACACAGTTTCTGGTTCGCTGAGGGGAGAAGAGACAGATCGTCTGTTCATACGAAGTAGACATCTAGACAGTCCTCTCCCCAGTGACATTTTTACAGTAATCAGTGCATTTTTATAGCACCGATCGCTTTATAAATGCCAGTGGTCCCAAAAATGTGTCAAGTGTCCAATGTGTTCCCCATAATGTCGCAGTCCCGATAAAAATCGCAGATTGCCGTCATTACTAGTTAAAAAAATAAATAAATAAATAAAAATTCTATAAATCTATCCCCTATTTTGTAGACGCTATAACTTTTGCGCAAACCAATCAATATACGCTTATTGCGATTTTTCTTTTTTTTTTTTTTATTACCAAAAATATGTAGAAGAATACATATCGGCCTAAATTGAGAAAAAAATAGCATTTTTTTAAATGGGGATATTTATTATAGCAAAAAGTACAAAATATTAAGTTTTTTTTTCAAAATTATTGCTCTTTTTTTGTTTATAGCACAAAAAATAAAAACCGCAGAGATGATCAAATACCACACGACCGCGCACTTGTCAGTTAAAGCGACGCAGTGCCGAATCGCAAAAAATGGCCTGGTCATTCAGCAGCCAAATCTTCCGGGGCTGAAGCGGTTTAAAGAACATTCAAACCTGTTTAACAGTCCATGTGATACAAATGTGTTCAGTATTATGGGCTACAAGCACAGAAGCAGCTTCACTTCAACTATTGACTGAGTGAAGAGGTTTAGCACGCATTCACATGGATGGCCAGGGTGTGGTAAAAGTAGTTGGGTGAGCTGAAGTTTTACTGCCCACCAGCTGCCCATGTAAACAAGGATGTGAAGCCAATCAGGGCTGTACACATTCCCCCTGGAGCCAACTGCAACCAATTCAAGCGAATGGGGCCACTCATCAACCACCTTGCCCTTGTGGCATCGTGATTTGCCCTTTTCAACGTTAAAACAATCAACTATTGACTCCTAGCCACCTGTCAAACACCTTTTGAAAAGTGATCCACCGGGAATCTCTTTAAGAGGGGTGGCAATGGCTGCTGCATGTCTGGACTAGCCCTTAGTTTGCTTACCAGTAGTTGACTTGACATACTCATCTGTCCCACCTCCATCACCTGTTTATCAGGGGAAAGCAATAGCAAGCAGGAGAAATTCACTCTATCCAGATTAAGGATGAGCTCCGGCGTGTTCGCACAGCCCACGTGCAGAGCCCGCCAGGAAGTCGGCACTGCGCTAATCACAGGCAGTGAGACATTTTCCCGATGCGCGGCTGCAGAGATCAGGAAATGTCTTGCTGCTTGTGATTAGCGCAGTGCCGACTTCCTGGCGGGCTCTGCATGTGGGCTGTGCGAATACGCCGGAGCTCATCCTTACCTGTGATTAGCGCAGTGCCGACTTCCTGGCGGGCTCTGCACGTGGGCTGTGCGAATACCCCGGAGATCATCCTTAATCCAGATTAACCTAAAGTGACTCTCACTTTAAATCAAATAAATCTGATGGCTGGATAGCACTACCTGGAAACATTGGGGCTTTGCCCCATACTTCCCATATTGTCATTGCACTACTGTTTGTGATAAGCCTGTGGAAAGGGACAGGGGGGTTCACACTGTGGACTACGCAATCATCACCTTGTCTGGGGGCAAACAGGTTTTGCAACATGTCTCATCATCGCCGTAGTTCACCATAAACTTTATTCAATTGTCTCCCCGTTGTCTTGTGTCTGGTGGGTTATGTGAGATTAGGGGGTGTGCAGAAATGGTTACTATAGATTGAAAGTATCCCCACCCTTCCGTGTTTAGTTATCAGCCTTGGGCACCAGTTAGAAGGCCCAGTCACCACTGTAGCCTTACAAAGAGACACTGAGCTTTGGTTTATGCTCTGACAGGGAGAGAATACAACTAGTAAGAGGAAGAGCACACACGTCCAAACATTACCTCATATAAAGTAGATATTATAAAAACAAATTAAAAAAAAACATTAGAGTTTTCCTAAAGTGAGGGTTAATTGTGATATTCAGATGCTTACATATATCCAGTCCTGACTTTACTTGTCTGTGAGAAAACTAAAATTCAGCAAGTCCTGTAGCTAGTGACTTTTAAGAAACAAATACTTGCCAGCACATGACGTTCATCGTTGTCTTCCACGCACCTGATTCTTTGCAGGGATTCGGATCTTCTTCACAATCATCTCACATTCAGGAGCCAGCTGTAACTTCATGATCACTCACAGCCGACCCCCCCCTACTGAGCCTGCATGGGATCAGAATGCAGGGAGATGCAGGATAGGAGACTGCAGGCTTATGCCCCGTACACACGATTGGAAATTCCGCCAGCAAAAGTCCGATGTGAGCTTTTGGTCGGAAATTCCGGCCGTGTGTATGCCGGAATACCCGCCAGCAAAAGATTGAGAGCAGGTTCTCAATTTTTTGGTCGGAAAAAGTTCCGATCGGAAATTCCGATCGTCTGTACAAATTCCGATGCGCAAAATTCCTACGCATGCTCAGAAACAATTCGACGCATGCTCTGAAGCATTGAACTTCATTTTCTCTGCTCGTCGTAGTGTTGTACGTCACCGCGTTCTTGACGGTTGAACGTTCAGAGAACTTTTGTGTGACCGTGTGTATGCAAGGCAAGCTTGAGTGGAATTCCGTCGGAAAAAACTTGGATGGTTTTTCCGACGGAATTCCGCTCGTGTGTTCGGGACATAAGGGTACATCATCCTTGTATAGATGAGGAATGAGAAAGTGGGAGTGAGTACAACTAAAAAAAAAAAAAAGGTACTCGCTCCTCTCCTTACCCAAAGAAAAGATCTTTTAACAGGAAGAGAATGATGCAGAGTCTTATTTTTGGGAGACGGTCCGCTTTAAACTCTAAAATTCTTCAGTTCTGTAGTTTGGCTTGAAATCTCAGTGTTAAATAGTTGTAGGGCAGTGTACTGGTTCCTAGAAGGATATGAGTAGACATGATTTGAGTTGCTCGGCTCATCTGCTTTCATGATTCTGAATTAACTTATAGGTTATTTCTGCGAGCAAAAGGGTCAAGAGGAAGCTCTTTGCCCGCTTTCATGCTGCCAACTGAATACCCCGATAGCCAGTGCAAAAAAAGCCAAATACACTATTGTGTTCTGAGAAACTTCATTCTTCGATTTGCTTTATAAAAAATGAATGCAGACTGCAGTGTGTATCTTTATTTGATGCTGCAGTTCTGTTTTCATTTGTATTTATTACTGCACCCAACGCCTGTGTGTACAAAGTCTAAGGATGAATTCTCCTAAGCTTCCCACTGTGCATATAGTGGGCAAATAATCTTATTGTAGAACAGGTAGAAAATACATTTTATTTTTGTTAACATAGACATTTGAGCATACTAGACCTTCCTCTTGTTTTTCCTATACATACTGTATGTATTGTCAGTGAACCTTTAGCTATGTTCCACGACTCAAACATCGGGGAGCAGGAGGAGCAGGAGCTTGTACTGCAGAGCACCCAGGAGATACAATATGCAAATATAGGCATTCAGTTTAGAAAGTCGGCATTCTTTGGTTTTTCTCTGCATTGCAAGCCTCTGTATTGGTCACAGAGGCGTAGAGCTGTGCATTGAGAAATGTGGCTGAGGAGGCAGAGTTATTATTATTATTATTATTATACAGGATTTATATAGCGTCAACAGTTTACACAGCGCTTTACAACTTGAGTTCTTAATATTCTCATTGGGCATCCACACCTTTTAGGGCCTATGCTTTTCCCGATCACTCACAGCCAGCTTCCTACTGAGCATGCATGGAATCACAAACTCGCGACTAGCGAGTAGAATGTAGGATATGTATCCAAGGAGGTTGTGGGGGGATTGAGGGTACATCATCCTTGTCTAGAGGAATTGGGAAGTGGTAGCAAGTACCACTAAAAAAAAAAGGGGACACACACGCACGTGCCCAAACTTCATTCAAACCTATTTTATTGGATAAAGCAGTGGAGGGTTAGGGCCTATGTAAGGTGGTATTGCCATCTGCATCTACAGTTGTGCTCATAAGTTTACATACCGTGGCAGAATTTATGATTTCTTGGCCATTTTTCAGAGAATATGAATGATAACACAAAAACTTTTCTTTCACTCATAGTTAGTGTTTTGCTGAAGCCATTTATTATCAATCATCTATGTTTACTCTTTTTAAATCATAGTGAAAACAGAAAGTTTACATACCCCAGTTCTTAATACCGTGTATTGCCCCCTTTAACATCAATGATAGCTTGAAGTCTTTTGTGGTATTTGTGGATTAGACTTTTTATCTTCTCAGATGGTAAAGCTGCCCATTCCTCTTGGCAAAAAACCTCCAGTTTCTGTAAATTCTTGGGCTGTCTTGCATGAACTGCACATTTGAGATCTCCCCAGAGTGGCTCAATGATATAGAGGTCAGGAGACTGAGGTGGCCACTTCAGAACCTTCACTTTATTCTGCTGTAGCCAATGACATGTCGACTCGGCCTTGTGTTTTGGATCATTGTCATGTTGGAATGTCAAAGTACGTCCCATGCGCAGCTTTCTGGCTGATGAATGCAAATGTTCCTCCAGTATTTTTTGATAATATACTGCATTCATCTTGCGAACAATTTTGACCAAATTTCCTGTGCCTTTGTAGCTCACACATCCCCAAAACATCAGCGATCCACCTCCGTACCTTTCATCATAGGTCTTGATGACTCCTCTCCAAATGAAGCGTTTATGGTTGTGGCCAAAAAGCTACATTTTGGTCTAATCACCCCAAATGACTTTGTGCCAGAGGGCTTGAGGCTTGCCTCTGTGCTGTTTGGTGTATTGTAAGCGGGATACTTTGTGGCATTTGTGTAGTAATGGCTTTCTTCTGACTCGACCATGCAGCCCATCTTTCTTCAAGTGCCTCCTTATTGTGCATCTTGAAGCAGCCACACCACATGTTTTCAGAGAGTCCTGTATTTCACCTGAAGTTACTTGTGGGGTTTTCTTTGCAACCCGAACAATTTTCCTGGCAGTTGTGGCTGAAATTCCATTTGGTCTACCTGACCGTGGTTTGGTTTCAACAGAACTCCTCATTTTCCACTTCTTGATTAGAGTTTGAACACTGCTGATTGGCATTCTCAATTCATTGGATATCTTTTTATATCCCTTTCCTGTTTTATATAGTTCAACTATCTTTTCCCACAGATCCTTTGACAATTCTTTTGCTTTCCCCATGACTCAGAATCCAGAAACATTAGTGCAGCACTGGATGAAAGATGCAAGGGTCTGTCAGGAGTCCAGAAACTCAATGACCTTTTAAAGGCACACACTAATTTACAAGCAAACAGATCACAGGTGAGGATGGTTACCTTTTTAATAGCCATTCAAACCCCTTTGTATCAACGCGTGTGCATGTTATCAGGCCAAAATCACCAGGGTATGTAAACTTTTGATCAGGGTCATTTGGGTAGTTTCTGTTTTCATTATGATTTAAAAAGAGTAAACAGTTTACTGATAATAAAATAGTTTCAGCCAAATAATAACCATGAGTGGAAAAAGTTTTTGTGTTATCATTCATATTCTCTGAAAAATGGCCAAGAAATCATAAATTCTGCCAGGGTATGTAAACTTATAAGGCGCCTTTCACACGGACGGCTGTTCTGCCGCAGTTAAATGCATATAATATGTTCTGTGAAATTCAAGACTCCAGGCGCTGCGATCAGCTGCATTTGTACAGTGAGATTACCTGTGTTTACGTGCGTTTACATGCGGCTGCGTTTAGCTGCGTTTGGAACATTCTTGCCATTTCTGATGTGCTTCCTGTTGCTTTTCTTTCCTTGTTGCAATTACTTGCAGTTATGTGCAGATAGCTGCGCTAAATCTCTTCTGGACACAGTCAATTCTATTTTTTTCTATCCGCACCAAACCGCATGTAACTAAATCGCAGCTAAACGCAGTGTGTGAATGGGGCCATAGGAAAGCATTGTGTGCTTTTAGCTGAGGTAGAAAACTAGAAAATCCGCAGCTAAAAGCACAATTCTATCCGCCCGTGTGAAAGGGGACTTACATTTCTACAAATTCAAATTTTAAATGAAAAAGAGATGTAGATACTTGAATGTGATTGGTTGCTGTGTCGTAATAGAGACTTTCCTGCTGCTGGCAATTCTGTGGAATAGGTCCCGCTGTCTCACTCTGGAAGTCTCTTGGTCTCTTCAAGATCTAGAGAATTCCTGGTAATGTTCCCCTGTCTACTGGTTGGCTTGGTGAATACCATCACTAATCCAGTCACATAGCAGGCTGGGGCAGAGAGCTGATGCTGCAGAGGAAGAGAGAGATTGGGCTATGCTCTTTACACCTGTACAACCTTCTTTTGGTCACAGAGAGAACACATGGCCAGGAGTTTTCTACTGCTTCCATTTGTTTCCTTTGCATTTCTTGCTTGTTAAACATGTTTTGCCACCATTGCTCTGTGCTGTCTGTGCATTCCATCATGGGCTGCTGGTTGCTTTTGTATTGCCAAGATTAACAGTTTTTTTTGTTTTTTTTTTGTGACCTGTATTGTCACATTTGCCTGTTTGTTTCTCTTTTTTTTCAATTGTCCACTTGTTACCTGTTTGTTGCTCATGGCTTTAGTAGGATAGGTAGAAAAGTAGATCTCCAGCTCCCCCTCCTATTGTCTAAAAGGGTCAAATTTTATAAACCTTGATTCGTCTTGTAGAAGGCAATAAAACAAGGAGATAACTATTTTCTCATCAGTGGGTGTTAGGCCTCATGCACACGAGACGCTGTTAAACTCGCGTTCAGAGGCAGTTGGACACTTTTTTCAACTGCCCCTGAACCCATTCAATGTTATCCTATGTGTCCATGTACACAGTCTCGTTTTTTGGCGTTTTTAGGCAGTTGCGTTTAACCTTGTTTTTCCAGAAGCAAAAAAATGGGTTCAGACACGAAAGTTTTCCATGTTTCAGACGCCAAACGCGGCTAAACGCCGGTACCGCGTTTAGCCGCGTTTGCGTTTATAAGTGTTTTTAAAGGAACATTTTACGACCCGACTTTGGGGCCCCATATCTTGGGGCCGCTTGCTAGGAACCCCAAATTTGGTGTGCCAACACAGTTGGACTAACACTATAACATATCCAAATTTGGGGCTCCTAGCACCAAGTGGCCCCGAGATATGGGGCCCCAAAATCAGGTTGGGAAATGTCATTCTCTGCTGCAGAAGTGCTTGACATTTTGCGACCCGAATTTAGGGCCCCGTATCTCAGGACCACTTGGTGCTAGGAACCCGAGATACAGGGCCCCAAATTTAGGTTGCAAAATGTCATTCTCTGCTCTGCAGATGCTTCTAGACGCAAACGCAGTAAAACGCGGCTAAACGAGGCATGCAAACGCAGCAAAACGGGCGTTTCTAAACGCCGGTTTCAGCTTTTAAAAACATGTGTTGAGCAGAGTTTGCACCGGCGTCTCGTGTGCATGAGGCCTTTTAAAGATCTTTAAAGATAAACTAAGTGTTTCCACCAATCACATGAATGCCAATATCTCTGAATATACAGGGTAAAAAAAACACATTTGGATGGGACTACTTAGGCATTTAATGTATTTAAATAACATATAATTATTTAACTATACCACATGCATTTAAATAACAATATAGTTTATTGAAGCTGTATACAGTACGTTAAAAAGAAAGGCAATAGAAACAATGCATAGGGCTGCAGAAATGATCAAAATATATTGTCTACAAATCTCTTTAATCCAACTCGTTTTGAGATTGCTTTCTTCCTCAGGGGAAACAAGAATATGTAAAGACTGACAGACATAAGCAATGTCACAAACAATCGATACTTGTTCACACTTGACAACATTTCTGATGCTCAACAAACACTCCTATAGCCAAGAATATTTGTTCTGAAAGGGTGATTTTTTTTTTTTTTGGAGAACCTGGGATAAGTATTTCTAGTGCATCTTATCTAAGACCCTTTCAGCATCAAAAGTTAACAGGAGTAAGGGAATTTTCTGAGTCTCGGCAAACTTTACTAAGTTTTCTCCTGGTGCCTTCACAAATCCAACCTGCACAGGTTTAATCAGCATTGGAGTAGTGTTCAAAAGCCAATTTTGCAATAGCTTAGCATACGTTTGTAGCAATAACTCTCGGCGGAGCTGCTGGTTTAAGCGGGCTTGTTACCTTCACTCTCCTTCCCTCTTTTTTACCGGCACTGGGTCTAGGGTTCCGTTGAGTTTACCTCCGGACGATACAAGCACCAACACTTGAGTACGTTTTCAATGCTTTATTAAACAATCAACGAAGGAAGTAGCAGGAAAGAGGCAGAAGGGAAACTGCAGGGAAGCTCAAATACCTTTCTGTAGGATTCTTGACAAATGTCCTTTAGAGTTGAATATTACAGTAGAATGCGCTCCCCTTGTGGGACACACTCTTTGCTCGCCTGGATAGGCCTCTCTCATCTGCCTAGCAGCCAGTACGTAGCACGAACAAAAGTCTCTGCCACCGACTTGCTTGGGATGAACCCGTACGATCCTCTGCCACAGGATGTATTGGTTTTGCTGTGAATGTCAGTCACAGTGCTTGAACCTTTAAGCCAAACCCGGCAACACTATGCTGTAAAGTTACTTTAGGATACATCCTCCAACCGAGTCACCAGGCCCCTCTCCAGACCAGCACTGCATGATCCTTCCATGACGGGTCCTCCCCTGGGATCTCCTCGGTTGTCCAGCTTCTTCACTCTGGATAGACAGCTCAGGACCATTCCTCGGCTGCTGTGGTAGGCCCCAGACAAGCTTCTGGGCCCACGCATGCGCTGCAGCAACGCGGGCCTCCGGAACGGAGGACCACGAGGTAGCACTCTACCGCATACCTGTCGGCCAGGAGGGCCAGCAGGTGGCTGTAAAACGACCCTAAAACATGCCGTCTGTCCCATAAATACCCTCTCCCAGAATGCAACTCGGAGGACCACCTCCACCGAGTTGTCTCCGGGACAGAAGAGCATCCATACGCTTTGACACGTTGCCTTTCCAACACTAGCCGATAATAACAACGACACCCACCGGCCCAGTATGGAAACACACGCAACGTCAGCCAAGCTGGAACAGAGGCAAATCTAACTTCCCCTAATGAGCAATTTACTAAATTAACCTATCAGATGGTAGATCGCAAATCTACCAGCGCTACACATTTTTACAGTAGGTGCCAGATCAGCAGAGATATGTGTCTAAACTTTTTCAGGTGAGGTGGCTCATTTTCTGCTTTTGACAGTGTTACAAATGATAGCTTTTAACATCTCAGTGGAAAAATCTGAATGAGGCAGCCTCATTGAAAACTGTGACCAGATAAGGGGTTAAGATATCTTGAAAAGTTTTAAAATATTCACTGGAGAACTAGTGATTTATGAGCAGGTAGGGAATGGATTACTTTCCTGACTTCTTTTTCTGTGAAAGGGAAATTTAGTTGAGCCAGCAGGGACTGGTCTATTTTTGGTAATGAAATGGAGTTGTCGAACTCCACAATAGAGAAGGTAGTACGTTTGGCAGTTGAAGGATCATCTTTTAAATTATTTGTAGTAGTCACTGAATGCACTTGTAATATGCTGTGGATTTAGTACTTTGTTTTTTGGTGAATTAAGAAAGGGAGTTTGAGTTTACTGCGCAGGTTGCATTGCGAACAATATGCCTGCACTATTTTCCTGGTAATAATATGAGAGTTTAAGTGACATTTTTTTATCTTTTAATCAGGATTTCTCTAAGGCAGGGGTCTCAAACCGGCGGACCTCCAGCTGTTGCGAGATTACAAGTCCCATCATGCCTCTGCCTGTGGGAATCATGCTTGTAACTGTCAGCCTTGCAATGCCTCATGGGAGTTGTAGTTTCGTAACAGCTGGAGGGCCACCAGTTCGAGACCCCTGCTCCTAAGGCTTTGTGTAAACTACAGCTCCTAAACTTGAGTTTAGGGGCTTTTGGTGTTTTTTTTTTTTTTTTTTTTTTTTTGCCAAAGCTCCTAAACTCAACTCATAAAAACCTATGGGGTTGATTTACTAAAGGCAAATCCACTTTGCACTACAAGTGCACTGCTAATGCACTTGGAAGTGCGCTTAGAAGTGTTGCTGTAGATCTGAGGAGAAGATCTGAAATGAGGGAAGGCTTTGCTGATTTCTATCATCCAATCATGTACAAGCAAAAATGATGTTTTTTATGTTCCTTGCTTGTCCCCCCTCAGATCGTTTTGCATTTTCCTGCAGCTGGAGGTCAAAGTAGGCTATGTGTACATGAAACCTATGGTCGTTTCTTGTCTTTGAGAAGGGCACTAGTACACTGAGGTTTAGGGAAGGCCTTATTCTGGGTTTCCAGGGACATAAATGTATCCTGTAATGTAGACTTGTGCTGCATATTCCTTCTTTTTTTCCATAGCACCAAATCATATTTATCTGTTTATCAAGAGAAATTTATCAGAATTCCTCTTCTGAATACCCTGTGCACTCGCCAGTGTAGAGGTCTTGCTGTATGAAGAAGCATTTGGTTGGAGCATACCTGAAGATGCTCAACAATTTCTGAGAGATTTCTCAGTGCTAGAAAGGTTTTGTTGTGGCAGAGTGGGGCAGTTTGGTTGTTATAATGCTCTGAAATGGAAAGGAATATAGACACACGGTTGAACCATTATAAGTTTTGTTGCGAAAGCCACTTGTCTACATGGAATCCTCAAATAGGATTGGTGCAAGGTAGAATAGGGTAACGTATGGAGGTGCAAGCAGCTCCATGCCATGCTTTAAATAGGTCTTGAGAAAAGAGAAACAGGGGTGCACCAGCCTTGTGTATTATCTTTTAAAATATTTATTGACTAAAAATGGTAAAAAGAAACAACTCACAAGCAATTGGTAGAAGAGGCACAACATGAAGGTGCACCGACAAACAGCATGCGACTTGGGATGAGCGATACCTTCCAAAGATCATGGAGGAATGCACAGGCATCACAATTCAAATTATGATGCCTGTGCGTTTCTCCACGATCTTTGGAAGGTATCGCTCATCCCAAGTCGCATGCTGTTTGTCGGTGCACCTTCACGTTGTGCCTCCTCTACCAATTGCTTGTGAGTTGTTTCTTTTTACCATTTTTATTTAATAAATATTTTAAAAGATAATGCACAAGGCTGGTGCACCCCTGTTTCTCTTTTCTCTCGGTTTCTACTAGGATCCCCCATCCTTGAGGGCAGCAAGGCCTGTGTTGACATACCAGTCATATGGTGATCCACTTGTGCGCAAGAGTCGTTTTTTCTTTTTAAATAGGTCTTCCCTGTGGAGAAAAACTTTGAGTGATATCCTGGATGTGGAACATGGTGCTGAAACATCCATAGAGACATCAGGTACAGTATTAATGTCTACACGGATTAGAACATGATCCCACTTAATGCGTTCAGCATTTTGTTAAAGAAAGTAAATAGCTTTCCATTCGTAACATAAATATTCACTAGTGAATATTTATGAATGTATATGTTGATATTACAGATCAGAATAGGCCTAACATTTGGGCCTGGATCCAACTTGTAATGTGAATGCGACTGAGTCCTTCACCTCAATGAGTCATCCATGTTTTTTAGCTTGTGCATTTGCTAAGAAGATGACATGGAAGTTTTTTGGGCACTTAAGCACTTTGGTATTCAGATTTTAAACACCATACGGCAAGATGGACAGGTGGTAGCAGAATGTTCAAGAGTGTCTAAAATAAATGCCGAGTCACCTTGAGGGTCATTGAAGCTGGCGATCTGTAAAAGGAGTAGAGTGGGGACCGGTTGGTGAGTCATTGGTGCTAGTCATTGAGGTGGTCAGGTGGGGAAACTGCAGCGTAGCTGCTGAACAAAACCATAGTTATAAAAGGCAAGTCTTGTAAGGATTCAGGGAGCAGCATACCACTACTTTACTCTTGCAGGGGGTAAATCATGAAGCAGTGGTCACTCACCCAGTTCTGGGATAAGCAAATATTGTCTAAACACAGGAAAACATTTAAATCTAGGTGTGCAATAATCCTATGTGAAACCTTGCCTCAGCGTCCTGTAATAAAGACCAGTCATTGCTGCTCTCTTTTCCTGTGTTGGTCTTGTATCCACCTCCGTTTGTAGTTTTCTGCAGGCAGCCTGTAGCTGGTGGGACTTGCTCGGTCCCTGCCACATCTCTCCTCACTGCACAGACTATGTGCAGCACAGTGATGATGTCACTGCTACTTTTACCTGGCTTTGCAAAGGCATTTGGCGCACACAAAGTGGATTTATACCTTTTGTAATTTATTGAGGAATAATATTTTAATGAAAGTTTTTGTGCCCAGAGTTTAGCTTAGGACTGCAGAGTTGGCTCTAATATTCAAACAGCAGTCAATATGGCTATCGGATACATATCAGGTGGCTTTTGTGGATGTAGTAATCCTGAAGCGTGCAGTCTCAGGGCTAAAGTATGCCATTCCTAGTCTGCCAGGTGTATGTTTGCTATCTAGAGGTTCTTCTGAGAATAGGTGTAGCCCCCATATTTTCAAAAGGGAGAAGGAAGCCTTCCTTAACAGGAGATGGTGTGAGTAGAACCCTCTCTAGATTTGGGGAATCCTATGCCGCGTACACACGATCAGAAATTCTGCCAGCAAAAGTCGGACGTGAGCTTTTGGTCAGAAATTCCGACCGTGTGTATGCTCCATCAGACTTTTGCTGGCAGAATTCTAGCCAGCAAAAGATTGAGAACAGGTTCTCTATCTTTCGCTCAGAAAAAGTTCCTATCCGAAAATGCGTTCGTCTGTATGCTATTCAGACGAGCAAAAAATCACGCATGCTCGGAAACAATTCGACGCATGCTCGGAAGCATTGAACTTCATTTTCTCGGCTCGTCGTAGTGTTGTACGTCACTGCGTTCTTGACAAAGTTCAGAGAACTTTTGTGTGGCCTTGTGTATGCAAGGCAAGCTTGAGCGGAATTCCGTCAGAAAAACCATCCAAGTTTTTTCTGACGAAAATTCCGCTCATGTGTACGCGGCATAAGACCCCATACACACTATTCGATTTTCTGCAGGTTCTAGTCTTTAGATTTACCAAAACCATATAATATGAGGTCAAACCTTAAGAGTTTCAGATTGTATGCTATCAGACGGACCCTTGCACTACATGATTTTGGTAAATCTGAAGACAAAAATCTGCAGAAAATCTAATAGCGTGTATGGGGTCTTGGACCTCATGTACACTGCTGCTGGTAAACGGACGTTGAGGAGCAGTTGGGCATTTTTTTCAACTGCTCCTGAACCCTTATCTTATCAGTACATGTACACTGATTCGTTTATAGTCGTCTCTAGGCAGTTGTGTTTTAGAGGCTTTTTTTGGAACCCAAAAAAATGCGTTCAGAAGCTGTGTTTTAGAGGCATTTCAAACGCCAAACGCGGCAACTCACATTTGGCCGCATTTCGTTTACAGGCGTTTTTCATTTTTGACTATTTTGAAAAAAAATAATTTTTTTTTTTTTTTCAAACGCTTCTAGAGCTAAATGCGGCATGTAAACTCGGTTAAATGGCCGTTTTTAGACGCTGGTTTTAGCTGTCAAGTTAAATCTTTCAGGAGAGGTTGAACAACGTCCCGTGTACATGAAGCCTTACTGTTCTGGAGAACCTAGTGGGCGGTAGTATCGTGCTCTTGTCATTATATTGACTTGGGAGAGGTCAGTGAATAAATTGATGGCCGCATATAGGTCGGTGGGAGGGTTAACAGATCTGATAGTTTTTATAAGCTTGTTTCTTTATGTGATTTAAATGACAAACAAGCAATCATATCTCTGGGGAGCCCACCCTGGGTGGGGTGGGGGAGTGTGAGGGCTTGAGCAATCTCTGAATTGTGGTGATAATAATTTCGCGCTGGGCTCCAAACAGTAACAAAGCCACTATTATTGTTGTAAATACTGATAGTTACACCCACCAGACAGATTTATCAATCGCTTGAAATTGAATGTTTATTATGGTGGAAACGGTCTTCTAAGTCAGCTTTTTTCAGTTGGTCTTTTTATAAACCAATATGAGACTACAGAAAGTAAATGTGGGCAGAAGCGTATTAACCTATTTTGAATCCCTTACCAGTATATCTGTTAAAGTTGTTTGTAGTATAGGGTGGCCTGAGGTAGGAAAACTATGAATGGGATCTATTAGCCCCTCAGATTCAGCCAATGAGACTAGATCCTAAATGGTTTATGCAGATGTCCTCACGCTTGTTTTTACAGGGCTGGAGGCTGTTGAGGATGTGGAAGAAAGTGGTTTCACCCTGATGTACGCATGAGAAGATGCTGGGATCTGTCCTGGGGAGAGGAGTGTGGAGGCAGTGGCCCAAGACGCCATCTTGGGAACATGAGGCCTTGCCTAAAAGAAAAAATCTGCCCAATTTCTGAGCACTGTGGTCTTTCTGTTTCCCCATGATGGCAGGGAGGATCTGTAGTGGGGGATCTTTGTGCAGAGCAAGTCTCCTGTCAGCGGTAACAGTCCTCTGGTGTTTTGTAGCCTGAAGAGCACTAACAAAGTGCACCTATTTATATTGGGCAATGACCATGTTATTCTTGTCTTATCTGTTAATGTAGTGTTTATCCATGCTTTGCTTTTGTATATATCATTGTTGGGTGTGTTAAAGCGGGGGTCCACCTATCTATCGTTTTTTTTTTTTTGAGTTCATTCACAAACTTTTCTTCTCAGCATTACATACTCACATATTGTGTGTAATATGTCCGCCTGTGTCAGATTTCGTCGGAAAGAATAACTTATATTATTCACTGCAGGCGGTTTCCATCTTCATTGTGGGCATTTGAAGCCCACAAGCATGTATTTCCTGGATGTGGTGAATGCTGTGCTCCCAGCATTCACCGCTCGTTCCCGCACATGCTCAGTGGCATCCTGGGAAGCCTGAGACTAGCTCCCAGAAGACTGTGTGGAGTCTGGGAGAGACTAGAAACACGCCTACTCCCACGGGAGGAGAACCAGGAAGTGCAAAGAAGAATAGAAAAATAAAAGGTAATTACTGCGATTTAAATTTTTTTAAATGGCATGTCAGCATCTAGGCAAGGAAGAGAATACATACAGATATTGTTCAAAATTTGGGTGGAACCCCGCTTTAAGGCCTGTTCACGGAACATGCATTGGACTGCTTTAAGAAACCACACTTGTTTCTATATAAACAGTTAAGAATGTTATAGCATTAGTGAATGACAAGTGTCAGACCTGTTGTCAAGGACAGGGGACACCGAGTATACAGGGATGAGGGAGGCCAACCAACAAGCAAGGTATTGTTGCACGTCCTTGGAAATCAACCAGCACACTGACAGATTGTAGTGAGAATCCCAAGTTCCCAGTCTAGCAATTGGCACACATACCTCTGGGATTCATCAAGCTACCCTATCAGCTAGAATCCTTGTATTTGTTACTCTCCCCACTGTCCCCACACACCTGCACACCAGACACACGACTTGCAGTGGCTTGCCACACATCTTCATCTGGCAAACTGCTAGTTTACAATTTGCATGCAATCTGCCAACACAGTGCAGTTACAGTGGGGCAAAAAAGTATTTAGTCAGCCACCAATTATGCAAGTTCTCCCACTTAAAAACTCCACTATGGTGAAGACCAAAGAGCTGTCGAAGGACACCAGAAACAAAATTATAGACCTGTACCAGGCTGGGAAGACTGAATCTGCAATAGGCAAGCAGCTTGGTGTAAAGAAATCAACTGTGGGAGCAATAATTAGAAAATGGAAGACATAAAAGACCACTGATAATCTCCCTCGATCTGGGGCTCCACGCAAGATCTCACCCCGTGGGGTCAAAATGATCACAGGAACGGTGAGCAAAAATCCCAGAACCACACGGGGGGACCTAGTGAATGACCTGCAGAGAGCTGGGACCAACGTAACAAAGGCTACCATCAGTAACACACTACGCCACCAGGGACTCAGATCCTGCAGTGCCAGACGTGTCCCCCTGCTTAAGCCAGTACATGTCTGGGCCTGTCTGAGGTTTGCTAGAGAGCATTTGGATGATCCAGAAGAGGATTGGGAGAATGTCATATGGTCAGATGAAACCAAAGTAGAACTGTTTGGTAGATACACAATTCGTCGTGTTTCGAGGAGAGAGAATGCTGAGTTGCAACCAAAGAACACCATACCTACTGTGAAGCATGGGGGTGGCAACGTCATGCTTTGGGACTATTTCTCTGCAAAGGGAACAGGACGACTGATCCGTGTACATGAAAGAATGAATGGGGCCATGTATCGTGAGATTCTAAGTGCAAACCTCCTCCCATCAGCAAGGGCATTGAAGATGAAACGTGGCTGGGTCTTTCAGCATGACAATGATCCCAAACACACCGCCTGGGCAACAAAGGAGTGGCTTTGTAAGAAGCATTTCAAGGTCCTAGAGTGGCCTAGCCAGTCTCCAGATCTCAACCCCACAGAAAACCTTTGGAGGGAGTTGAAAGTCTGTGTTGCCCAGTGACAGCCCCAAAACATCACTGCTCTAGAGGAGATCTGCATGGAGGAATGGGCCAACATATCAGCAACAGTGCGTGACAACCTTGTGAAGACTTACAGAAAACGTTTGACCTCTGTCATTGCCAACAAAGGATATATAACAAAGTATTGAGATGAACTTTTGATATGGACCAAATACTTATTTTCCACCATAATTTGCAAATAAATTCTTTCAAAAATCAGACAATGTGATTGTCTGGATTTGTTTCCACATTTTGTCTCTCATAGTTGAGGTATACCTATGATGACAATTACAGGCCTCTCTCATCTTTTTAAGTGGGAGAACTTGCACAATTGGTGGCTGACTAAATACTTTTTTGCCCCACTGTACATACAGCTTAGCAAGGAACTTAAGCTGAGCATATAGACACACAATACAACAATCTCTCTAGGGATGTGATTTCTAGCTTAGTACACAGAAGCCACTTGTTAAAGTGGAGTTCCACCCAAAAATCAAACTTCCGCTTTAAGTGCAGACGACCCCCCTGACATGTCACATTTGGCATGTCGTTTTTTTGGGGGGAGGAGCGGGTACCATGTTTTTACAGGCACCTAGCTCCCACTTCCTCCCCTGGCTCTGCGGGTTCATAAGGAAGATCACCTCTCCCCCCTCCCTCCCTGCAACCTTCTGGGACACGTCACAGGTCCCAGAAGATTGCCCGGCCATTCACAGTGCGCAGCGCGGCTCACGCATGCACAGTGCGTGCCTGGCTGTGGCTTCACAGCCTGGCACCCACAGTTAGAATGCTGGCGCCTCGGAGAGGAGGGGGAGAGGAGCGGGGATTCCTGCACCCACATCGCTGGAACGTGGGACAGGTGAGTGTCTGATTATTAAAAGTCAGCAGCTACACTTTTTGTAGCTGCTGACTTTTAAATGGGTGGAACTCCATTTTAATTTTATAATTGACTATCCCCAAAAGTGGACAGTGCATACAATTATGTAAATATGTACAAAGAATTTAAAAAAGACAAAAGGACAAACAAAGTTTGGCTATTAGCTATGAAAATAAAATGGGATAAAAAACTAAATAAACTTGTACAAGCTTTATCCTGTCAGGGAGGTGATCATTCGTTTATGTTAATCTCCCTCTACAGAAATGTGAAAATGTCATTGGCATCTAGGTATCAGTTCTGGTCACCAGGCCTGCTCTTTCCCTTCAAATTGTAATTTGGGATCATCTGTCTACGATTGATTACAGATTTAAGAGAATACTGTATCTTTCATAATACTAAATTAAAGAGCAATATGGGAATGTGTTTATTTTGTTTTTTTTTCTTAGAATCATACTTGCCTATATTACCTAGCCGATGCTGCATCTGTCCCCCGTTGGCTCTAAGACTGAGAACTGATCGATCAAAAACCAATCGCTCAGTTCTAAGAGCTCCGTGAGCAGAGAGTTGGTGACTGTCAGTCATCAGCTCTCTGCTCTGCCTCCTGCACTCACTGGAGTGCTGAGCTGTGAAGGGGGCGGGAGCCGCCGGCTCTGGCTCTCAGCAGCTTGCAGCTTGCTAAGATCTGAGCCAGGTGGCGGTCCAGACATGTGGGCACGATCTTTCCCGAGCCTGGACCAGCTCTGTGACATCGGCTGACAGGGGGCTTCAGCCCGCTGTCAACTCAAAACGGGTCACAAGAGTGCAGCCAGAGAGCTTTGGCTGTACTTTTCCTTTTAAAATATATCTACAGTTGGACCCCTTTCACACTGAGGCACTTTCACGCTAAAAAAAGCACCTGAAAAGCTCACGAAAAACGATTTCAAATAAAATCAATGAATGCTTTCACACTGGGGCAGTACGCTGGCAGGGCGGAAAAAAAATCACCCCTCTCCATTGAAATGAATGGAAAGCTCTTCAAAAGCGCTCAGTGTTTTACTGGCAATTTAGAAGTGCCTCAATGTGAAAGGGGCCTTACGTTACAGGTTATGTCACATCTCAGCTTTTGGTAATTTCCCCCTAATTGTACATTTATGTTACACCTGTAAATTAATGTGATATTCCTGCTGCTTGTCGTCAGTGTTTTTATGTTCATGCAAGAGGCCCGAGAGCTGAGATACTCTTGATTGCAGTGTAACTTCCTGCACATACCGTGCGTGACCTTTGGTCACACTACTTGTGGAAGGGCTCTACTCCCTTCTGCTTTCAGACCAATAACTTCCTGTGTGACCATGCAATACTCTTCAGAAATATACCTTGCGCAAGCTCACATAAAAAAAAAAAAAAAAACAGTCCGGTCTCAGTTAAAGTGATACTAAACTCCTGTTTTATATATAAAAAATATATATATATTTAAGTTTATATTCCTAACTCAGAAAAGTACCTTCTGTTGCTTTCAGCCTCCTTCAAATCTCTAAATTCCACCACCCCTCTTCTTCCTTTTTTTTTTTTTTTTTTTTTTATTTAGCTACTGTGGTCCAACTCCAAATGGCTACATTTGTTCTCCATGGTGCTATGTTCTTCTTGCTTGCTCTCAAGATGGACCTTGGACTATGGAATTTGTAGTGTACATAAAGCAGTGCGCATGATCTCAACTAACTTGCACTGCTCATTCCAAACAAAGGGAAAACATATTTTTTTGTTTCACATAAAAGCTAGGATAGGCTATTGCTTTAACCACTTCAGCGCCGGAAGAATTTACCCCTTTCCTTACCAGAGCACTTTTTGCGATACGGCACTGCGTCACTTTAACTGACAATTGCGCGGTCGTGCGACGTTGCACCCAAACAAAATTTACATCCTTTTTTTCCCCCACAAATAGAGCTTTCTTTTGGTATTTGATCACCTCTGCGGTTTTTATTTTTTGCACTATAAACAAAAAAAAGAGTGACAATTTTGAAAATAAAGCAATATTTTTTACTTTTTGCTATAATAAATATCCCCATAAAATATATTAAAAAAAAATGTCTTTCTCAGTTTAGGCCGATATGTATTCTTCTACATATTTTTGGTAAAAAAAATCGCAATAAGTGTATATTGATTGTTTTGCGCAAAAGTTATAGCGTCTACAAAATAGGGGATAGATTTATGCCATTTTTATTATTTTTTTTTTTTATTAGTTTTTGGCGGCAATCTGCGATTTTTATCATGACTGCAACATTATGGCAGACACATCGGACACTTTTCACACTATTTTGGGACCATTGTCATTTATACAGCGATCAGCGCTACAAAAATGCACTGATTACTGTGTAAATGACACTGGCAGGGAAGGGGTTAAACACTAGGGGGCGATCAAGGGGTTAAGTGTGTCCTAGGGAGTGATTCTAACTGGGGGGGAATGGGCTAATACTGACATGACAGCGATCACTGCTCCCGATGACAGGGAGCAATAGATCTCTGTCATGTCACTAGGCAGAACAGGGAAATGCCTTGTTTACCATTCTGCCGCTCCGTGACACGATCGCGGGACACCGCCCACAATGCCGCATTTTAAAGGGGACATACCTGTACGCCCATTTGTGCAGCCGTGCCATTGTGCGGATGTATATCGTCATGCACTGGTCGGCAGGCGGTTAAATTGAGGACCGAACAGATATATTTTTGTGTGTGCCTGCAAGCTAAGTGATTAGTAAAGCCTCGTACACACGATCAGATTGTTGGCCAACCGAGCGTCTGATTTTTGTCCAAAGAGCGTGTGCCAGGAACTTGTCTTGCATACTAACGGTACACAATTGTCGGCCAACAAACATGAACGTAGTGACGTACTATGAGGAATTTCAGCTCTTGAGTGCCACCCTTTGGTCCCTTTCTGCTAATGTTGTGTTTGGTGAGCATTGATTTCGAGCATGCGTGTTTTTACTTTCGACTTTTGTGTGACAGACTTGTGTACTGACGATACGAAAATCAGACAACAGCCCGTTGTCCGCCGAAAATTTACTAGCCTGATATCCAGCATTTGTTGGCCAAAAGTTGGACAACAATTGTCAGAAGGAGCGTACTAACGTTTAGATTTTAGGACAGTCTTTCAACAGACAATCCCCTGCCAACAATCTGATTGTATGTACGAGGTTTTACACATATATTTATTACCCCTCCTGCTGTTTGCTATTGAGGCATACTGATAATTGAACAACCATTGATTAAAGCAGGGTGCCACATAAACAGCTAAACTTGCAGTCACAATTTAAATGTTTTACTTGCAAAAGCATTTGAAGCTCTTTTCATCCCTTCTTGTAATTTTCACACCCCTGCCACACTGTGTAGGTAGGCAGGTGACACCCATTACCCGGTTCATCCATACAGCTTCCTCATTCTCATGTCTGTACATTGGACGTTGACTCAGGATCTCCCACTCCATTTAGCAGGGAGATGATTCAGGAAGCAGGAAAGCTGAACCAGAACAAAGCATATTGATTGTTTGGGCTGTGCGGTATTGTAGAGGTGTGTAAAATATAGGAGTGATTCTACAAAATGACAAAACCCTTGGCAGCTAAAATAGTACATGTAAATGTATTTCAACCATGTATTTAATACTATCCACTAGTAATGATAATTAATGCTACGTATTCAATATTAAGAGCTTGTTAACACCATGTCCAATCCATAGATAGAGATGTGTTGATCTGCATTGAATCACCACAGGTGCAACTCGAAGGCACATAAAATTTTATTGTTTTCTGTGTGTCCTGTTCATACCATACTGGTTGTGTATGCTTTGTAAAAATGCAGCATGTAATCCTTTTTTTTTTTTTTTTTTTTTCTGTTATACAAAATAGAAATGGAAAAAATAAAGGGCCTTTAACCGCTTAAAGTGGTTGTAAATCCTTACAGACCACTTTTACCTACAGGTAAGCCTAGATTAAGGGTTACCTGTAGGTGCAAGAAATATCTCCTAAACCTACACGGTTTAGGAGATATTTCCAAAAGACAGGCACCGATGTCTACGGCGCATGCGCTGTAGACAACGGCGCGCAGGTGCACTGAGTGTGCCATTTCTAGCGGCCATCATGTGGCGTTAGTGGCGGCACCAGCGCGCATGAGCGGGAGTGACGTCATCTTGGCTCTGGTCAATCACAGCGCCAGAGCCGCGATACCCGTAAAGAAGATGGACACTTCGTGGAAGAGGGGACAGCGGTGACATCACAGGATCCTGTGTCAGGTAAGTGACACATAATGGGCTACTATGCGATGCATAGTAGCCCATTATGCTTTACCTTTGCAGGGAAACAAAGAGGGAGTAAACCCATCGGGGTTTACTTCCTCTTTAAATACCAGGGACTTTTACCCCATTCCTGCCTAGGCAAATTTTCAGCTTTCAGTACTGTCACACTTTGCGTGGTCATGCAACACTGTACCCATATGTAGTTTTTACCAATTTTTTCACACAAATAGAGCTTTTATTTCAATGGTATTTAATCATCGCTGTTTTTTTTTTTGTTTTTTTTGCAAAATAGACAAAAAAAGACCGTTTGAAAAAAAAAAAAAAAAAGTTTTTCTTCAGTTCTCTTATAAAACTCTGCAAATAAATAATATTTCTTCTTAAATTTAGGCCAAAATGTATACTGCTACATGTTTTTTGGTGAAAATAACCAAAATCAGTGTATAATATTTAGTCTGCAGGAAAGGTAGTCCACAAACTATGGTATATGTATATATCTGAAAATCGATCAATCATGATGTACTGACAGTCTTTGAGACCCAAAAATGCCAGGACAGTACAAATACCCCAAAAATGACCCCTTTTTGGAAAGTAGACAGTCCAAGGTATTTTTGTAAGAGGTATGAACAGTTTTAGTTCTAGTTTTTTGTCACAATTTTTGTAAAATGAAGAAATGATTTTTACATACTCTCACCAGTGCAGTAAGTACAGCATCAACAGCTGGTGTAGTTGTAATCAGGGATACTGACTGGTGACAGCATGTAAATAAAAAAAAAAACATTTTTTTTTAAATAATATATTTTTTAAATTTTTTTTTTTCTCTTTTAACAATATTTTTTTACATACAGTGACCAGAGCAATCCAGCTCAGTTACCCCAGTAACACTGTACTTCTTTAGGGAGGCGATCAGGATTTTTTTTTCACACTTCAAAAACTTATAACTGTGCATTTTACAATTATAAGCAACCATTTTTTGGAATGAAAACTACTCATTCAGTGTTTATTATTGTGATTAGCTGTGAATGGCCAAAGCTAATCACATGGTACAAATGGTCTGTGATTGGCCCTGTCTGTACCATGTGGTGACTGTGACAGAGCTCATCACAATAGTACTAAATGAAAGGCATGTAACAAAGCCTTCCATTGTGTACAACTATCCTTGTGATCTGCTGTGGTATGGTACCGGCAGCAGGCTAATACAGTGATCTGTCATCTGCCGTGTCTGGGCCCCAAATTTGGTTTGGAAAATGCCATTCTCTGCTGCAGAAAAGTGCTTGATATTTTCCGAACTGAATTTGGGCCCCCGTATCTTGGGGCCACTTGGTTCTAGGAACCACAGCTTTGGATATGTTGTGGTGCTATTTCCACTGGGTTTGCACACCAAATTTGGGTTTCCTAGTACCAAGTGGCCCCAAGATACGAGGCCCCAAAGTCGGTCAACTGTGTCCATCTGCAGCAATGTCATTTCAGGAACCTTTGGGTCCAGAGACCCCAAATTTTGACTGCAGCTAGGGAGCATCTAGGAACCCTTAAATACAGAGTTTGAAGTTCGGGGGACCTATGGCTGCAAATGGGCACAGTGAGGCTGCAAATGGGCATTATTGACCCTCTTTTCCACTTACAGTAGCTGCGCATTTCTCACCCTAGGCTTATACTCGAGTCAATAGGTTTTCCCAGTTTTTTGTGGTAAAATTAGGTGGGTCTTATACTCGAGTATATACGGTACGTATAAAGTTAAAGAATCATTGCACATGACCCTCCTGTGGAGGTGTTAAAATGTTGACAATTTTGCTAAATTTTATAAGCATAGTACAATTGAAATAGTCAACGTGTTTCATAGGATTTCCGCTTCCTCGGGGCATTTAGACACGCTCCCCTATATCAACTAATATCAACAAGCATTAATCCATCTAAAATAAGGTGAACTTATAAAGAAACCAACACAAGTATTGGTGTAGTAATTAAAGTTTTCACTAGGTCCCTCTACCCGGCCTGTTGGAGGATGTGTGGTACACAGGATCAATATACCAAGCGCTTCAGATTCTAAGAATACCTTGAATGGACTGTTCCAAGATATAGGTATTGAGCTGAGCTTCAGTGGGCGAGGAGGGATGCCCACCAAAAAAAGAGCACAGGCCAAACTCCTACCCCAACTTGCTTCCAGGCGGTATGTCAAAGCAATCCTTGCTGGCTATTGGCCCTTGGAAGACAGGAGGTAATTTTGAAATTGCTTATAAGGGTTCTTTGATATACCACCTGACAAACTGTGCTCTTTGATAAACTGTACCTGTCACATAGTTGAGGCTGTTGTTATGTTGTGGACAGGATAAGGTATTCCACACATCAGTTTATGGAGGATTAGTCATTTTATAGAGGAAAAATACATGCAATACTTTGTAGTTGGGTAATGTTACACACAACTAATAAATGTAAGGATTTAAACCTTACAAATACTGTTTCAGAGCACGGTATGGCTGCTTCAGCTTTGTAAAAAAGACAGGTACACTTGGAAAATCATTCATGTTCAGTATTCTGCACAAACATCAGCCGTCAGTCTTGTGGCTTGATCCCTTCTTTAATGCACGCCACTTATGAAAATCTCCTTCTGCAGTCTGCTGTAGGAATTACAGCTAGTGTTTGCATTTTTCATAAGCTTCCTGCACTGATGGAAAATATACTCTCTTTAGGTATGGTTCATTGCCTTTGCACAGGCAGTAAAACATATGGATGCAATTTACCTTTTACAGAGGAAAAATTGGGCATTCTAGAAAAAATTTGCAATAAAGTAGTACTTCAGTTGGAATTAAAAAACACCCTTTAGTCCAGTAACAGTGTATGCTCAAATATTACTGAAAGGTAATGGATTGTGATTTTTACATATTTTTATGTTTATTTTGTAAAAATGAAATTTTGCATAAGAATATTATATATTTACCATTGGTAGACAGAAGAAGGCATGCTCAACTGTTCTTTTCACTTCTTTATTTGAGCCTGTATTCACACCTGAGTATAGTTTAACCACTTGACAACTGGGCACTTAAACCCCCTTCCTAACCAGACCAATTTTCAGCTTTTGGTGCTCTCACATTTTGAATGACAATTACTCAGTCATGCAACACTGTATCTATATGAAATTTTTGTCCTTTTTTTCACACAAATGGAGCTTTCTTTTGGTGGTATTTAATCACCGCTGGGTTCTTTATTTTTTGCGCCGTAAAAGAAAAAATCTGTAAAAAAAATACATTTTTCTTCATTTCTGTTATAATATTTTGCAAATTAGTAATTTTTCTTCATATATTTTGGCCAAAATTTATACCGCTACATATCTTTGGTAAAATTAACCCAAATCGGTGGATATTATTTGGTCTTTGTGAAAGTTATAGAGTCCAAAAGCTATGGTGCGAATATCTGAAAATTGATCACACCTGAAGTACTGACGGCCTATCTAATTTCTTGAGACCCTAACATTCCAGAAAAGTACAAATACCCCCCAAATGACCCCTTTTTGGAAAGAAGACATTCCAAGGTATTTAGAAAGATGCATGGTGAGTTTTTTGAAGTTGTCATTTTTTCCCACAATTCTTTGCAAAATCAAGATTTTTTTTTTACTTTTTTTTTTTTCCCACAAAATTGTCATATTAGCAGGTTATTTCTCACACACCGCATATGCATACCACAAATTACACCCCAAAACACATTCTGCTATTACTCCCGAGTACGGCGATACCACATGTGTGAGACTTTTACACAGCGTGGCCACATACAGAGGCCCAACATGCAGGGGAGCACCTTCAGGCGTTCTGGAGCACCCAGGCCAATTCTGACATTTCTCTCCTACATGTAAAAATCATCATTTATTAGCTAGAAAATTACATAGAACCCCAAAACATTATATATGTTTTTTTAGCAAAGACCCTAGAGAATACAATGGCGGTCGTTGCAACTTTTTATCTCGCACGGTATTTGCGCAGCAATTTTTTAACGCGTTTTTTTGGGAAAAAAAACTGTTTTGTGCTTTACAAAAACCAAAACAGTAAAGTTAGCCTAATGTTTTTCCATAATGTGAAAGATGAAGTTACGCCGAGTAAATAGATACCCAACATGTCACCTTTCAAAATTGCACGCGCTTGTGGAATGGCGCCAAACTTTGCTACTCAAAAATCCCCATAGGCGATGCTTTAAAATGTTTTACTGGTTACATGTTTTGAGTTACAGAGGAGGTCTAGGGCCAAAATTATTGCTCTCGCTCTACCGATCGCAGCGATACCTCACATGTGTGGTTTGAACACCGTTTTCATATGTGGGCGGGACTTACGTATGCGTTCGCTTCTGCATGCGAGCACACAGGGACAGGGGCGCTTTAAAAAATTTTTTTTTTTTTATTGTTCATTTTACTTTATTTATTTTAGTTTGATGCTTTTTTCCAAAAAAAAAAAAATTTTGACCACTTTTATTCCTATTACAAGGAATATAAACATCCTTGTAATAGGAATATGGCATGACAGGTCCTCTATACAGTGAGATATGGGGTCAATAAGACCCCACATCTCACCTCTAGGCTGGGAAGCCTGAAATAAAAAAAATAAAAAAAACGATCCTGGCTTCGATCGTAGTGGTGAGTCGGTAGAAGCGCGGGAGGGGGGGACATCCCCTCTCGCCTCCCGTAAGAACGATCAAGCAGTGGAACAGCTGCTATGATTGTTCTCATGGTGTAGGGAATCGCCGGCTGAAAAAGCTGATATCTGAATGATGCCTGTAGCTGCAACCATCATTCAGATATCTCCGCACAAAGTCAAGGACGTTGTATGACGGCCGGCGGGCGGGAAGTGGTTAAAACGCTTTTTTTTTTTTTTTTTTTAACACAAAGTTGTCCATTTATACAATATTTCTACCACATAACATGTACATGCCAAAAATGACACCCCAAAATAGATTCTCCTGCTCCTCCTGAGTACGGCGATACCACATGTGTGAGACTTCCACAGCCTGGCCACATACAGAGGGCGAGTACAGCTGAGCATGGCTCAGCATGGCGGGGTATGGCGGGGTATGGCGGAGTATGGCGGGGTATTGCGGAGTATGGCGGGGTATGGCAGGGTATTGCAGAGTATGGCGGGGTATGGCAGGGTATTGCGGGGTATGGCGGGGTATGGCGGAGTATGGCGGGGTATGGCGGAGTATGGCGGGGTATGGCGGAGTATGGCGGGGTATGGCAGAGTATGGCGGGGCATGGCAGAGTATGGCGGGGGCATGGCAGAGTATGGCGGGGGCATGGCAGAGTATGGCGGGGGCATGGCAGAGTATGGTGGGGGCATTGCAGAGTATTGTGGGGGCATTGCAGAGTATTGTGGGGGCATTGCAGAGTATTGTGGGGGCATTGCAGAGTATTGCACAGCATTGCAGAGTATTGCACAGCATTGCAGAGTATTGTGGGGGCATTGCAGAGTATTGCACAGCATTGCAGAGTATTCTGGGGGCATTGCAGAGTATTGCACAGCATTGCAGAGTATTGTGGGGGCATTGCAGAGTATTGCACAGCATTGCAGAGTATTGTGGGGGTATTGCAGAGTATTGCACAGCATTGCAGAGTAGTGAGGGATGGCTGAGCATGGATGGATGGATGGATGTCTCTGTGCAGCGTTGTGGGCACTACATATCCAGCCCACAGCGCTGCAGACATCCATCCATCCCCCTCTCCGCTCACAGTGTACCGATTGGTACACAGGAGGGGAGGAGAGGAACCGGCGTCATCAGATGACGCCGGTCTGTTTACATGTGATCGCGCCGTCATTTGACGGCGCGATCACATGGTAAACGGCCGTGATCAGCGGCCATTTACCGGGATCCGTGATGCGCCGGTCACGGATGTGTTCGGGTGCGCGCCCCAGGGGGCGCGCGAGAGGGGAATTCTGGGAGGACGTCATAGTACGTCCTCCCAGAGTTATCCAACCGCCCTGCAGCCGTCATTCGGCTATGGGCCGGTTGGTAAGTGGTTAAAGCTGACCTTCACTCTAATGTACAGTGGGTATAGAAAAGAATCACCCCCCCTTTAAAAAAATTAAAAAATAATTTTGTTGTTTTGCAGCCTAAAATGAAGACAGGCGCAGTTTTTTTGTTTTTATCCAGCTGTATTTACTAAGTGCAACCTATAACATCCAAGTGAAAGATGTAACAACAACATGTCAGAATAAAATAAAAACAAATTCAAAAACAGAATCACTGAGATTGAAAAAGGACCCCCCTTTGTGTCAGTATTTTGTTGAACCACCTTTTGCTTTTAATTACAGCCTTTAGTCTGTTGGGATTTGTCTCTACTAACTTTGCACATGTAGACTTTGCAACCTTTGCCCACTCTTCTTTGCAGAACTGCTCAAGTTCAGTTAAATTTCCTGGTGACCATTTGTGGACTGTAGTCTTCAAGTCATTCCACTGATTTCCAATGGGGTTTAAGTCTGGGCTCTGACTAAGCCATGCAAGGACATTCACCTTTTTCTCCTTCAACCACTGTGTGGTCATTTTTTTCTGTGTGCTTTTGGTCATTGTCATGCTGGAAGGTAAACCTTCTTCCCCATTGACAACTTCCTAGCAGAGGGTAGCAGAGTTTCCTCAAAAATTTGACGGTATTTTGTCCCATCCATTTTACCTTCTACCCTGACTCCAGTCCCTGCTGCAGAGAAACCCCCCCCCCATAACAGGATATTGCCAACTCCGTGCTTTACTGAGGAATGGTGTTGTTTGGATAGTGAGCTGTATTGGATTTCCCCCAGACATATATTGTTTGGTGTTAAGGCCAAATAATTTAATTTTAGTCTCATCTGACCATAACACCTTTTTCCACGTGGCCTCAGAATCTTCAAGGTGAGTTTTGGCAAACTTCAGTCGTGACTGCATACGGCCTTTCTTGAGGAGTAGCTTTTTTCTTGCAACTCTCCCATACAATCCACATTTGTGGAGAATTTGTGATATTGTTGTCACCTGCACACAATGACCACTCTGTGTCATAAATTCCTGCAACTGCTTCAGAGTTGCAGTAGACCTCTTGGTAGCCTCTCTAACCAGTTTCCTCCTGGCTCTTTCATCCAGTTTGGAGCGGAGTCTTGATCCAGGAAGGGTCTGTGTTGTACCAAATACCTTCCACTTCCTAAAAATAGACTTCACTGTGCTTCTAGGCATTGATAAAGCCGTTTAGATTTTTTTTTGTATCCATCTCCTGACTTTTGCCTGTCAACAACTTTGATCGTTCGCTTCAGTTGCACTACTATGGACTGAAATGCTCCAGTAAAGCTCCTTTTATGATGACCACAGCTGATACAGTTTAGGGTCAAATGGCTTTGTGTGCCATTCCATTGAGAAGGTGATTAGTTACACCTGATTGAGTTTACAAATCTTTTTTTGGAGGGGGGTGATCATTTTTTCCAACTCAGTCTGTTTTTTTTTTTTTTTAATTTTCTTTTGACTTGTTGGTGTTATCTTTCATTTGGATGTTATAAGTTGCAGAGTAAATACAGCTGGATAAAACAAAAACTGTGTCTGTCTTCATTTCAGACTGCAAAGCAACAAAATGTGATTATTTTAAATGGGGATGATTATTTTCTATACCCACTGTACATGTCACATTGTCTTTCCTCCTGCCCCTTCCCTCTCTCACTATTGGATATAAATATATACAGTATATATTTTTTTGATGACAGTTGCTGCAAATAAGCAGTTCTGTATTTCTTGCCTAGATATGAATAATGTTTGTGTCTCACACCCCCTGTGCATGGGCAGGTTTCCCTGACCAAAAGTCAATAAGCGTATATTTATTGGTTTGCGCAAAAGTTATAGCGTCTACAAACTAGGGTACATTTTCTGGAATTTACGCAGTTTTTAGTTTATGACTACCTATTTCTTGAGGTGCTAAAATGGCGGGGCAGTACAACCCCCCCAAATGACCCCATTTTGGAAAGTAGTCACCCCAAGGAAATTGCTGAGAGGCATGTTGAGCCCATTGAATATTTTATTTTTTTGTCACAAGTGATTGAAAAATGACAAAAAAAAAAAATTACACAGAGTTGTCACTAAATGATATATTGCTCAAACATGCCATGGTTATATGTGGAATGACACCCCAAAATACATTCTGCTGCTTCTTCTGAGTACGGGGATACCACATGTGTGACGTTTTGGGAGCCTAGCTGCGTACGGGGCCCCGAAAACCAATCATCGCCTTCAGGATTTCTAAGGGTGTAAATTTTTGATTTCACTCCTCACTATCTATCACAGTTTTGAAGGCCATAAAATGCCAAGATAGCACAAACCCCCTCCCCAAATGACCCCATTTTGGGAAGTAGACACCCCAAGCTATTTGCTGAGAGGCATGTTGAGTCCATGGAATATTTTATATTTTGCCACAAGTTGCGGGAGAATGAAAATTTTTTTTTTTTTTGCACAAAGTTGTCACTAAATGATATATTGCTCAAACGTGCCATGGTTGTATGTGGAATGACACCTCAAAATACATTCTGTTGCTTCTCCTGAGTACAGGGATAGCACATGTGTGAGACTTTTTGGGAGCCTAGCTGTGTACAGGGCCCCGAAAACCAATCACCACCTTCAGGCTTTCTAAGGGTGTAAAATGGTGATTTCACTCCTCGCTGCCTATCACAGTTTCGGAGGCCATGAAATGCCCAGATAGCACAAATCCCCCCACCACATTTTGGAATGTAGACACCCCACGCTATCTGCTATCTGCTGAGAGGCATGTTGAGTATTTTGCAGATCTCGCTTTTTGTCACAAAGTTTTGAAAATTGAAAGAAGAAAAAAAAAATACATTTTTCTTTTCTTTCTTCATTTTCAAAAATAATTGAGATCTGCAAAATACTCACCATGCCTCCTAGCAAATACCTTGGGGTGTCTACTTTGCAAAATGGGTTCCATTTGGGGGGTTTTTATGCTATCTGGACATTTCAGGGCCTCCGTAACTGTGATAGGTAGTGAGGAGTAAAATCACAATTTTACGCCTTTAGAAAGCCTGAAGGCGGTGCTTGGTTTTTGGGGTCTTGTACATGGCTAGGCTCCCAAAAAGTCTCACACATGTGGTATCCCCATACTCAGGAAAAGCAGTAGAATGTATTTTGGTGTGTAATTCCACATATAACCATGGCATGTTTGAACAATATATCATTTAGTGACAACTTTGTGTAAAAAAACAAAAAACAAATTGTAATTTTCCCGAAACTTGTGGCAAAATATCAAATATTCCATGGAAACAACATGCCTCTCAGCAGAAAGCTCGAAGTGTCTTCTTTCCAAAATGGGGTCATTGGGGGGGGTTATGCTATCTTGGCATTTAATGGCCTTCAAAACTGTGATAGGTAGTGAGGAGTGAAATCAAAAATTTACACCCTTAGAAATCCTGAAGGCGGTGATTGGTTTTCGGGGTCCTGTACACGGCTAGGCTCCCAAAAAGTCTCACACATGAGGTATCCCCATACTCGGGAGAAGCAGCAGAATGTATTTTGGAGTGTATTTCCACATGTAACCATGCCATGTTTGAACAATATATCATTTACAGTGGGGCAAAAAAATATTTAGTCAGCCACCAATTGTGCAAGTTCTCCCACTTAAAAAGATGAGAGAGGCCTGTAATTGTCATCATAGGTATACCTCAACTATGAGAGACAAAATGTGGAAACAAATCCAGACAATCACATTGTCTGATTTTTGAAAGAATTTATTTGCAAATTATGGTGGAAAATAAGTATTTGGTCAATATCAAAAGTTCATCTCAATACTTTGTTATATATCCTTTGTTGGCAATGACAGAGGTCAAACATTTTCTGTAAGTCTTCACAAGGGTGTCACACACTGCTGCTGGTATGTTGGCCCATTCCTCCATGCAGATCTCCTCTAGAGCAGTGATGGTTTGGGGCTGTCGCTGGGCAACACAGACTTTCAACTCCCTCCAAAGGTTTTCTGTGGGGTTGAGATCTGGAGACTGGCTAGGCCACTCCAGGACCTTGAAATGCTTCTTACAAAGCCACTCCTTTGTTGCCCAGGCAGTGTGTTTGGGATCATTGTCATGCTGAAAGACCCAGCCACGTTTCATCTTCAATGCCCTTGCTGATGGGAGGAGGTTTGCACTCAGAATCTCACGATACATGGCCCCATTCATTCTTTCATGTACACGGATCAGTCGTCCTGTTCCCTTTGCAGAGAAATAGTCCCAAAGCATGACATTGCCACCCCCATGCTTCACAGTAGGTATGGTGTTCTTTGGTTGCAACTCAGCATTCTCTCTCCTCGAAACACGACGAATTGTGTATCTACCAAACAGTTCTACTTTGGTTTCATCTGACCATATGACATTCTCCCAATCCTCTTCTGGATCATCCAAATTCTCTCTAGCAAACCTCAGACAGGCCCAGACATATACTGGCTTAAGCAGGGGGACACGTCTGGCACTGCAGGATCTGAGTCCCTGGCGGCGTAGTGTGTTACTGATGGTAGCCTTTGTTACATTGGTCCCAGCTCTCTGCAGGTCATTCACTAGGTCCCCCCGTGTGGTTCTGGGATTTTTGCTCACCGTTCCTGTGATCATTTTGACCCCACGGGGTGAGATCTTGCGTGAAGCCCCAGATCGAGGGAGATTATCAGTGGTCTTGTATGTCTTCCATTTTCTAATTATTGCTCCCACAGTTGATTTCTTCACACCAAGCTGCTTGCCTATTGCAGATTCAGTCTTCCCAGCCTGGTGCAGGTCTACAATTTTGTTACTGGTGTCCTTCGACAGCTCTTTGGTCTTCACCATAGTGGAGTTTGGAGTGTGACTGTTTGAGGTTGTGGACAGGTGTCTTTTATACTGATAACAAGTTCAAACAGGTGCCATTAATACAGGTAATGAGTGGAGGACAGAGGAGCCTCTTAAAGAAGAAGATACAGGTCTGTGAGAGCCAGAAATCTTGCTTGTTTGTAGGTGACCAAATACTTATTTTCCACCATAATTTGCAAAAAAATTATTTAAAAAATCAGACAATGTGATTGTCTGGATTTGTTTCCACATTTTGTCTCTCATAGTTGAGGTTTACCTATGATGACAATTACAGGCCTCTCTCATCTTTTTAAGTGGGAGAACTTGCATAATTGGTGGCTGACTAAATACTTTTTTGCCCCACTGTAGTGACAACTTTGTGCAAAAAAAAGTGTAATTTTCCCAAAACTTGTGGCAAAATATAAAATATATACAAGTGATACCCCTTTCTGAATAAGGGTGACACCAGGTCCCACACAATCTTACCAGCGCTTCCTATGTAATGTGGGCAGTTCAGCTGCTCTATGTGACTATCTCTTCCCTCGTAAATCATAAAACTTTATGTATAGCCTGTGGCCCTGTCACAGAGCTTATACATCTTGACCTCGTATCTGGCATGCTTGCTGGGAAGATACTGTTTGAAGACAAGCAGCCAGAAAACGTAATCAGGGACTCATCGACGCAGACAACTTGATTGGGAGTAAACAAGGCTGCAAAACATTGGTTGAAGTGGTTTATGAGGGGCAGAATTTTGTAGAGCCGATCGTATCCAGGGTCACCCCAAGGACGACAGAGTTCATTGTCATTGAAGTGCATGAACCGCAAGATCTGCTCGTGGAAGCAGAGAACATGGGCATGTGGTGAATTGGGTCAGTGGACCAATATGACCGCAACTCAATCTTTTTAGTTACGCCCATGAGGAGGGATAGGCCCAGAAAGGTCTTAAATTTGGAAACCATAATTGGTTTCCATTCTCTGGCAAGGCTCAGCTGGGGATTAGCGGCAATAAATTGACCAGCATACAAATTGCTTTGGTCCACAATAGATCTATAGAGATCTTCGGTGAAAAACAGCGAATAAAAATCCAGTGACGTAAAATCAACTGTTTCCACCTGAATGGTGGGTTGGTCAGTGAATGGGGGAAGTACAGGTGCTGCAGAAGTGGTGGGCTCCCAATTAGGATTGCAGCAGGAAGGGCACTATGGGCTCGATGGGCCTGTGTTTGTTTTCTTCTTGGTGGCAGCGGGACACTACTCATGCTTGCCACCTCGCCAGCTTAAACTGCACTTATGGGACTCGCCACGTCACCACGTGATACTGCAGTGCTGGATCTACGACCAGGGTGTACTAGGCCACTGGTGCTTGCCAGTTCACCAGAAGGAATAGCGGCGCTAGTACTGGCTCTCTGCACCATACGAGGGAACTGCGGTTCTTGCACCTCAATGACAGTAGAGGAAGATCAGGGTCTGGTATGCCTGACCCTGGCAGGGACCACAACTCTGTCGTCAGAGCTATCTGTCAAGGTGCCGCTGCTGTCTACAGGTTCGTATTCTGAGCCTGAATCTGACAGATGAGTGACTTCCTCTTCACTATCTGTCATGCCCAGAAACGTGTAGGCCTCTTCACTAGTGTACCTTCGATTTGACATTTTGGTCTCTAAATATACTGGTACACTAGTGAGACTTGCAGGTAAAAAAGCTCCTGACTGTTAGCGACTGATTCAAATGCTACCAAAAAAACTGTTAGCGTTCGCAGTTTTGTAAGTAACAGTGATCGATTGATACTGCACTTGGGTGGGCTGGGCTGGGCGGAGGGGCTAAACGCAGGTGCTAGCAGGTATCTGGGCTGATCCCGCTAACACTGCGTTTTTGGGAACCCTAAACTGCTGGGGACGCTAGTATAGATCTGATCAGATATTGGTGCGTGCATGGGTTTTAACGATACTGATATCACCCGCCGGGTGATCAGGGGGTTAAACCTTCATTGGGTAATATACGGCGGGTGCCCTGATGCTATAAAAAGCAAAATAACTAACCAGCGTCACCCGTAACACTAATACGGTGATCACTGCTGACAGGGGCTGAAAGGGGGCAATCAGGGAGTTAAAACCTTTATTAGATAATAATATGGGGGTACCCGAGGCTATAAAGACCTGACGGTGAAACTAATCACCTAACTGACTAACTAGCGTCACCAGTGACACAAATACGGTGATCGATTAGTGACACTGGCGACAGGGGATGAAAGGGTTAACTGGGGGCGATCAAGGGGTTAAACTTTTGTTAGTGGGGTAACTTGGACCTAACAGGGGCTACTACTAACTGCCCTAACGCTTATTGAAGTCACAAATGACACCAATGCAGTGATCAGTGAAAAATCTAAAAACTGCAATTGGTGATACAGTGACAGGGAGTGAAAGGTTTAACTGGGGGGCGATCTGAGGGTGATCAGGGGGGTGGAAAGTGTACCTATGTGTGCTAGTGTTAGTGTGCTGTTGATGTAACTCATGGTTAGATGCTCTCTCTCTCTCTCTCACTGGAATCCATAAGAGATGACATCACTTCCTCCTGCCTGTGTTTACACTTACACAGGCAGGGGAAGCTTTTCATTCATTGGGAGCGATCGCCAGGGTCAGACCATAAATCATTGGTCTCGCCCTGGAGACTGATTGCTCCTCTAACGAACCCGACTGCTGACTACGCCCATTTGCCCACCCGTGACATTCTGCCGACGTACATCGTCGTGTAGCAGTCGGGAAGGGGTTAAACGAAAATGGTACAATCTGGTATTGTATGAGAAAAATGTTGGTGCTTGTCTGATTGAATAATATCAGATGAACTGTCGTAATCTGCTCTCGAAAGCACTTACTAATGATCAGATTATCGTACAATCGCTTCAGAAGTGGAAATTTTCATACAATTTTCTAATTGTATGTACGGGCCTTAAGAAAAGATACCCTTTGTAGCGAGATCTTCTTCTCTCACTTCCCTTTGTGTCTCGAGACTGGAGGTGAAGGAAAATCTCCCTAGCAGTGACAGGGGTTTAAACCATTCCATTCTCCAACCAAGCTGAAAAAAAATCTTTGAGTGGAATAAAGCCTCAATTCATAGGGCCGCATCTTACCTGGTAGCCAGATCTTATCAGTCTCCGTTGACCACAGGTCTTCTGCCTGTTTATATTGGGGAGGCCTGTTAGTTAGGAATTCACAAGAGTTTAGTTAGTGGCTCAAACAAGCAGATGTTTTGCGCCAATGCCACTTTTGAGGGCGTTTGGCTTTTTTTTCTGCCTTTAAATATACACAACATAAATATATACAACCTCTAGGGCCAGGAATAGTTGACATCCTGTATGTGGTGGGTTGTGAGGCACAGTCACACCCTTTACTGTTTAAGACGTGCCCTATCCTCTGTAAACCACACCCCTTTTTCTGCCCTGCCCTGCCCCTAAACAATGACACTGTTAAATGTTTTATGCAGAATGAAGTTCCAAAAATAAATATTAACAACAACATTAACAATATCAACATAAAGCATATCAGTGGCCATCAGTGCAGCCTCGTCAGTGGCCATCAGTGGAGCCTCGTCAGTGGCCACCAGTGCAGCCTCATCAGTGGCCATCAGTGCAGCCTCGTCAGTGGCCATCAGTGCAGCCTCGTCAGTGGCCACCAGTGCAGCCTCATCAGTGGCCACCAGTGCAGCATATCAGTGCTGGCTTATCAGTACAGCCTCATCAGGGGCCACCAGTGCAACCTATCAGTGCCGCCTCATCTGTGCCCATCAGTGGTCATCAGTGCAGCCCTATCAGTGCAGCTTAAGAGTGCTGCCTCATCTGTGCCCAACAGTGCGGGCTTCATCAGGGTCCACCAGTGCAGCCTATCAGTGCTGCCTTATCAGTGTAGCTTAAGAGTGCCAGCTCATCTGTGCCCAGCAGTGCAGTGGCCCTACAGGCCAGCAGGACCCATAGGCCACGACCAGCTCCCAGATGGACCCACAGGTCAGTGGTCAGCAAAACCCACAGGTCCGCAGCCAGCTCCCAGCAGATCCCACAGGTCCGCAGCCAGCTCCCAGCAGAACCCACAGGTCCGCAGCCAGCTCCCAGCAGGACCCATGGGCTGCATAGGAACTGGCTACGGCCCTGTGGGTCCTGCTGGCCGCTGGCCTGTGGGTCCTGCTTGCCCCTGGCCTGTGGGTCCTGCTGGCCCCTGGCCTGTGGTTCCTGTTGGGAGGTGGCCATGGCCTGTGGGTCCTGCTGGCCATGACCTGTGGGGCCTGCTGGCCACTAGCCTAGGGTGACCAGAAGTCCCCGGTTTCCAGGGACAGTCCCTGGACTGAGGACGCTGTCCCTGGTCCAAGTTTTTCCTCGCAAGCTGGGGCAGAGGGGGGGCCCCCAGGCCCCTACCATAAGTCCCACTGGGCCCATTGGGCTTGCTCAGAGGGGTAGGGGGGGCTAGCGCCACCGGATTACACAGAGCAGGGATCTCCCACTTACCCAGTGGCTGCTGTCATACGAAGTCGTGGCTCCTGGATGGGCTCCTATGATAGACTACACACTGGTGACGTCTATCTTAAGAGCCGATCCAGGAGGCGGGACTTTTCAATGACAGCGAGCAATGCCAGGTAGGCGGGAGATCTCCACTGTAATCTGGCGGCTTTCCCATCACCATGCAGGGAACAGGCTGCATAGATGGGCACTTATCAGGTAGCATCGATCTACACTGGTGAGGCTGCATTGATGGGCACTGGTGAGGCTGCATTGATGGGCACTGGTGAAGCTGCATTGATGGGCACCGGTGAAACTGCAAAGATAAGCACTGATCAAGCTGCATTGATGGACACTGGTAAGGCTGAGCTCATGACCTCTGGAGTGCATTTTATTCTTGAAATAAATATATATGCCACTGCAGGGGCATACTGTATATATCAACCACCAGCGCGGCACCAAGAGTCATGCGGCTCAGGGAGGTGAACCTCATTCTGTCTGGGACAGTACAAGTGCTGTCTCTATCGCCAGGGAATATTCCAGGTATAGAATATTGGCAGGGGGAACTCTGTAGGTGGATATACTAGATTCCAAGTTCTACAAGTTCAAACAGGTTGTATCCGAGACGAGGGTTCCACTGACAATAGGAGTAGGTGCGCTCGTAACACCTTAGGGTCAGTTCTCTCTTATTTGATGCTTTCCCTCTGTTTCGACTTATGCCACATCTTTTGCTTAGAATTCAGGAGGTGATAACACTGATAATAGTGTTAGCCGAATTAGCCCAGGAGGGCCTGATACACTGATATAGCCAGTCTTACGGGGGTCGCTCCTTGGACACTCCCAGTCTAGTGGGACCTAATGGTCTTGAGTCTTGTATTTCCGCACTGTTGAGCTCCTGGAAGCCAGCTTTAGGGAACTTCAATTACAGAACTTGAAAATATTTTATGCCTGGGGTGAAAAAAAAACCAAACAAACATGTTGTTGTTACGTTGTTACCTGCTCTGTGCAATGATTTTGCACGGAACAACCCTGATCCCCCTCAGCAGCGCTCCTGGCTCCTTCCCCTTAACCAGTGCCCCCAATAGCAAGTCGCTTGCTATTGAGGTCCATAAGACACATAGAGCCGTGGCTCGGCCCTGCCCCCCCCCCCATTGGCTAATAGGTTGTGATTGACAGCAGCGCAAGCAAATGGCAATGAGGAGAGAGAGACCCAGGACAGCTGAGGCTCCCATGCACATTGCTGGATTGAGAGGGGGCTCAGGTAAATATTGGGGGGGGATGTGGGGGGAGCAGCACACGGAAGGTTTTTTACCTTTTATGCATATGTATCAAGTGCAGCGCCAGCAAATGCAAAGTGACAATTAAATGACCACGTTAATGATTTGAGAATAAAGTCCCACAATATCCAAGATAAATCTGTACGTGAATAAGAAAAATCTGGTGTAGCCACTCCAGTAAATACAGGTGCAGTATTCAAAACTGTGTCCACCATCTTCAGATAAAGTGCTACGATGTAATAACGAATTCTGTGCACCTGCAGCTGATAGCAATTAAACTTTATATATACAAGAGATGCCAAGACAAAATCAACCCCTTGATAATGTCCTATTTGGTGCTGACATGAGCGATTTCCGGGTTGCCAGCGGCCACCTAATGTGTGTTTTATACTGTTTTTATTTGGATATTACTTGAAATAAACATACTACAATATGGAAAATCCATTTTGGCTCCTGGTGAGCTTTTTTTATCCTTGGTGAGAGTCCGCTTCAAAGTACCAGTGGAGATGCAACGTTGCCACGCTTGCAGAGGGATTTCTATGTATGTTTAAAGGCGCACATGCTGCTTTCACGGCAGCCATTAATTCTGGTGAGTTTACTCTTTATCTGAAAGTGGTGGACAGTTTCTTGGACACGGTTTTGAATACTGCATCTGTATTTATTGGAGTGGCTACACCAGATTTTTCTTATTCACGTACAGATTTATCTTGGACATTGTGGGACTTTATTTTCAAATCATTAACACTGTGATTTAATTGCCACTTTATACTGCCTTTTGTCTAGCTGCCTCTTACTTTTATTGTTTAACCACTTAAGGACCGGGCCTCTTTCTGAGATTTGTTGTTTACAAGTTAAAAACAGTTCTTTTGCTAGAAAATTATGTAGAACCCCCAAACATTATATATATTTTTTCTTACACCCTAGAAAATAAAATAGCGGTCGTTGCAATACTTTCTGTCACACCGTATTTGCACAGTGGTCTTACAAGAGCACTTTAAAAAAAAAAATACACTTTTTTGAATTAAAAAATAAGACAAGAGTAAAGTTAGCCCAATTTTTTTTTATACTGTGAAAGATGTTACGCCGAGTATATTGATACCCAACATGCCATGCTTCAAAATTGCGTCTGGTCGTGGAATGGCGACAAACTTTTACCCTTAAAAATCACCATAGGCGACAGGTAAAAAATTCTACAGGTTGCATGTTTTGAGTTACAGAGGAGGTCTAGGGTTAGGATTATTGCTCTCTCTCTACTGATCGCGGCGATACCTCACGCGTGGTTTGAACACCGTTTTCATATGCGGACGCATTTTCTTATTTATTTTACCTTTTTTAATTTTTAGACTGTTCTTTTAAAGAAAAAAATTGTGTCACTTTTATTCCTATTATTCTTATTACAAGTGTAGCACTAACTCACGGTGGAGCTGCTGGTTTAAGCGGGCTGTTGCCGTCACTTTTGTTACCTCAATTTCACCAGAACGGGGTCTAGGGTCCCGTTGAGTTTAATCCCAGACAGTGTAGACACCAGACACTTGAGTAGCTTTTCCAATGCTTTAATAAAGGGTAACTGAAGGAAGTAGCAGGAAAAAGGTAGAAGAAGAGTTGCAGGGGAGTTCAAATACCTTTTCTTGATGTAGTATTATTAATTGGAATCTTGTAGATGAATGCACTCTCCTTTTAGAGTTGAATCTTTGCCCGCCCGGATAGGTTTCTCTCACTAACCTAGCAACTGGTACGCAGCACGAACAAAAGTCTCTGCCACAGACTTGAATAGAATAGAAACCCGTACGATCCTCTGCCACAGGATGTAATGGTTTACGATGGACAGCACACACAGCATTAGAACCTTTAAGCCAACCCGGCAGTACTATGCGGTAGGTTAACTTTAGGATGCATCCTCCAACTGAGTCACCAGGCCCCTCTCCAGACCAGCACTCTGCATGATCCTTCCATGACGGGTCCTCCCCTGGGATCTTCTCAGTTGTCCAGATTCTTCCCGTAGGACAGACAGCACAGGACCATTCCCAAGCCGCTGTGGTAGGCCCCAGACAGACTCCTGGGTCCACCAACACGCTGCAGCAGCGTGGTCCTCCCGGTCGGAGGACCACACGGTAGTACTCCTAACACATACCTGTCGGCCAGGAGGGCCAGCAGGTGGAACGAAATGAACCCTAAAACATGGCATCTGTCCCATAAATACCCTCTTCCAGAATGCAACTCGGAGGACCACCTCCACCGAGTTATCTCCGGGACAGAAGAGCACCCATACGCTTCAGCTCTTTGCCTTTCCAGCACTGACCCATGGCGACAACAACACCTACAGGCACAGTGTGAAACTATATGCAACACAGCCAAACTGGAACAGAGGCTAAATCTGACTAGGTATAAAACAGATACCCACTACATTTACCTATAAGCGGTAGATGAAAATCTACCAGAGCTACACAAGGAATGTAAACATCCCTTGTAATAGAAAAAAGGCATGCCAGGACCTCTTAAATATGAGATCTGGGGTAAAAAAAAAAAATATTAAAAAAAATAGCCCTTTAAGAGCTATGGGTGAAAGTGACGTTTTGACGTCGCTTCCACCCTGCAATGATATGGAGACAGCTGGAGGTCATCTTCCCCACTCGTCTCCATGTCAGGCTAGAGAGACGATACGATCGCCTCCGCCACTACCGACGGCTTCGGTAAGAGGCAGAGGGCACCGGAGCGTGGCGGGAGGGGGGGCCCTCTCCCGCTGCCGATAAAAGTGATCTTGCGTCGAATCCACCGCAGAGACCACTTTTATCTTGAAGCGGACCACCGGCCAAGGAAGAGGATGCTGGGGTTATGGCAGCTAGCTGCTGCAATAACAACAATATCCCTCTTCAAAGTATCGACGTATAACGGGCAGTCCGGAAGTGGTTCAGCACAATTTTTGTCATTTATTTATACCTTCATACCTTGGCACTCGCTCGTCTCCCCCTTTCCTGACCTGCCAGACTGCGTGCTCGGATTAGGGTCTGGTATCGTCCTGGGGGGGAAACCCGTGCCAAATTTTTTTTTTTTTGTCCATTGTGGCGGTGCTTCCCCTTCAAGATCCTCAGCACGCAAGTCAGATCATCATGATCCGACTTCTGGTGCGACTTCTATTCAAATCATAGCCAGCCATTGATTTTTGAACAGAGGCAGAGAAATGCTGCTAAAAGCTAGCGCGGGTAAACGTGCCTTGACGCCAATGCAAAACACTGATAAAATCACGTTTTTTAACGCCACTTTTTTCCTGGTGTCGGTACTTGCTTTACAGCTCGTTTTTTAGACTGCCCTTGGGCATGGGGCCTTATAATCTAGAAAGTACAAAACCCACTATCCAACTAATAAAATCAAATCATAATTGGCCAATTATTAAAAACACAACCATGGCAGCTGCAGAAAAATTGTATAAATATCCCCCCTCCCCAAACAAAGGGGAAAGAAAAAATAATTATGTAATATCAAGTGTTCATAGGTGTGTATACCCCAGTGGGGGGCACAGTCTGCAAAGACCGGATCAAAAAAACGAAAACTTCTCCTTCATATTGCATATAACCTAATGTTCTTTAACCACTTCCATACTGCGTGAATTCCAGCACTCTTCTCCCACATGTAAAACTCCAAATTTTTTTCGCTAGAAAATTACTCAGAACCCCAAACATATATTATATATATATATATATATATATATATATATATATATAAATATGTGTATGTGTGTGTATATATATATATATATATATATATATATATATATATATATATAAAATACATTTTTTATTTTTTTGGAGACACCCTAGGGCAGTGATGGCGAACCTTGGCACTCCAGATGTTTTGGAACTACATTTCCCATGAAGCTCAACTACATTGCAGAGGGCATGAGCATCATGGGAAATGTAGTTCCAAAACGTCTGGGGTGCCAAGGTTCGCCATTACTGCCCTAGGGAATAACATGACGGTCAACTTTTTATGTCACACGGTATTGGCGCAGTAATTTGGGAAAAAAAACATTTTCATGAATACAAAAAAAAAACTCAGTAAAGTCAGCCCAAATTTTATTGTATAATGTGACAGATGATGTTACACTGAGTAAATAGATACCTCACATGTCACGCTTTGAAATTGCACAGACTCGAGGTATGGCGCCAAACTTCGGTACTTAAAAATCGCCATAGGCGATGCTTTAAATTTTTTTTACAGATTACATATTTAAAGTTACAGAGGAGGTCTTGGGCTAGAATTATTGCTCTCGATCTAATGTTCACGGTGATACCTCACATGTGTGGTTTGAACATCGTTTACATATGCAGGCGCGATTTGCGTATGCGTCTTCTTCTATGTGCAAGCTCGCGGATACTGGGGCGCTTTAATTGTTTTTAATTGTTTATTTTATTAAAATTTTTGTGTTTTTACACTTGCCGGTGGATTCCTTCTCCGGGTCCCTGATCGCATAGGAGAGCCTGGAGAAGCACCGGCGGGAGGAGGGCGGGGGACGTCTGTACCGGCATCATTCAAATATCACCACTGAAAGCCAAGGACGTCATATGACGTTCGGCGGTATGGAAGTGGTTAAATTTCCTAAAAGGATCCTTTTTTCCGGGACTGATGTATGGCTGAATATTATTCAAGGTCGATTAAGGGATCTTCTCATGGACTGCGAGGGGGACCAACCCACATGTAAGCGATGTTGGTGGGCCACTTCATATGTCTAGTGCCACTTAAAGTGGTTGTATACCCACTTGTTAATTTTCAGGCAATCCCCTGCTTTCCACATTGCTATGTCTCCACTGTATAAGCTTTATTAAAAAAATGCAGTTCTATACCATTTTTGGAGACATAGCATTATGGAAGACAGAGAATTGCCTGAAAATGAACAAGTTATTTCAGCAGGAGGGGAGGGGCGGGCACTGACACAGCTGACAGGCAGGGAGGGGGGGAAGAGGACAGAGTAGAGCTGCGGATGATGGAGGCATGTAAACTGACCAGTGTCAGGGCCCAGCAGCTAAGATAAACTGTGGTAAATTTACACTGGGGAGGGCAGAACTAGGCAGGATCAGCCAAGTATTTCAAGTGATACAAAGGGCCAAATTACACACCACAAGCACTGTGCTGTTATTCATACTTTAAAGGAACAGGATTCATTTTTCATTTTATTTTTTATTTTTTTAAGGGTAAGCCTGAAACCAACCCACATGTGGACGGTGTAATGGCCCACTACATGTGGCTAATGGCATTTAAAGTCTATGAGGGTGTCCTTTGATAAAATGTGTTATAGGACCAACCCCCTTATGAGCAGCATGGAGCCAAAGTGAATTATATTCACAGTACAGCTGGACAATGATCCAAAACACACTGCAGAAGCAACCCAGGAGCTTTTGAAGGAAAAGAAGTGGAATATTCTGCAATGGCCAAGTCAATCACTTGATCTCAACCCAATTGAGCATGCATTTCACTTATTGAAGGCAAAACTAAAGGCAGAAAGACCCACAATCAAAGAACAACTGAAGACAGCTGTGGTTAGAGCCTGGCAAAGCATCAGAAAGGAGGAAACCCAGTCTTTGGTATTGTCCATGAGTTCCAGACTTCAGGCAGTCATTGCCAGTAAAGGATTCTCCACAAAATATTAAAAATGAATCATTTTATGTATGATTATATTCATTTGTCCAATTACATTTGAGCCCCTGAAAATGGGGGTGCTGTGTATAAAAATGGTTGCAGTTCCTAAAATTTGTACTTGATATTTATGATCAACCCCTTGAATTAAAGCTTAAAGTCTACACTTCAAATTCATTTGGATTGTTTAATTTTAATTTTATTCTGGTGGCATACAGAGCCAAAAGTATGAAAATTGTGCCTGTGTCCAAATGTATATGGACCTACAGTAACTGTATATGGACCTAACTGAAAAATCAAGCATCAGACATAACTGGAAAACTCCCAGGAAGAGGTGCCCTTAGCATCATGTATAGCAGGCATGTCCAAAGTCCGATCCACAGGCCAATTGCGGCCCGTGTTCCGGTTTAATACGGCCCCACTTGTAATTTGGATATATATATCTTTTGTGGCCCCAAGCTAATCCTGTTGGGGGGCCACAAAAGATAGATACCGTATTTATTGTTCAGTTCTGGCAGCCTCGGAGGGGACAGGGAGGGGGCGGGATGAGTGCCGTTAGATTACATACAGGAGAATCTCCTGTTTACTCGGTGGCCTCTGTAATAGGAAGTCCCGTCTCCTGGGCTGGCATTGGACAACTGTTCTGTCTATCATAAGAGGCGGGACTTTGTATTAAAGAGGCCACCGAGTAAACAGGAGATTCTACTGTATGTAATCTGTTGGCACTCGTCCCACCCCCCTCCCTGTCCCCTCCGAGGCTGCAGATGAGCATGGATCAGGCTGCACTGATGGCACTGGTGAGGCTGCATTCATGGCACTTGTGAGGCTGCATTCATGGCAATAGTGAGGCTGCAGAAGGGCACTGATTAGGCTACTCTGATGGGCACTGATGCTTATTTTGGTAGATTCACACCTGGCTAACCAAATAAAACCAAAGAATTTCCAAGCTCAACTTACCAACCAGCCTGCGACCAACTGAATTAACCTGACTAAAGGTATGCGTTTAAAAACGGGGGGTTTAGTAGAACACATTTGCAAATACATGCATAAGCTGCAGGCCACGGCAAGACACCCTGTATCCTGCAGACCCTAACTCTAACTTTGAAGAGTCTCCTTTCAGGCCTAATTCAGTTATAGGTATAGGTAGAGGTCTTCTTTAAATTCCCCCAGATCACACTGCTATCTCATGGAAGGAAGCAGAGAGCTATCGGTTCAATGTGTAGCACATTATAAGGATTTTCAGATGCTGTAATTGGAGCTTTAATGGCCATAGATATAAGCTTTCCACTTTATTACTCCATAAATTAGCAGCATTTTTATGATCAGAGCAGCCTTACTGCAGCAGATCAGATGGAAAGGGTTAGTTTATTACACAGTATTTCACAGCACCAGTCTTGTTTTTTTTGTTTGTTTTTTGTTTTTTAATTATGAATTTATTCTTTCATATTCTATTTTCTTGCCCTCTTGTGCATGTCAGCAACTTATAAAAGGCTTCCTGTTGGGATTAGATTGTGTTTTACTTTCTTGTTTAATTTATTTATTTTTTGCACCGATTATACATTATATCCTGCTGTATAGAATTAAAGAAGATGCGTGCACTGTTTAAAGTGTTATACATTTGGCTCAGAAGGGAATCTTAACTGTTCAAGCGTTTGCTCAAGCCATGCTGTATTAGTGGAACTTTACTTAAAGTGTACCCATTGTCAAAATGTAATATCATATATTCATTTCCACATTGTATTTCAGTTTTTTCCAGTGAGAAATGAACAGTGTAGATGTTAGTAAACCTACTTTGTTCAGGTCCCCACACATTTACTTCCTTGAATTCTGTGACACGTATTCACTGTGGCCTGTGAGTAGGCACTGCTGTGTCACACATTTTACAGAGCCTGCCTTCTGAACTACAGAGGTGGAGTTTCAGGAGGCGGAGTTATTCTAGTAAATGCACTGTTTGCAGGCAGCAAGGTACCATGGGAAATGTAGTCCTTATGAATCAAAAGTGAACTAAAGGAACAAGCAGCAAAAAGCTGCAAAGCATGCAGGGAATACAGGAAGTCGTGAAAAGAGATGGCCAGCAGAGAAGGAGAACTCACAGCATGAAAGGAGATTTTTGAAGTAAGCTTATATTGGATTGTGAAGATAATGATTGTATTGCTATTACAATACTGATGTTAGAAAATGAAGGTGCATGCTGTGACTATAAAACACCTTTAAAAAAAATAGCTTTTTTTTGCAGAAGATGGTTACATAGTCTAAGTTTCCCCTTCCCCCTGTATAAAAAAATAGTGTGAATCTTCAATTACCTCTGACAGTATTCCAGGACTGAGAGGTGATCATTATGTGAGTACTGCTTAGTCCTGAAGACACATACTCCACATATTACCTAATGCAAATACACTATATTTATACATACTCACTCATCCATATCTTTATGGAACTTGCTTTGTGCACTGGTGAGCAGTCGTGTTGGAACAGGAAGGGGCCATCCCCATGTTCCCACAAAGTTGGGAGCATGAAATTGTCCAAAATGTCTTGGTATGCTGACGCCTTCAGAGTTCCCTTTACTGGAACTAAGGGGCCAAGCCCAACCCCTGAAAAACAAACCCGCACCAAAATCCCCCCTCCACCAAATGATTTGGATCAGTGCATAAACAAGGTCCATAAAGACATGGATGAGTGAGTTTGAGGTGGAGGAACTTGATTGGCCTGACCTCAACCCGATAGAACACCTTTGAAATGAATTAAAGTGGAGACAGGCCTTCTCATCCAACATCAGTGCCTGAGCTCACAAATGCACTTCTAGGAGAAAGGTCAAACATTCCCATTGACACACTTCTAAACCTTGTGGACAGCCTTCCCAGAAGAGTTGAAGCTGTTATAGCTGCAAAGGGTGAGCCATCTCAATATGGAACCCTACGGACTAAGACTGGAATGCCATTAAAGTTGATGTGCGTGTAAAGGAAGGTGTCCCAATACTTTCACTTTATAGTGTTACTCTTTTGCAGTATATCATTTCAATTCCATATTAATTATTGCAAAACTGCTCATTATAAAATTTTGAAAATCATACCCAATTCCTTCATTAAAAGCATGGCACAATATATATTTACATAAACTGGGGAAACGTATTTTCCCACATTAAAACAGTTTTACTGTACAATGGAAATTTAATAATTGTAATAAAATATATATATATATATATATATATATATATATATATATATATATATATTTAAATAATGTGTATATATAATTTATTGATCAGCTTTAACTTTATGACCACTGATAAATTAAGTGAATAACACTCACTATCTTGTTACATTGGCTTTGAAGTTGATGTTTGGAAAGCAGAAAAAATGGGCAACGCAGATGCTTGTGTATGAGGCCGTGTAGCCGCAGACCGGTCAGGTGGCCATTCTGACCTGTGTCCACAACCAAAAGCATCTACAATGTTCACATGAACATCAGAACTGGACCACGAAGCAATGGAAGAAGGTGACCTGGTCTGATGAATCACGTTTTATTTTACATCATGTGGATGGCCAGTGCGTGTGCTTGCCTTACCTGGAGAAGGGGTGGCACCAGGATGCCCTATGGGAAGAAGGCAAGCTGGCAGTGAGACAGTGTGATGCTTTAGGCAATGTTCCATTGGGAACCCTTGCATCTTGCCATTCATGTGGCTGTTACTTGACCTGTACCACCTACCTAAAATTGTTGTTGACCAAGTACACCCCTTCGTGGAAACTGTATTCCCTGATGACATTGGCCTCTTTCAGCAGGATAATGTACCCTGGACACTGTAAAAATGGTTCAGGAATGGGTTGAGGAGCACAGAAAGGAGTTTGAGGTGTTGACTTGGCCTCCAAATTCTCCAGATCTCAATCCAATCGAACATCTATATGATGTACTGGAAAAACAGGTTTGATCTATGGAGGCCCCACCTCACAACTTGAAGCATAACTAAAGGCAAAAACTTTTTTTTTTAGTTTATGTTAGATTGGAGAGGGATTAGAATTCTTGTCAGTTTTTTGTGCTGTCTGTGTCCCAGTTTAGGAGATTTGCCCTTCTTATTTGTCTTGTTTACAATTATCATTAAAAAAATAAAAAATAATAAAAATTTGGGTTGTCCCCAGAAAAGTAATAAAGGGGAAATCTTCCAATGGGGACACTAGTTCTGGTGACCTGGGGGTCCCCAAAGAAATGTCCTAATTTGCAGGGGTTTCCTCTCACTTCCTGTTTGGCTATGGGATAAGAAGTAAAGGTAAAGCTCTGCAATGGGACACAAATGGCGAAAAAATAACCCTCCCTTGCTCTACCAAAATTAAAAAAAAAAAAAAGTTTTGCCTATAATTCTATTTTAAAAGGATCTGCTACTGACGGCGTGGTGTCAGATACCACAGCATACCTTCAGAGATCTAGTGCAGTCCATGCTACGACAGGTCAGGGCTGTTTTGATGGCAAAAGGGGAACTTACTCAATATTAGGTGGAAGGTCATTGAGATATTGCTAATTGGTGTATATATACAAACAACCAATCTATAGAATTAAAAGCTTAAAGCGGAGTTTCAAAGTGGAACTTATGCTTTAAGCACTCCTCGCCCCCTTACATGCCACATTTGGCTTGTCATTTTTTTTTGGTGGTGGTGGTGGTGGTGGTGGGGGGCGACAACCTAGTTTTGACAGGTACCCAGCTCCCACTTCCACTCTTGCCGCCTAGGTGACTTCTCCTCTCCCCCTCCCTCCCTGCAATTTTCTGGGACACTTCACAAGTCCCAGAAGATTGGCTGGGCACTGAGAAGGTGCAGTGCGACTCACGCATTCGCAGTGCGCACCCGGCTGTTAAGCCGCAAGCTGTCATACCAGGGTGCCCACACTAGTGATTCCAGTGCCGTGGAGAGGAGAGGGAGAGGAGCGAGGCTTCGGGCGTCCGCATCGCTGGATCCTGGGACAGGCGAGTGTCTGTTTATTAAAAGTCAGCAGCATAGGCGTGCGCACAGGGTGTGCCAGGTGTGCCCAGGCACACCCTAATCACACTGTGCAGCACAGATCCCCCCTACTGCCCTGGCTCCCCCCCTTCTTCCCCTCGCAGTGCTGCCAGCTTCCCAACTCTCCTCTCCCTCTGGCTGTTGCTGTGGGGATGTTTTAGGATGAGTAGGGGAAGGGGCCGGTAAATATGACACTTACCGGCCCCTTCCCTTTCATCGTGAGTGATCGGTATTACGTGTTTGAGCTTTGGGGTGCACACCCTAATGCGATAGGCTGCGCACACCTATGGTCAGCAGTTACACTTTTTGTAGCTGCTGACTTTTAATAAACTTAAAAATTACTGTAATAGGGCGTACACACGGTCGGACTTTGTTCGGACATTCCGCCAACAAAATCCTAGGATTTTTTCCGACGGATGTTGGCTCAAACTTGTCTTGCATACACACGGTCGCACAAAGTTGTCGTAAAATCCGAACGTTCTAAACGCGGTGACGTAAAACACGTACGTCGGAACTATAAACGGGGCAGTGGCCAATAGCTTTCGTCTCTTTATTTATTCTGAGCATGCGTGGCACTTTGTCCGTCGGATTTGTGTACACACGATCGGAATTTCCGACAACGGATTTTGTTGTCGGAAAATTTTATCTCCTGCTCTCCAACTTTGTGTGTCGGAAAATCCGATGGAAAATGTCCGATGGAGCCCACACACGGTCGGAATTTCCGACAACACGCTCCAATCGGACATTTTCCATCGGAAAATCCGACCGTGTGTACGGGGCATTACACCGCTTTAAAATGATATTAACCACTTCCGGACTGCCCACCGTCGTTATACATCGGTAATTTGAAGGAGGATATCGGGGTTATGGCAGCAGCTAGCTGCCATAACCCCGGTGTCCTCCTTTTCAGCGGGCGGTCCGGTTTAAGATAAAAGTGGTCTCTGCGGCGGATTCCCCGCGAGCTCACTTTTATCTGCAGCGGGAGAGGGCCCCCCTCCCGCCTCGATCCAGCGCCCTCCTGGAGCCATCGGTATCGGCGGAGGCTTTCGGATCCTCTCTCTAGCCTGACATGGAGACGAGTGAGGGGAAGATGGCCTTCAGCCGTCTCCATATCATTGCAGGGCGGAGGCGACTTCAAAATGTCACTTCCGCCCATAGCTCTTAAAGGGCCATTTTTTTTTTCATTTTTTTAAATGACAATTTTTTTATTGCATTTTAATGTAAATATGAGATCTGAGGTCTTTTTGATCCCAGATCTCATATTTAAGGGGTCCTGCCATGCTTTTTTCTATTACAAGGGATGTTTACATTCCTTGTAATAGGAATAAAAGTAACACGATTTTTTTTTTTAAAACAGTGTAAAAATGTAAAAAAAAAAAAAGTAAAATAAATATGAATAAAAAAAAATTTTTAAACACGCCCCGTCCCTTGTATCCAGAAGCGAACGCATACGTGACTATAGCCCGCATGTGAAAACGGTGTTCAAGCCACACATGTGAGGTATCGCTGTGATCAGTAGAGCGAGAGCAATAATTCTAGCCATAGACCTCCTCTGTAACTTAAAACATGCAACCTGTAGAATTTTTTAAACGTCGCCTATGGAGATTTTTAAGGGTAAAAGTTTGTCGCCATTCACGTTTGGGGGTTCTAAGTAATTTTCTAGCAAAAAAACAGTTTTTAACTTATAAACAACAAATCTCAGAAAGATGCTCGGTCCTTAAGTGGTTAAACCCTCAGTTGTTTTAAACACTTTCAGCATGGGCGTAGCATAAGGGGTTGCAGGGGTCACAACCGCAACCCTGCCCCTAGCTCCAGGGGACCCCTGTAGCCTCCCTTAATGTTATCATATCCTCTACAAAGTCCAGCTCCAATCTGCCCTAGGGCCCCACAGCCACGCTCCAGTACTGGGCTTCCACTTTGCCTTCCACAGTCCACACCCCTCTGTTCTCATTGCCTGGGAAAAAGCTGTCAGCCTTTTCCTGAATAGAGAGGAGCATGGGGTGAGAACAGCCCAGGATGGGGAAGTGTCTGTGCTGTGTGCTGGCAAGATGGAATGGTAACCAAGCTCAGTGAGTTAAGAGGAGAAGAGTGCCGTCCTGTAGCCACGATGGGACGGATGTTACTGGTGAGGTAAGACACCATTCAGTGTCTCCTAGTCACCAGCTGTGATTCTTTGTACCCCCCTCACCCGGAGATGTCTGCTTACCCCACTTCCTGGACAAAAGGAAAAAGACACACACCTCTGGGAGGTGACCTTCTCCCAACACCTGCCAACACTGACAAAGAAACCTTCACAAATTGCTAAAACAAATCCCTCAACACCTCCTAAGGGGGCCCTGAGAGGCTGCAGACTCCAGATTTTGTGTCACATGGTTTTGCCCCTCTAGATCTAAGTTGCGCCCCTCCCCCCCCAAATCCCCCTGACCACCCTCTCCGCATTGGATGCTATGCCCGACTGCTGAGCTCCTTTCCCATTTCGGCACTCTATACTGCTCCTCCTCCGCAGGGCTGAAATCACATTACTTTATAACACAGCCAGTCAGCCATGATCTTCACAGGGTCTATCTGCCTACTGCAACTACACTGCCGTTCTGACCAGAGAATTTCACAGGTCAGAATGGCAACGTAAAAGCCAGATACACCCTGTGAAGGCTGATAGACTGTGTGTAAAGGAATGTGATTTCAGCCCTGTGTAGTGTGGGGGGGGGGCTGTATACAGTGCTGGGATGGGAAAGGAGCTCTGCCAAGTGACCTGCTAGGAGTCCCTGTCCTCTGGTTCTCCAGCGGTGATACCTGTCCTCTGATGTAAGGAGGAACTCTGGGAACTCCAAACTCTTAAGCCACTTTGAGTATCTTGGCATGCGGTGGGTGTATCTGCAAGCACGGTGGAAGTGGTGGGTGGTAGTGGTGGGCCCATGTCAACTTTTGCATCCGGGCCCACAAGCTCCAAGCTACGCCTCTGACTTTCAGCATTCGATCTAATCACTTATTGAGTATGCAGCTTCATTTAATCTTTGCTCATGTTCCTGTTCAAGCTGGTGCTATGACTGCTGCCCCAGGTTTCCTGTTTCAGGATGACTCCTTTCACCTTTGCATTCAGGAATGATAGTTGTGTCTCCCTGTACCCCACCCCTTCTTTAAACAGACTGCATAGTCCACTCTTTCTTGTGAAGAAAGGAAGTTCAGGGAAGGAACTTATTTTATGTTGAAACATGTTTAACCACTCCAGCCCCGGAAGATTCTACCCCCTTCCTGACCAGAGGATTTTTTGCGATTCGACACTGCGTCGCTTTAACTGACAATTGCACGGTAAGGCGACGTTGTACCCAAACAAAATTGACGTCCTTTTTTTAAATAGAACTTTCTTTTGGTGGTATTTGATCACCTCTGCTGTTTTTATTTTTAAACAAAAAAAGAGCGACAATTTTGAAAATAAAGCAATATTTTTTGCTATAATAAATATCCCCCAAAAATATATAAAAAAAAACATATGTCTTCCTTTAGTCTTAGTTTAGGCCGATATGTATTCTTCTACATATTTTTGTAAAAAAAAATCATGATAAGTGTATATCGATTGGTTTGCGCAAAAGTTATAGGGGTTGATTTACTAAAGGCAAATAAACTGTGCACTTTTGAAAGTGCAGTTGCCCTCTGCAAGGGCAGATGCTCAAGAGCTTAGTAAATAATGGAGAGCTCTGCTGACTTCCATCATCCAATCACATGTAAGCAAAAATGCTGTTTTTGTCATTTTCTTTGCACATGATTGGATGATGGAAGTCAGCTGAGCTCTCCATTATTTACTAAGCTCTGCAGCAACTGCCCTTGCAGAGGGCAACTGCACTTTCAAAAGTACACAGTCTATTTGCCTTTAGTAAATCAACCCCATAGTGTCTACAAAATAGGGGATAGATTTATGGCATTTTTATTTTTTTTTCTTATTAGTAATGACGGTGATCTGTGACTTTTATCGGAACTGCGACAGATCGGACACTTTTGACACTTTTTGGGACCATTGACATTTATACAGCGATCAGAGCTAAAAATAGCCACTGATTACTGTGTAAATGTCACTGGCAGGGAAGGGGTTAAACACTAGGGGGCAATCAAGGGGTTAAATGTTAAATGTGTTCCCTCAGTGTGTTCTAACTGTGGGGGGGATGGGCTCACTAGGACATGACAGAGATCACTGTTCCTGATGACAGAGAGCAGTAGATTCTGGTCATGTCACTAGGCAGAGCAGGGAAATGCCTTGTTTACAAAGGCATTTCCCCATTCTGCCTCTCCTCGTTGCGATCGCGGGCCACTGGCGGACATCGAGTGCGCGGGAGCCGCGGGCACGCTCACATAGCAGGCACGCGCTCTAGCCCGATATTACCAAGGGACGTACAGGTACGCCCTTTTACGCACCCGTGCCATGACGTACATCGGCGTGTGGCGGCCTGGGATCGGTTAAACGCTGAGAGTTTAATACTACTTTATTTAAAGTGATTGTAAAGTCTTGTTTTATTTTTTTAAGATATCAAAAATGTTATACTTACCTGCTCTGTGTAATGGATTTGCAAAGAGCAACCTGGATCCTCCTCTTCTCGGGTCCCTCTTTGTTGCTCCTGGCCCCTCCCTCCTGTCAAGTGCCCCCACAGCAAGCAGCTTGCTATGGGGGCACCCGAGCCGAGCTGCAGCTCCGTGTGTCCATTCAGACACAGAGCTGCCAGTCGGTCTCGCCTCCTCTCTCCCCTGATTGGCTAACTGACTTTGATTGACAGCCGTGGGAGCCAATGGCACCGCCGCTGTGTCTCAGCCAGGAGGGAGAGTCTCGAAAGACCGAGGGACTTGTGGGCGATGCTGGATAGAGATGGGACTCAGGTAAGTATTAGGGGGTGCTGGGAAGGCTGCTGTACACAGGCTTATTATCTTAATGCATTCTATGCATTTAGATAAATAAAAACCTCCTGCCTTTACAACTCCTTTAACGAATAATGCTTTAACAGCCTTTAGTTCTAACCAGTTTTTGTCCACCTGATAAAAATTGAAGACATAAAAGAATATCTATGGGCTTCTGACCTTTGAACACACACAGAGATTGCTCAGTTTGTATGGAAATCTGCGCGAGTCAGCCAATACCTTTCTTTTCTGTGGTGAAAGGAGAAGGTGGATTTGTTTACATACGTGCCGCTGACATCCACCAGCCAAGTTCCATGGTGGCGTGTTCAGGCCCTGCTGCATGACGACATGTTTGAGGTTAGATTGGTGTCTGTGGTCAGGATAAAAAGACTTTCCATTGCTGAGTTCAAGTCTTGCCTTTGGTCTGAGGGACACACTTTACTTGTTTACATCACTAGGGGATATGTTGGTTAAATATTGGATGTTTAAAGTGGAGCAGATCTTAATAGGTAGTGTAAATGGATGAGCAGATGTCAAACAAATAACGAGCCAGAACTCCCATTTGTGGTGCATGAATAAAAGCCTTGTATTGACAAAAGGATAGTTGAAGAAGATAAGAGACGTATCTAGCTCTCCATTACATAACATTTTATGTGTGTTGTTGATTTAGAAAGGGGTAGTGTACGGGGGCTTTCAAGATCAATTAAGGACAATTTGAGATCAGTTTCTCTATTGCTTTTATCCCTCCAAACAAGTCGATGTAAATGCAGCGTCATGTTGAATGTAAATTTCTAATCTTTGTGCCATGGGGACATGCTGAAATATGCAGTAACATTGCACCCAGCTGATATATGCCTCCTCTGGTTCCTGTATCTCTAAATTCTGCTGCAGTGACAGTGAAAGTCAGCTACTTTCATGCCTGCATTTTGGCCCGTCAGTGTGTACCTGCGATAAACACAGCAGGGGCCCTCACGGTTAACTGCAGGAGGCAGCCCCATTGAAAGCAATGGGAGGCTGCCGGCTCTAGCAGGTAATTGCAGCCACTTGCATATAATCACTGTGCAGCGATTACCTGCGAGTGATCGTCCCTGGACGCAGACATATACCAGAGTCTTTAACCACATAATGACCGGAAGGATTTGCCCCCTTAATGACCAGGCCATTTTTTGCGACGGGGCACTGCGTCGCTTTAACTGACAATTGCGCGGTCATGTGAAGCTGTACCCAAACAAAATTGATTTCCTTTTTTCCCCACTAATAGAGCTTTATTTTGGTGGTATTTTATCACCTATGCGTTCTTTTTTGTTTATAATGCAAAAAAAAAAAAAAAAAAACTATATTTTTTACTTTTTGCCATAATAAATATCCCCAAAAAATGTAAAAAAACGAATTTCTTCATCAGTTTAGGCTGATATGTTACATATTTTTGGTAAAAAAAAATCGCAATAAGCGTATATTGATTGATTTACGCAAAAGTTATAGCATCTACAAAATAGGGGATAGATTTAATGGCCTCTTTATTATTATTATTTATTTTTTACTAGTAATGGCAGTGATCAGCGATTTTTAGCAAGACTGCGACATTGCGGCGGACAGATCAAAGACTTTTGACACTTTTTTGAGACCATTGACTTTTATACAGCGATTGGTGCTAAAAAAACAGCCACTGATTACTGTATAAATGTCACTGGCAAGGAAGGAGTTAACACTAGGGGGCAATCAAGGGGTTAAGTGTTCCCTAGGGAGGTGTTTCTAACTGTGGGGGCAATGTAGAGACTGGGGGAGGAGACAGATCGCTGTTCCTAATCACTAGGAGCAGACGATCTGTCTATCCTCCTCTGACAGAATGGGGTTCAGGCTGTTTACATTGACAGATCCCTGTTCTGTCTCTCTCAGGGGGGATCGCGGGTGACTGGCAGACAACGCGGCTACCGGTTACGCACATCGGCTCTGGCGTCCCCTAGTGGTCTTAAAGCAGCCGACGTACCATGACTGCGATTTGCCCAGGAAAGCCAACCTGCCTCAGTACAACTGCAGCAGTTGGACTTTAAGCAGTTAAAGAATAAAATGCTTATGCTACTGTAGTTGGGGAACTTTGCCATTGCCTGAAGGCAAGCCAAGTTATTAAGTTATCTTAATGCTCTTGCTTCCCTGGAGATCACTGGAGTAGCATCGGCTAGGTATAGTATATGCATAGTTTAGATTTGTCCAAGCTTGACCAATGTAGCTATGTATAAAATATCCATACTTGGAATTCTTCTTTAAATTAAATGTGTCAGTCCCAAAATGCTACTTGTGTAGAATGTGCTCTGTTTGGGATGCCTTGGTTTTAATGAAGGAACTGGATCGTAATATAAGGGTTTTTTTTACAGATAGAGATGAACATACATTCTACTTCTAATTACATATTGCAGGAGTCTCCAAACCTTCCAAACAAAGGACCAGTTTACTGACCTTCAGGCTTTAGGAGGGCTGGACTGTGTCTAGTGGGAGTAGAAAATACTCTGGCATCAATGGCAGTAAACAATGCTCGATCATTGGTATCAGTGGGAGGAATAGTGCCCTATTACTGGTTTTAGTGGGAGGAATAGTGCCCTATTACTGGTTTTAGTGGAAGGAATAGTGCCCTATTACTGGTTTTAGTGGGAGGAATAGTGCCCTATTACTGGTTTTAGTGGGAGGAATAGTGCCCTATTACTGGTTTTAGTGGAAGGAATAGTGCCCTATTACTGGTTTTAGTGGTAGGAATAGTGCCCCATCGTTGGTTTTAGTGGAAGGAATAGTGCCCCATTGTTGGTCTTAGTAGGAGGAATAATGCCTCATCATCCATTTTAGTGGAAGGAATAGTGCCTCAGCATTGGTTTTAGTAGGAGTAGTACTACCCCATCATTGGTTTTAGTAGGAGGAATAGTGCCCCATCATTGGTTTTAGCAAAAGGAGTAGTGCTCCGTTGTTGGTTTTAGGGGAAGGAATAGTACCCCCTTGTTGGTATCAGTGGGGGCAATAGTAGGGAGGAATATTGCCCCAAGGGCCAGATGAAGGCAAGCAAAGGGCTGTATCCAGCCCCTGGGCCACAGTTTGTAGATCACTGACATATAGGGAAATAAAGCAATTGCATAATGTGCCAGTATGGACCAGTGGCATAACTGGCTGCATCTAGGGTAAATATCATTAGATATTCATTTGAACTTTAAAGGCTCACCAAGCGGTCTTTACTACTGCTTTTATGAAAAATAACTCAATGACCATTGCTTATCAACGGGCTAAAAAAAAAAGTATGGATAAGTTGGGGTGGTAAGGAGATGGAGGAAGAGAGGGGGTATTCTTTTCAAGCTTGCACAATCATTCCCACTGTATCTTTCACACATAAGGGCTTCTGGCCAATCTTGAAACTCGCCAGTCAGGTGGGTCCCAGTAAATCACATTCATGTTTGTGGAATTAAATAAGGATTGATCCAACAGGGCATGCAAAGTTTATCTTTTTCCTTGTCCCAAGCATAAGACCTCTAATCTCCTAATGGTGATATATCAGGCTACAAGGACAGTCTACTAATACCCCAGGGGGTTTTAGTGGACAGTGTTCTTTTGACCCTCAGGCATTCCTTCATGGAAAGATCAATCAATATTACTTTTCAGCCAACCTGTTATATCTGTTTATGATTGTAATCCACCCTAACACAAGGCTGTTCACAGTCTGCTTTTTCCGAAGGAATATGTTATGTTATATAGTATATTCTAGCTGCCTAATTTTATCAGTTCCAACAACATAATAAAAGCATGGCCGTGCAAGCACCTTTAGATTTTGAAACAAAAATCTCTTTAATGTGCAAATCTTGACACTTTTTTTTTTTAAGTTGAACCACTGCTACCTTTCGCACCTTCCTATTAGCCAAAAATCCCACCAATCACAGTAATAGTGTATTGTGATGCTACGGGAGGAGGTGGGTCTGGTTTTGAAGCTACCGCAAAGTTCAAAATGTGTGTATTAGATTTGGGAGCCCCATGTCTAGAAGACATATATATGTACGTACAGGCAATCCTAGGTGCCTACAGTGCAGTACTCTGCGCTGTTTAACAGTATTATGATATTGATAGGTTTTCTTTAAACCCTCCAACCCTCTCCAGCAGTTATTGTCTTTGTTAACAATGGATTGCTCATTATAGGTTACCTAATTGAAAACGCTGGATATCCAGCAATGGGTTTTTGTGCTGAACTCTTACAAAGGATGCTTCCAGAAGAATACTAGACATCCATTCAGGCCTAGCCTCATAGCGGCATATAGCTGCTTGGTTATGGAGCCCTATGTGTGGGCTGCTGACTGAATTGTGCTGCCGCCAGAGGTATAATTAAAGTGAGACCGGGCTGATGGTCTGTAGCAAAGGTTGCAGCAAAGCAATTTCAAAACAAAGATTTAATTAAACACAAAACGGATCCCTGTCAGACTGGTGGCCTGCTGCAAACTTCTAGTGCTAAGCACATAGGAAAGTCTGAATAATATTACATCTGTTTCTGCTAATTGCATTATTACAACTTAAAGGTTCCCTCCAGGCAAACGTTACTTTTTTGCATTAAAACTATTATCATTGTGGTTGCCGCTTGATAATTCTGTTTGACGTTTATTATCTTTGTTTTTTAAATGGCTTTAAATTTAAGCATCCGTCCACCTGTTATGCAATTTGAAAGTTCCAAATCACATGACAAGTTGCACCCCATTGTCGGCAATGGAAACGTTCAAATTGCTGTGACTCGTGTCTTGGCGACTTTGAAAAAGGTTCCTGCACTACTTTTTGCTGATTTCATTGTGACTTGCATAGACTTGTTTTGGGACTCGTTAATGACTGGAATGGTACCACTGGATTGGTGCAGGGCCAATGTGGTGCCTATATTTAAAAAGGGATCAAAGTCTTTACCAAGTAACTATAGACCTGTTAGTTTAACTTCTATGGTCGGGAAGATACTGGAAAGTTTAATAAAAGGCCACAAAGACAAGTTCTTGCTGGAAATAAATATTTTAAGCAACACACAGTATGGATTCATGAAAGACAGAAGTTGTCAAACAAACCTGATTTCTTTTTATGAGGAGGTAAGTAAAACCTTGGTCAGAGGGGTGGCTGTGGATGTGTTTTACTTGGATTTTGCAAAGTGTTTGACACAGTTCCCCACACACGGCTAATGTGTAAGGTAAAGTCTACAGGCTTGGAAATATCAGTTTGTAAATGGATAGAAAACTGGCCAAAAAAACGAATTCAGAGAGTAGTGGTTAATGATTCTTACTCTGAATGGTCTAAGGTTATCAGTGGTGTACCCCAAGGTTCAGTGCTGGGACCCTTACTTTTTAATATCTTTATAAATGATATTGGGTCTGGGATTAAACATGACATTTCTGTCTTTGCAGATGACAAGCTATGCAGTGGAATAACGTCCTTACAGGATGTCTCCAACTTACAAGCCGACCTCAGTGCACTGTCTAATTGGGCAACTAAGTGGCAAATGAGGTTTAATGTTGAGAAATGTTATGCACTTGGGGGCTAAGAATATGCATGCATCATACATACTAGGGGGAGTACAACTGGGGGAATCAGTGGTGGAGAAGGATCTAGGGGTTTTGGTAGATCATAAGCTCAATAACAGCATGCAATGCCAAGCTGCGGTTTCCAAAGTGAGCAAAGTTCTTTCTTGTATTGAGAGGTATGAACTCCAGAGCAATATCATTTTGCCTCTGTACAAATCATTAGAAAGACCTCATCTGGAATATGCAGCTCAGTTTTGACCACCAGTTCTCAAAAAGGATATCAGGGAACTGGAGAAAGTGAGGAGAAGGGCAACCAAACTGATAAGAGGCATGGAGGAGCTCAGCTATGGGGAAAGATTAGAGGAACTGAATCTATTACCTCTTCAGAAGAGGAGATTAAGGGGGGATATGATCAACATGTACAAATACATAAGTGGTCCATATAGTGAACTTGGTGTTGAGTTGTTCAGTTTAAGGTCATCACAGAGGACATGTGGGCACTCTTTACGTCTAGAGGAAAAAAGATTTCATTTCTAAATACGGAAAGGTTTCTTTACAGTAAGAGCTGTGAAAATGTGGAAAAGACTCCCTCCATGGGGTGGTTCTGGCAAGTTCAACAGATTGCTTTAAAAAAGGCCTGGATTATTTCCTAAATGTACATAATATAACTGGGTACTGACATTTATAGGTAAAGTTGATCCACTGTATCAACTGTGGGTGAAGGATTGTGTATATGGGACTGCATTATTATTATTATTTTATTTTATTTTTTTTGGTTGAACTAGATGGACTTTTTTCAACCTGACTAACTATGTAACTTCTGTTGTATGGAGCCGCAATGAAATCGGCAGTGCAAATGCACTCTGCGGTAGCGCAATTTCAAAGCCACACCAGTGTGAACGTGGGCTTAACAGTTAGGAAGGTGTTGCAAAGTTCCAAGGAGTGTCCACTGGATTTCTGAGAGATAGCTTGTATGACGAGATTAATGTGTTAAGAGCCTTCCCTCCTGACTAGAAGTATTTTGAAAATGTAAATGAATCCAGATGAGCTCGTTATCATTCACAGGGACCCACGGTCACGGACAGGGGACAGAGAGAGCATATTGCTGCAGATAGGTTGACAGGTGGTTGCGGACAGCTGCGATCAGGAAGTCTATACAAAACAAAGACAGGCTGCCTATTAAAGGTTAGTTTAAAGGTTAACTCCACTTTCCTGAGAAAAAAAAATTAACAAAAAATAAATAAAAAATATAGCGTATACAATTGTGACACAAGTTATATTGTAATTAAATGTAAAAATTACATTTCCTTTTCAATCTGCAGTGCTGTAATTTTATGTAAAATGCAATATGGCAACCTGGGGGCATTCTGTACACAGATGATGTACAGAACACCCCCCAAAAACATAATTTCCTGCTTGTGTGATTGGCTTACTGATTTTACCAGAAGTCTGCAGTAAGATACAAATTCGATTTTTGAGCATCCCCTGCAACAAAAATTGCATTTTTGGTGAAATACCCCCTAAGGGAAACCACGATGCAGACCCTGCAGTTTTTTCCCAACAAAAGTGAAAAGGCTAAATCAAACAAAAATGTAATATGTTGCAGTGTACCAGTCTTTGGATGTGCTGGTTGCATTCGTTTTCATTTTTCAGGTAAGTACATTTTCAGCAAGTACAGAAAATACCTTTTGATTTAGCCAGAAATCTCATCTTTTTTTCAAGAAATCTTCTGTAAACTACTAATTCTTTTCCCCATGTTTAATATGAAAAGTGGAAGATGTGTTTGTAGTCCAAATCAGGAGAGCAACCTTGGTGACAACCATGGCTCCTTCCATCAATATAGAGGACTGAGCGTAGCCACTCATGGACAGGAACTGTTATTCGCAGGTTGAACAGCTTAAAGAAAATGGAAAAAAAAATGAAAGCCAATACGGTCACCACTAATCTAATGACTGGTGACCAACAATATATTACATTTTTGTTCTTGGGTTTAGATATTCTTTAAAGGCTAGGGTTCAAATATAATATTATCAAATATAATCAAATATTATGTTATTGCTTTTCAAACTTAGCTTTTACATGCTCAGGGCCATAAAAATGATAATTACAGTACATCACGTACACATTTTGCATAAATTATCAGGTTTTTCTTAGACCTAAAATACAGTCTGCTTTTCTGTACAGGGTTGTAGCTCAATAAGTAATGCAGGCCTTGATTAAAGTGGTTGTAAAGACTTTTTTTTATCTTAATGCATTCTATGCATTAGGATAAAAAACCTTCTGTGTGCAGCAGCCCCCCTCAGCCCCCCTAATACTTAAGCCCCATCTCAATCCAGCGATGTTGCAGGCGAGACTTGGCCCCCAGGGACTCCCCCTTCTCATTGGCTGAGACCGCAGAGTGGCACCATTGGCTCCCGCTGCTGTCAATCAAAGTCAGTGAGCCAATAAGGAGAGAGAGGGGCAGGGCTGAACCGCGGCTCCTTGTCTGAATGGACACAGGGAGCCGTGGCTCGGCTCAGGTGCCCCCACAGCAAGCTGCTTGCTGTGGGGGCACTCAACAGGAGGAAAAGGGCCAGGAGCGCTGAAGAGGAGGATCTGAGCTGCTCTGTGCAAAACCACCACACAGAGCAGGTAAGTATAACATGTTTGTTATTATTGGATGAAAAAAAAAAACTGAGACTTTAGTACCACTTTAAATTGAGACTTCTTTTGGAGTTAATTTGGAGTAAAATGTATTTAAAAGAAGAAGTTTAGAAAAAATGTTTGCAATTGTTCCTCATTGGGTGAAAAAAGGGTTTTGGTGTATTTTGGAACATCTAAGTTAAATCCCAACTCTAGTTTTGTCAGACATAGCTCTTGAACAGAACAAAGATTTATATCATTCATTGGACATGAGGGTATTAATAATCTTTTATTCATGGTTATTCTGTCCTAGCAGCAGAGTCATTTTAAAACATTTCTGCATATGATTATTATAAAAACTCAGAGCACTGAAAACAGGCTATAGTGTATTATGTTATAATTGATCGATGTTGCCTGCTGCCTAAAACAGGTCCTGTAAAACTGGTAATGGACACTTTGAAGTGCTGGTGCAGAAAATGAATCCAGTCAGTAAAGAACGATTTGGAGTAAGGAAATGTATTCATAGCACAATATCTTTAAAAAGAATGAACCAAGGCTTTAGATGCATTATTTGAAAACTTGTAGAAAAATAAACCCTTTAAGCCCCAATTCAAACCTGAGAATTTTGGAGCCAAAGTTCTAAAACACTACAAGCCAAATCCCATGTTAAGTTGTCCTTGCTTACATTTGAGTGTTTAGGCACCTGTATCTCAAAACCCGAAGGTCCAAACGGTACATGAGCTCCTTTTGAAGCAGAACGGAGTGTTTTTAGCCTGTTAACTTCAATGGGAGTCCACGCGAAAACTTATATTTTTCAGCCTGTATGGCACTTCACTCCTAAAAGGCATGATAAAATGTGCCAAAATGCAGGAAAAAAAGCTTCAAAATTGCCTACATAAGCTACGCTCAAGTGTGAATAGGTGCTAAAATAAAAGAAATTTGGTGCAACATCTCGTCTGATCCTGTCTTGTAAAATAGTTTCTTAATTTTGGTGTGCAGGAACTTTTACAAAAATTATAGCAGTAGCCACATTGAATTATCAAAAGACCATTACCATCACCCACAGTGGATTTAAAAAAATGAGTTTCATCAGCTTGCTGAAGAGCTCCTCCTCACATCTTCCAACAGTTTGGCCGAGTTTTCTGTCCTCTTGACACTAATCATAGTGTAGTAAGATCAGTAGAGCGAAGTAGTTTGCCTATGTTTTCCTTTTACATATTCTCGTGGTTTTTTAGATAGTAGGTAGGCTGCTGGTCTACACTCTGTATGGTGTCACATTGCGTTTTTTGTAAAATATACTGTTACTGTGCAACTTGCAGTTTGACTATCCAACAGAGCCAAAACTGGCTTCTTTTCCACTGTGTGTCTTGACAGGGCCCTACAGCTTATAATCTTTGTACTTGTAAGTGATTTTTGGCTACAAGGGCCAATATCACTACATAAGTGTGTGTTCTAAGCTTTTAAAGTGGTTGTAAACCTCAGACATGAAAAGCATATCCCTGTGTGCTTGTCTCAAATAAGAGCCCTAAGGGGTTGATTTACTAAAGGTACAAAAGCTGTGCACTTTTCAAAGTGCAATTGCACTCTGCAAGTGCAGCTGCTCCAGAGCTTAGTAAATGAGCATAAGCTCTGCTGACTTCCATCATCCAATCATGTGCAAGCTAAAATGCTGTTTTTTTAATTCTACTTGCACGTGATTGGGCACTCTTTAAAAAGTGAAGCTTTCAAATGCACATTGAAAAAGTGCACAGTCTATTTGCCTTTCGTAAATCAACCCCTATGGGGGTTGATTTACGAAAGGCAAATCCACTTCGCACTACAAGTGCAAACTGCAAGTGCAAAGTGCACTTGAAATTGCACTGAAAGTGCACTTGGAAGTGCAGTCCCTGTAGATCCGAGGGGGACATGCAAGGACAATAAAAAAACAGCATTTTAGCTTGCAAATGATTGGATGATAAAATCAGCAGAGCTTACCCCCATTTCGGATCTACCCCTCAGATTTACAGCGACTGCACTTCCAAGTGCACTTTCAGTGCAATTTCAAGTGCACTTTGCACTTATAGTTTGCACTTGTAGTGCAAAGTGGATTTGCCTTTCGTAAATATCCCCCAATGTGTCACTTTTGTCTGCTGCTTCATTTCTCTGCTATCCGCATGAATCACTTCTGACAAGTTTTCCTGACACCAAGAGAAAATGGTGACAGGGGAGGGAGCTCCAACTGATCGACAGTCTCCGCTCTGTTCTTGTGTGCTGTGTGAAGGGGGTGGGTATCCCTTTCCTCCAATCAGCTGTCAAAGCTCTCCTCACTGAGCTCTGTATAGTGTAACTGCAGCTTTCTGCCCTCTTTTTCCTGAACTCTCAGACAAACTTTAAAATTCACAGCACTTTGAACGGATATAGAGAAGACTGCAGTTAAACATGTACAACTTATGCAGGAGGATTTGTTTAATCTCTGTGTATAACCTGTGGCCAGTCACTTTACTGGGTATATGTAAGGGTTTACAAACACTTTAAGTAACATACTTGGTGGGAGCTTGCATTGGGCTCAGAAGCGTCAACCCACACCTATTTTGCAGCACTCTGGCCTGGGATTTGGGCTCTCAAGCACCCAGCACTCCATCGTGGGGGAAAGGGAGACTGTGGCACCATACCCAGAAATACCAGATATTTCAAAGTATTCTGCCAGACGAACAGGATGTTTGGGGGAGCATAGGAAGGTAATATTAGCAGTAGAGGGGGCATTCATCAAGTAAACCTGTCATAATGTTAATGAGCAAAACATAGGCCCCAATAGGGCCTTTAAATGTTTGTGTACAGTAGGCACTTTCAACTGTCTTCATGCATATTGATTTTATGTTCAGATGTGCCCCAGGTTGCACAATTACACTCTGACCCACCTGTTATCTAGTTGAATAGAGGCGCAGGGCTACAGCATAACCATAAAAGTTCTGGTCGTGAATTGCATAACTGAGCACCACTGGGTTTTTGGACTCCCAGAAAACACTAAATAAACTGTGGTCTGTAATGATTAATGATTCACATATTAGCCGGAATGAAATATTTTCTTACACCTAGCATCTCTCCAAGTTTTCAGAATGCATTACACGGCAGCATAAAGATGCTGCACAAGACCATGAAGAAGAAATGCCTACAAAGGCAAGGCACGGTCTCACACTACCAATTGCCTCCTGATCTTATGATCACTATAAGACCCCTTTCACACTGGGGGCGTTTTGCAGGCACTATAGCGTTAAAAATAGTGCCTGCAAACCGCCCTAAAACAGCTACTCCATGCACTCCAGTGTGAAAGCCCGAGGGCTTTCACACTGGAGTGGTGCGCTGGCAGGGCGTCAGAAACAGTCCTGCCAGCGGCTTCTTTGGATTGGTGAACTCACCGCTCCTCCACTGCTCCTCCACCGCTGCTCCCCATTGAAAGCAATCGGCAGAGTTTTGCGGGCGGCTTTAACCTCTTTTCGGCCGCTAGCGGGGGGTTAAATCCGTCCCGCTAGTGGCCGAATAGCGCCGCTAAAACGACGGTAAAACGGCACTAAAAACAGCGCCGCTTTACCGCTGACGCCCGGGGCGGCTCGGTGTGAAAGGGATCTTATAGCCAGTCATAGTTTACAAAACAAACCTGCCAGCCCTGCTGTTTATTGTGTCTTTACAGCCAGAGAGGTGCATTGACTTTACCAGCCGGTTGGCTGACTGTAGAATAAAAAAAGTAATTCATTTAAACTTTTGAAAAAAAAATGATAAACTGTTAATTGTAAAATACATTTTTAAAAATGTTTTTAAAGACTACCTGTACTATAAAAAAAAAAAAAAAAATCAACACAAAATTGTATCTAAAAAAAAAAAAGTAAGTTAAAAATTATAGGACAATTAGTTATAGGTTTGCTGCTAAATCAAGGGCTTGTTCACATGGGTGTTAAAAACAATCCTTACCGTATATTTTGTATGCAGCAGTAAGTTTCATATGCATCTGTATGGAGCAGTATATAAGTCTATGGGCCCATAATTCGAATAAGTGTGCATGAAGCTGTAATAGTGCTCTATGTTCAGCAGCATTAATAAAAAAATGACACATCTGCATCTGGGGTTGCAAATGTTAGTATTATTTAGGCTGCACGCATGTAAATGTTTCTGCAGTGTTTACATGCGTACAAGCAGGCACCATGGTTGAACCCTATTGACCACCACTGGTTGCATCCTAGCAACCTAGGATGCTAGGTGCTCTGTCCTACCAACCAAGAACGCTAAGTTTCAATGACCTTTGGTTATGAAGGGACTGGTTATAAATAGGTTTAGAAGGGTAAAGCTATATGTATAGATGGCTACCATATTTCTTTTTTTTTTTTTTAGGATTGTATCATTAATTTTTTATGTACAGTATGCTCGAACTGAAGACTGCCAGAATTCTTAACTGAGTAACTGCAGGCCAAAGCACAAAAAAATTCAAGCAGTAGCATGTAAATAGCTGTGGTTGATGAGCAGCTGATCTTCTCAGCAGGAGAGTTTTTAACAAAGTATTCCTGAAGCAGTTGTCGCCGTAAGCACTATGCTGGTGGGCAAATTAATGAATAAACTAGCAAGGCTTCATTAGTCTTGTTGGCCCTAAACTGAGCTGCTAGCTTCTGTGATATTACAAGAGTGAGAAGGAAAGTTGGGCAAAGAGAGAAAATCCATGCAGGCAAGTGACATAGTAAAGAGAGTCAAGTGCGGAGAGTATAATCAAATTATATAATTTCTCCTATTGTCATTGGTTATTTTTTCTTACTTCAAAAGCAGTAACATAAAGGATATGTGGCAAGGACTACACATTCTTCATTACAGGTTTTACCCAAGAGTGAGAGTACTGGAAAAAAGTAAGAAAAAGTCTCAGAGGAGAATATTAGTGATTAAAGTTTTTGTTTTTGTTTCCAGTCAGCCCAATCCATTGTTACCCCAGGCAGAGGAAGGCTGGTGTTACTGAGGGTCTTTCATAGACATTAAATTGTCCTGTTATATCTCTAGTTCCTTGCAGACAGGGGCTCCAGCGCAAAATTTATGAATGCCTCACTGTGCCAGAATGCTTCTCCCCACCAAGGAGCAGCCAGACACTTCCACTGACTATTGCATTAAATAGTGTCCCAACCAACCCAAAATGTTACTTTGATAAGCTAATGGTGCATGGGCTGCCGGGCTGTGATTTTCCCTTCATCTAAATTTGCAGATCAGTGCCTTCCTTTCATGACAGAAAGTATAGGGAAAGATCCTGGACTTTTATAGTTAATTGGCAAGAACCAATAGGAAGCTAATGGAAAATTACCTGACATGCAAGAATGGCAACTATCCATGTGAGCACGTGGTAGGTTCTTACAAAGATGCCTTTCTCTTCAAAGTAACATACTAAAAGCAGTGTTTGAGGACACCTAGGTATGAGATCCAATCTGCCCCCCTCCCCTCCCATCCCCTCCTGCCGCAGACAATTCAACAACAGCTGATTCATAGCTGGAGCTTGTCTTGGCTGTGAGCACTTTCCTGAGACAAGCAACAGCAAGAGGAATGCAGAGGCCTATATGCTGTCCCCTGCCTACTTCTGCATTCCTCTTGCCATTACATGTCTCATAAAAGTGCTCACACCCAAGACAAGCTGCAGATATGAATCAGCTATCTCCTTCTTAGCTGTTGTCAGATCAGCTGTGGCCATAGCAGGAGGGGAGGGGCGCAGATTAGACATCATAGCTAGGGTTTAAAACCTCATAGAAACATGGGTCAAAGTACTACATGTACTTTAGCCCATAGGGACAAAACTGTGACCAAATAATAATGATAGATACTTTGAGACCGGGTTCACACTTATGCGAATTAGATGCTGGTTTCCCCACATCTAATTCGCATAGCAGGAGAATGTGACTGGCTCCCTATGGAGCCGGCTCACATATCTCCATTGCGGCTGCGGAGCGCACTGCACAGAAACGTGCTGTGCGACTTTGGCTCCGTTTCAGGGCCAAATTCAGGCAAAGATTTGGCCCTGAATTGTCCCTGAAACGGGGAAAAGGGACGCACAGCGCTCCTGTGCGATCCACAGCAGGTTCCAGTTTGAACCAAGCCTAAAACAGCATGTGCTTATAATAGGGGTATCCTTTTTAGGCCATCCATAGCTCCAGTATTTTTGTAATATACTTCCCTGATATGTATTTCTGCAGCATATATCCACGTTCATCTTGCCTGGCAAAGAACAAAATTTGGAATTGCCCCAGTCCTGTACATTTTCCCATGTGTGTATGCAGCCAGCACCACATAGTTGGGATTAGGAGTTCTGTTAGTGTTTTAGTGTAACTATAAACTATAAAATCCGATTCTATAATCTCCTTTAGATCTACCATCAAGGGCATGCATGACTTAATTCTGATTGAGTGCATTGTTTAGGTTAGTCCTATGTATAGAAACATAAAAGAGTGACATGTAGTAGCTTAAACAATATACTTAAAACAAAGAGTAGTTATTGCGTACAACTGTTATGATTCATATGCAAACAGCAAATTAACATGTACAGCTTATGTTAACAAAACAATTTGCTGCACATAATTAATACTCTAAACTTAAAATAAATAGTAACCAACACTACAACACATTAACATGATCTTGCAGTTATTAATGATAGAGCAAAGATTCATCACCAGATGACTATAGATTCATTTACTGCCATTTATTCAATTAAGAGGTTGAATTTAATTACAGGAACCACATCACTGTGAAACAGTAAAGATATCTCACTCTTATTAATGGGCCAATGGAATGAACTATTTACATATTTTTGCCTCATAATGTGATGAGATTTTACTTTTTATTGCAGTTCTAGCGAAAGTGCTGACCTCAATCTCGTGTTGTGCTGTCTTGGCACGTATGAGCCGTTAATTCGATTCTCAGTTCTATCTATTTAGCTGTTTAACCTTCCAGGAACTCAGAGGAAGTTACTTAGGAAGTCAGTAGCTCTGTACAGACGGATGAAATTTTGGATTATAACGCAAAGATTTTGCTGTTTGGTGACTAAGGAGGTGATGAATGTGTTTCTTGTGATCTATGCCCCTGTAATGGTGACCTTAATTGGCACATTTTACAAAGCAGGATTCCATGGAATCCTTGGGTTCCTGCAGAGATTGCTCGGGGTTCCATGAGCAGTTTGCAATTTCTGCCTCTCCGATAAGTAACCATGCACAATAATGATATTTTTAGATGTCTGTAAGGGGGGATTCTTCCCATCGCCCACTAGGGTAAGGAACATTCTTTCCAGTGACTATCACTAATGTACCCTGAGATATAGATAAAGTAATTTATTAGCAGGGTTTTCCTGAGACCGGAAATGTTTTTTTAAGGTCTCCTCAGTGTTATAATACACACATTCTTAAAAAGCCACCTGAAAACCTTACCAGATTCTGTTCTTTAGAAATGGAAGGAGGGCATTCAAGTACATTTGCTGAAATCTTTACAAATGAGTAAATTTTATTTTACTCATTTTAAAGAATATCTCCCTGCCAATGCAATTCCTCTTTCAGTCCCTCTCACCCTTTCACATTTGATTCTCGTGAGTCCCCAGGCTTTTTTCACCCTAAATCCCCTTGAGTCTAAGAGCATTTTTTTCATTAGGCAGTACCAGCAATTCTGAAGTATCTGCACATTATTGGGGGGGATTTACTAAAACTGGTGCATACGGAATCTGGTGCAGCTGTGCATAGTGACCAATCAGCTTCCAGGTTTTATTGGCAAAGCGTAAAGGATAAGTTCACCTTTGGAAACATATTACATGTTCCACTGGTTTTTGTAACATGTTCCCGATCTTGCAGCCGCTCCCCGAACCCCGCATTCTCTGTGACAGCAGGCATCTTCTCTCCGTACCAGGCTGCTAACACTATTTGAGAAGAGCGTGGCCGTGCAGGGCTCCACCCACACAGCCACGTCATTGATTCAATGAACTACAAGTACAGACAGCCTTTATGACTGCCGGCTTATAGTTCTCAATGAACTACCAGGGCGCTGTTGAGCGCTCAAGTAGTTCATTGAGTCTCCCTGTCTTTCTGAAACTGCCTGCCTGTATGATATATACGGGCAGACAGCTTACCCTGACAGTCTGTAGGAGTCCTGCATGGCACCTGTGATCTGCTGATTGATGGCGCGATGCTTTCCAGGCTCCTACAAAAAAATAGCAAATGCATATTTTTCTTACATGCCAAAAATTGTGCATTTTTTTTTTTTTCCGTTTTTGTTTTGTTTTTTAGGTGAACGTATCCTTTAACCGCTTCAGCCCTGGAAGATTTGGCTGTTGAATGACCAGGCCATTTTTTGCGATTCGATACTGCGTCGCTTTAACTGACAAGTGCGCAGTCGTGCGGCACTGCACCAAAACAAATTTTTTTCCCACAAATAAAGCTTTTTTTTTGGTGGTATTTGATCGCCTCTGCGGTTTTTACTTTTTGCGCTATAAACAAAAAAAGAGCGACAATTTTGAAAAAAACACAATATTTTGTACTTTTTGCTATAATAAATATCCCCATTTAAAAAAAAAAAAAATTTCTCAGTTTAGGCCGATATGTATTCTTCTACATATTTTGGTAATAAAAATTGCAATAAGTGTATATTGATTAGTTTGCGCAAAAGTTATAGCGTCTACAAAATAGGGGATAGATTTATAGCATTTTTATTATTATTTTTTTTTACTAGTAATGGCGATCTGCGTTTTTTATCGGGACTGCGACATTATGGCGGACACATCGGACACTTTTGACATATTTTTGGGACCATTGGCATTTATACAATGATCAATGCTATAAAAATGCACTGATTACTGTAAAAATGTCACTGGCAGCGAAGGGGTTAACACTAGGGGGCGATCAAGGGGTTAACGGTGTTCCCTCTCTGTGTTCTAACTGAAGGGGGGATGGGACTGTCTAGGGGAGATGACAAATCGTTGTTCATACTTTGTATGAACAGACAATCAGTCTCTTCTCCCTTCAGAGAACCGGGATCTGTGTGTTTACACACACAGATCCTGGTTCTTGGTGTGTCACGAGAGATCGCGGGAGCCCAGCGGTCATCACGACCGCCGGGCACTCGCATCGGCTCCGGGGGGCGAGCAGCAGGCGCGCAAGCTCCCCTAGTGGCCACATGGAGAAGCGATGTTACATAACTGTGTAAAACTATGGCAGCTGGTTGGCAAGTGGTTAATTGGACAAGCTGAAGTTAGAAGCTGATTGGTTACTATGCACAGCTGCACCAGAGAGTTTTTAGTAAATCTACTTTAACATATTATATATCATTTTTTTGGGGACAGATAGGGCTTTAAGAGTATCTATTGTTCTAGGAATTGTTAGGGAACAATGTTGAGGAGTTGTAAATATTAAATTGTATAGGTTTATGTAGTTAGGCCCCTTTCACACTGGGGCGGTTTGCAGGCTTTATTGTGCTAAAAATAGCGCCTGCAAACCGACCTAAAACTGCCGCTGCTGTTTCTTCAGTGTGAAAGCCCGAGGGCTTTCACACTAAAGCGGTGTGCTGGCAGGAGAGAAAAAAAAAAACAAAAATGCCTGCAAACAGCATCTTTGGAGCGGTGTATCCACCGCTCCTAAACCGCTCCTGCCCATTGAATTCAATGGGGCAGCGTGGCTATACCGCCGCTGTAGCGGCGCTATGCGAGCGGTTTTAATCCTTTTTCGGCCGCCAGCGGGGGTTAAAACCGCACCGCTAGCGGCCAAATACTGCCGCTAAAATGACGGTAAAGCGGCGCTAAAAATAGCACCGTTTTACCGCCGACGCCCCCACCGCCCCAGTGTGAAAGGGGCCTAAGGTGTATAAAGTATTTATGTATTTTTGACACCTGAAAAATTATTTTTTGCTTCAAAAATTGTTTGTAGATGATCTACTATCAAGTGTCTATAACAATTACAGAGGGACATTTTGTCTATATGTATCTAAACCCAAAACCAAATATGTAATATATTGCAGCTTACTAGTCCTTGGTGTGGTGGCTGCATTACTTTCCTTTTTTCAAGCATATTTTGCTTTTTTTTACCTGGTAATCCGGCAAATAACACAACACCTATCCTTGGGCAACTGTGTCACTCCTCCACTGAGCTATGGAGGAGCCATGGTTGTCACCCAAGGGCCTGTTCTCTTGATATGTATACAAATTCTTGTTTTCCCATGGGGTGCAGGGCAATTGTTAGTTCAGAGAAAATAGGACACTGCATTTCTATTATTTTTTCTATTTACTGAAAATGTTCTTATCTTGAAAAAAAGAAAATTAATGCAGTCACCATGTCTAAGAACTTTATTAGCTGCAATATACAGTGTTACATTTTTCTTCTTGGGTTTAGTTACCTTTTTAATCTGATAATAAATTTGGATCCACATATATTTGTTTCCTTAGTTTGTATTGGGAATAAATAGAAAAAAAAAAATTGCAGTTTTCTGTAAATTTTTCCCAATGCAACATTTATGTAATTTGCACATCCCCTTATGTATACACCAAACTATAATCAACAAAGTCTGCTGATAAAAATACAGGGGGAAAAAAAATGGTTTGCGTAAATTGTAATGTAACATACCATTGAGACAAGATCAAGTCTGGTTGAGGAGAGCACAAATTTAATGGTGGCTTTTTACAGGTTGGCGATTGCTAAAAATTCAACTGGCATTGGGGTTTATTTACTAAAGACAAACCTACTTTGCACTGCAAGTGCACTTGGAAGTTCAGTCGCTGTAGATCCGAGGGGGACATGCAAGGAAAATAGAAAACAGAATTTTAGCTTGCACATGATTGGATGATAAAATCAGCAGAGCTTCCCCTCATTTCAGATCTTCCCCTCAGATCTACAGCGACTGCACTTCCAAGTGCACTTCCAATTTTTAAAAAACAGACATTGCACAGTTATGCCCCGTACACACGGTCGGATTTTCCGATGGAAAATGTCCGATCGGAGCGTGTTGTCGGAAATTCCGACTGTGTGTGGGCTCCATCGGACATTTTCCATCGGATTTTCCGACACACAAAGTTGGAGAGCAGGAGATAAAATTTTCCGACAACAAAATCCGTTGTCGGAAACTCCGATCGTGTGTACACAAATCCGACGGACAAAGTGCCACGCATGCTCAGAATAAATAAAGAGATGAAAGCTATTGGCCACTGCCCCGTTTATAGTCCCGACGTACGTGTTTTACGTCACCGCGTTTAGAACGATCGGATTTTCCGACAACTGTGTGTGACCGTGTGTATGCAAGACAAGTTTGAGCCAACATCCGTCGGAAAAAATCCTAGGATTTTGTTGTCGGAATGTCCGAACAAAGTCCGACCGTGTGTACGGGGCATAAGTCTTTCTGGTTCAGAGTGGATTCCAGGATTTGTAATTAGTGATTTTACAGCAGAATAGCGGTGGGAGAGGAGGGGCATGGAGGAGACACTCAAGCTGACAGACAGAGGGGGAGGGGGAGAGAGGGAGAGACTGCGGGATGATGGAGGCACGTAAATTGACAACAGTATTATGGATCAGCAGCCATGATTACTGTGGTCAGCACACTAAGGGGGACACAGGAACAGGCAGGATCAACAAGGTATTTTACAACATAGAATGGGACAAATCACACAGCAGAAGCACTATGCTGTATATCCTACTTTAAAGGAACAGGATCATTTTTGTTTTTCGGGTTACAACCACTTTAAATCCTGGTATTTGCCCTGGAGTCTGTAGGCTTTGTAGAGTATTGGGTGGGGAAACACCTCAATTCCTAGGTCCACGTTTTGATGGTGGTGACCATAATTTAATGATTGTACAGGTATGTACAGGCCTTGTGGTATGGGAGCTAAGTAGATAGTTGAGGGATCCTTCCTCGCCAGGATCACTTCTACAGGAAAGCCCATCACTGACTGAATATTTTCTTTATTAGAGTATATAAAACCTAAATGCTAAAACTGAATATGTTGCAGCATACTAGTCCTTAGATGAGATGGCTGCATTAGTTTTCTATGTTTCAGGCTTTTTTTTTTCCTTTTCTTTTCACTTGGCAATTCTGTATACCATGTGTACTAGTCTGGCTATGCTCATATAGGCTCTGTTCACGCATATGCAAATTGGATGTGGGTTTCCCCACATTCAATTCGCAGGACAGGAGAGTGTGACCGGCTCTCAAAGGAGATGGTTTACACAGCCCTGGGGCTGCTGCGGTCCACATTGAAGAAGGGTCCTGTGCATCTTCTGGTCCAGATTCAGGTGCGAATTCAGGCAAAAATTCGGACCTGATTCACACCTGAATTGGTGAACAGGGACGCAACGGATCCCATGTGGTGAGCCGCGGCCGCAGCATAGAGCCTTTCCATATTTCACGCTATGATGAAGCTATAGCAATCAACATTGGACAAAAGATCTTACGCGTTTCACACTACAAACAGTGCTTAATCATAGCTGTTTGTAGTGTGAAACGCGTAAGCTCTTTTGTCCACTCTGCTGTGGCATGTATTTTTGATGATATTTTTTGAATAAAAGGCAAAAACTTTTTTTGAGTGCGGCTGTCCAGAACTTCTTCCGATGTTGATTGCTATATGCATTGCCAGCACCTGGGCTTCTAAACTGGAGGAGAGGTTTTTCCATCTTTTGTCTGACCTACCTGGAGCGGTGATATCCCCTTCCCTATGATGAAGCTACAGTTTACACCCAACTCCCTACATACATAAACCTGTGTGAATACTGTTACCACTATTAATGACGTGCAAAAATCCCATTAAACCACACAGTGAATGGTAGCATCAAAAAATAAAAAACATCCCATCCACATATATACTGGGTTGATATACAGTGCTGACCAAATACGTGCCAACAATATTTTGTATATATAAGTCTCTATATATAAAAAGTCCAACGTGCTCCAAAAATTAATATCAAATACATAACAGTATCAAAAATAGATAATTCAAAAAAATTATTAATGTCAGAAAAACTTCTAAATATTCTGGTGACTGTTGTGCCCAAAAAAAGGAAAATCTGTGACTTCTGTGCTCCCCCTTTTGGCGCCCCACTCACCGAGATTATTCACTTTATACGTTTCACATTCATATATCCCCCCTAAAGGAAGCGCCATTCACCCCATTTTTTACTTTAATATATACTTTAGCCCCTTGCGGGTCTAATAGGGGAGGCTGCATACCTTTTTTCTTTTTCTCCCCTTCTCTCTTTTTTCTCTTTTCTTCTTCTTTGTTTTTTCCCTTCTTCTCTCCTTTTTCTTCTTTCAGTCCTAAGGCTCGGTTCACACAGGGGCAACACGATTTCAGCGCGACTTTGTACGGCGACTTCAACGTGGCTTCAACGCGACCTCAGCACGACTTCAGCGCGACTTTAGCAAAGTACAACGCGACTTCAAGTCGCCTCCAGGACAGGCGACTTTGGCTGTGGCCAATCACAGCTCTCTGGGAGGGAGGGGTTTGCCTGGGCAAACTAAATTTTTTCCCTGCAAAGTCGCTTGACTTTAGAGAGAGATCCGACTTGGAGGCGACTTCCATTGATTTCTATGGTACAGGTCGCCTACCAAGTCGGATCCAAGTAGTACAGGGAGTACGCTCTGAAGTCGGAGCGACTTCAGTAGTGTCTATTAAGACGCTCCCATTCACTGTCATGTGAATATCTTTCTGGGGCGACTTGGGGCGACTTGAGGGGCGACAAGTCGGATCCCAAGTCGTCCCAGTGTGAACCGAGCCTAAGTGCGGAGCCTTTGTGTCTTTTGTTACAGTTTTCACCCAGTCTGGACTTCCAACGTGTCTTTGTTACATGAGAGTTTATGTATTAGTAGTCTACAGAGGAAAGATGACATTGTTTGTGTTTTCAGTTCAATTTGCAGGAATTGATAAGGATATTGCATTGCTGTCAAGATCAATAGGTGTCTTCTGCCTGTGCTGAAAATGGTCTTAGCCTGAAAAATGAAAACTAATGCATCTACCACATCTAAGGACTGGATAAACTGCAATATATATTACATTTTATGTTTTCAACAAATATACAAATACATCAAATGTGGCTTACCAATGTATAATGTTTTCGGATTTGCCTGCTAATGGTTTTGTTATTCTGTTCAGCCTGTCCTGAAATTCACAGAAACCTAAGGTCAAATTGTGCAGTAAGAATAGTAAATCACTCGTTACACTGGTGATACTTTGGCCAATAGACAAGCAGGTGACGCAGCGAACTGTAAAGATAAATCAGGAATAGTATATAGTTTGGCTGAGCTTTTGGGGGTCACATTACTAGTTTAACAGATTTACACATTTTTTTTTTTTTAGCACCTTTAGCAGATGAAACTGTGCACAATTTATTTCATCTGTCTAGCCATTTGCCTGGAGTTCATATTTAAATCTTTTAAATGTCTTTATTTTAGCTGTGGTTATTTATTAATGTAGTTAATAATGAACCAGTGTTCAGTGCCATGAAGATAAGAATCACAGTACAATGTAAACTGTAATTCCATATTATAATATGGTTTCATAGTCCTGCAATATGTCCTGTTTTGTGAAGATTTTGCGTATCAAAGTTGGGGACTTGGTTGGCGTGTAATTTTAAAGCATTTTATATTTATATTTTATACCTAGCCTAGCAATAATCAAGGTCATATAAGGCATAAATAGTAATAGATATAGCCAAGCTGTGGGAGGTTTCCAAGACATAAGTATACTTTGTGCACATGACATGTACCGTTTGTTTTGTAGCAATGGTGCCCTGCCTTCAATACCCCTCTATATACATATAGGCATTGGGTACAGTTATGTCCTGTGGAGCTGAAGCCAAGTGAGAAAAGTGGAGGAAAAACAGTCTGAAAACTAATTTACATCATTCAAAGAAACATTGGGGGTTATTTATGAAAGACAAATCCACTTTGCACTACAAGTGCAAAGTGCACTTGAAATTGCACGAAAAGTGCACTTGGAAGTGCAGTCACTGTAGATCCGAGGGGGACATGCAAGGAAAATAAAAAACAGCATTTTAGCTTGCACATGATTGGATGATAAAATCAGCAGAGCTTCCCCTCATTTCAGATCTACCCCTCAGATTTATAGTGAGGGCACTTCCAAGTGCACTTTCACTGCAATTTCAAGTGCACTTTGCACTTGTAGTTTGCGCTTGTAGTGCAAAGTGGATTCGCCTTTCGTAAATAACCCCCATTGTCTCCTACTCCTTTCTCAAAGTATAAACGCCTAAGGGCTCATGCACACTGCAGCTCAAAGAAGCAGAACCTACAGGCTTTTGAGCTCCTTTGAGCTCTTATTTTTTTCTGCCTGGAATCTTCCCTCCATGTTAGCCAATGTGTCCATGCACACTATGGCTTTTTCAGGTATTTTCAGGCACATCCTACACGCAGAAAAAAACCCCCCCACCAAACTCATTTTTTGAGAGGATCCTGTGCTCCAAAGAGCTCAAAGAAGCTCGAAAACGCGCAAAAACAATTGTTCCAGCTTTTTGTTTTGTTTATACAGTGGTTAAGAAAATACTATGTAGGAGGGTTTGAGGAAAAAAAAATGCGTATGCTCAAAAAAGCTTTAAGGAGGTTGAAGGAGCTTGAAGAAGCTTCAAGTAGCTCAATAAAAACGAGCACACAAAAAGCACAAGCTTTATCAAGCTTAAATATAAGCTAAAATGTCTTCAAAAGCAGCTTTTTTTTGAGCTGCAGTGTGCATGAGCCCTATTGCTGCAAACAGTGTGTGTATAGAGTTTGAACTTACAATTAGTATTTTTTTTAAATAACAAAAGGTCTCACTTACCTGCTCTGTGTAATGGTTTTGCACAGAGCAGCACCGATCCTCCTCTTCTTGTGTTCCTCCCCAGCCCTCTGGGCTCCTCCCTCCTGCCGAGTGCCCCCCATAGCAAGCTGCTTGCAATAAGGACACTCAAGCGTGCTTGTTCCCAAGCTGCCTCTGTATGTCTATGGGACACACAGAGCGTGGCTCAGCCCTGCCTCCCGCTGCTGCGTCTCAGCCAATGAAAAGGCAGAGACCCAGGAGAGCAGCGGCTCTTGTGCACATTGCTGGATCGCGATAAGTATTAGGGGGGGAGCTCCGTGCAGTAGGTTTTTCACCTTAATGCATAGAAGGCATGAAGGTAAAAAACCTTGTGCCTTTAGAATCCCTTTAAAGCGGTTGTAAACCCTAGGAAAAAAAAACAAAAACCTGCAAGTCAAAGGCTCTATGAGCTAGTATGCATCGCATACTAGCTCATTATGAAATACTTACCTCAGAATGAAGCTGTTGCAGCAGTTCCCGTACACCGCTGTGACGGCAACATGTTACTTCCGGGTTCGCAGTCTCCGGTGCTGTGATTGCGTGCGGGAGCCGCCGGTAATAGCATAGCAGCTGAAGAAATGTCACGTATGACCCGTTTCTTCAGTGCGCATGTGCCGATGATGTCGACACATGTGTATACAGTGAATATCTCCTAAACTGTGCAATTTTAGGAGAAATTCACGGTACCTACAGGTAAGCCCTATTATAGGCTTACCTGTAGGCAAAAGTGGTTGTAAAGGTTTTATAACCACTTTAAGGCATTGTGTACAAGTAAAGAGCTGTGCCTCTCTGATTTTCTAGACTTGTATACATCAAGCGGTACATGCTATTTGGGACAGATCTTCAGACCTGGGCTCAGTCTGTTTGCTTCCATCGGTAGATATCTGCCCGTAACCATAGGTAACCACTCGATGTGCAGATACAAGTTTACAGCAGCGGAGAGGCGTGGCTCTCTTTAACATCTTTAACAGCAGAAATCATCAGGAGGGCAGTTTTTGCCCATGTGAATGACGCTTAAAGGAAGACCTTTTATATTAAGTTGTTTGGATACATTTCCAAAATGCCGCGATATTCTGAATACAGTATGTGTGTGTGTGTATATAACAACATATGAAGTACAGATGTGCGATTTACCATATATATATATATATATATATATATGTGTGTGTGTATATATATGTGTATTATGTGTGTATATATATATATATATATATATATATATATATATATATATATATATATATATTTATATATTTATATATGTATGTTGTGCCGTCAACAGACATTCATCCATTCGATCTCAGTATAATGTAGAAAAAGAACAAGTGGTTGCAGCATTTGCTACTTCTTTATTGTAAAACAGTTTTGTTGCATTAAAAAGTCATTTTGGCAAGTTTCTAGCCATGTACAGAGCTAGAATCCTACAGACAGCAGTTTTCCGTGGATGATGTGAAACCAGTTCATAGATGAGTCACCATTGATCGATAAAGCCAGACCGTTCGTTGCACGTAATAGTCCTTCCTGGAAGGCATCACAGCCAGTAGAATGGATGATCTGATTCTGATTCATTTAACAAGCCATTCCTGCCTTTGCTTTTTAGATGTTTTATCTTTAAAAGACCACATTGCTTTTTTTTTCTTGCATTGGTGTCACATAAACAGACACTGTGTGATGTGTGACAGCAACTAGGAGTCTTTATAGACTGTGACTGTCAAAGGATTGTCATTGATATGCTGTGGATTCGTTTAGCTGAAAACAGCACATTTTCTTGTGTGGGACTTTGCTTAAAATTCATGGATCTATTTTTTCATGTTAAATGCATGCAAGCTAAGTAATATGTATGTGTGCAGTAAGTGTAGCACTAATGTGTATTTATCTCTCAAGGAGGCCACAGTAATACCCAGAGAAAACAAGTGCCATTGTTGGGGTATCATCCACAGGCAGTATCTACTCCCTGGACTAAGATGCTAACCCATAGGTGACTTGCAAAGACAAAGAGAAAGAAGTAAATCGATCTAACACAGAAAAATACTTTATCAAGTCAGAATTAAATCCAAAAGCAAACATGTATTATGTTGTAGCTCACTAATTCTTAGATATGATGGCTGCATTCGTTTTCTTTTTTTAGGCTATCTTTGTTTAATTTTCACCTGGTGATGCAGCCAATAAGTCTGTTGTTTTTCAACAGAACAAGCTGTCCTGCAGATGTAGCAGTTAGGGGGTGGAGGAAAACTATTTACTACTGAGAGGGGTGCTTACAATGATCAGCTTTTATTTATTTATGTAAATCTGCTAGTACTTCTAAGGGATGTTTCACACAGATCTGATTACCTTATACACATGATTGCATTATTTTTATTTTTTTATTTTTATTGTAAGCTTTTAATAAATTGTTGCAAGTCTTGTCACTAGCTGGTGTTGCTAAGGAGTAGTAAGACAATTGAGCAGTTTCTTTGCCAAAGGCGTAGTGCTACTCTAGACATTAACAAGGACTATATGGGCTACAATTACTGCAGATGTGTTCATGTTTTATGGTCTAATCCAGTGTTCCCCACACTGCGGCCCGGGGGCCGGATGTGGTTTTTTGCTTGCGTTTATCTGTACCTTGGGGCACTATTTCTCCCACTTATATGGGGAACTATTCTTTCCACTGCTATCATCAATTGGCCGTATTTACTGCCACTGAAACCAACGATGGGGCATTATTGCATTCACTATTCCATCCACTGACACCAACAATGGGGCACTAGTTCTCCCGCTGACACCAATGAGGTAATGTTTGCTCCCACTTCAGGACATTTTCTACTCCCACTGGTCACAGTCTGGCCCACCTAAAGTCTGAAGGACAGTAAAATGGCCCCTTGTATAGAAAGTTTGGAGAACCATGGTATATATGTTTTCTCACACAGATCAGTCTGCCGCTGCTGTTTTGTCACTTGGTGAGCTGTTACAAAGATAAAAAGTCTAAAGGCCCATTTACTTATTTGCGGTGCATTAACTTGCTTTATGTTGCATGGTAAAGTGCGTTGCATGAAGGTATTAAAGGGCTACCGATGCACCCTAATGTGCTTAAAAAAATGTACCTAACCCCATTTTTGTAAGGCAATGCACAACCATGCGTTGACATGCAATGCAGTGTACTACAATGCAGACATGTTGCCTTAGTATGTTGGGTGCAATTCAGAATGAATGACACCGTATTACAATAACGCTAATAAAACCATAATGTTATGTGCTTTGATGCATGTTGTAGTAACACACTTTGTCCTCGTTATTGAGATTCGCTCTCTCTAATTGCCCTCATCACCAATGCCACAGAGACTGAAAGTGAGGGCAAATCCAGAATTTTGAGTTGTTTCCAGTATAGGAATAGAGGGGAAATCTTCCAATAGGAACACTTTTTTCCCATGACAACTGTCTAAGAGGAGATTTCCCTCACACTGGAAACATATCTTCCCACTTCCTGTTGAGTCTGCAACACCGGACATTAAGGAAAATCTCCCTAGTTACACATAGCCGGGAAAAACAAACTGACAACAGTTTTAATCCTCCCCTACTCTATCCAAAAAGAAAAAAAAAAAGTTTGGACTTTAGTTATTGCTTCCTGAAGGTGAATCCGAGGCAGATTAAAAAACAAAAAAACAAACACTATTTTACTCAGTTATGCAAAACGTTAAATGCATTTTTTACAGCTTGCAAAAATCCCTGATTCTGTCCAGCAGAACTCACACTGAAAGGGGCAGCGGTGATGTCTAATCAGACCTCTTCTGCTTTACACATTGCTGCTGTCAGTGCAGATGTGTTCTCAGAAGGGAAAAGCGTAAATACAAACAAGTCAAAAGTTTAAAACATTTGTTAACCCCCAAAAAAAACAACCAGATCCTGTCGCCTTAAAGCATGTTCTACAGCACAGTGCTTGTGCTGTGTCATATGGCCCCCTGTAACTAACACCTGAAATACCTGGCTGATCCTGCCTGGCTATACCCCCCCCCCCCTGTAAACTGACCATGATAATCAGGGCCGCCAAGCCCTGACACCGTAGTCAGTGTACGTGCAGCAGTCATCCACAGCCTGCTCTCCTGTGTCTGTGTTTCCTCTGTCCTCCTCCCCCCTTTCCTCCCTGCCTGTCTGCTCATACTAGTTCTTCCAACCTTTGTTCAGTATTTGTCCTCTGCTGTCCAACAGCATTTCTATAACAGAGTGACCTTGATTTCCAAGCTATTGGGGCATTATGGAAATCTGGAGCAATGTTTAGGTGGCTTTTATTGCATTGAGGTAAGCATTTACCAACATAGGAGTAATTAGAGGTTTGTTTAGGTAAAACTATGAGCTGTGGCCTACTAGTGAAAGCCGTCCTTTGCATGTTGCATATGGTTGTCTGAAGAGGCCTAGTTGCTGCCCTACCTTTCATTTCTTGGCTGTCAGGAGTAACAGTTCTATTCTATGTTGTTAAGCATGGACTTTCTCTAGATTGGCCAAGGGTTTGCTTCACTTTGCCACTTGTTTACTGGGCACTTCCACCCCCTTCCTGCCGAGGCCAATTTTCAGCTTTTAGTGCTGTCACATCTTGAATGACAATTGCGTGGTCATGCAACACTCTACCCAAACAAAACATTTGCATAATTGATTTGAGACAGATAGCGCTTTCTTTTGGTGGTATTTAATCACCACTGTGTTTTTTTTTCAATTTTTTGCTAAACAAACGAAAAAAAAGAAAAAGTTTTCTTAGTTTTTGTGATAACATTTTGTAAATAAGTAATTTTTCACCTTCACTGATGTGCGCTGATGAGGTTGCACTGATGGTCGCTGATAGGCAGCACTGATAGGCTGCACTACTGGGTAGTGATAGGCGGCATTAGTGGGCAATAATAGGCAGCAATGATGGGCACTGATAAGCATCACTGTTGGGCCCCCGACAGACAGGGCTGATGAGCACTAATTGGCAGCACTGGTGGGAAATGTTGGGGCTGCACTGATCATCAGGACACTGATGATCAGTCCCCTGATTGTCAATGCAGATGTCACCTTTGTGGATTGCCGCTTACTGGCTCTCCTCACGCATTGTCAGCGTGAGGAGAGGAATGATAATAACCAGCAAATCCTGTTTACACTGTGATTGGACACAGCTGGTCACATGGTAAAGAGCCACTGTGATTTGCTCTTTACCCTGATCTGTGATCAGTTGGGTCCAAAGGACACAGTGTTCACAGATACCTGCCGATGTGTACCACAGGAGGCACGAGAAGCGTGATCGCAGGAGGACATCCATAGATGCCCCCCAGGCAATGTGCGACTGCGCTGTAGCCATCATTCGGCTATAGCGCGGTCCTGAAGAGGTTAATCTCAATAGAAGGTTCACGTTTCTTTGTTTAAAAAAGCTTTATGACATTCTGGAACATGACAGTTAAAACTCATTATTACCTTAGCACAAACGTGATAGCCTGGGCCCATTGTCTTAAGTAAAATTGCATCCTTTGTCACAGTAAAATGGTTGAACTGAAACTGCCTCAAAATAGAATGTTTACAGTTATCCATTATTCCTTTCCAAAAGTCCCATAAAATTTTTATTACATCACCGAAATAAAACTACAAGTAGTTGAATACACTTGTGCATCCTGATTAGCCCTTTGTCAGACATGTACATGTTTGTCACTGAAAAAGTATTTGTCCCCTTCCTTAATTTTTTTTTGCGTATTTGACACACTGAAATGATTCAGATCAACAAACAAATTTTTATATTACACAAAGATAACCCAAGTTAATACAAAATTTAGTTTTTATGCAATTATTTCATTTATTAACCAATTAAGGTCCCCTCTATAGCAGTTTTACAGCTACAGGGGGGCACCTCTGCTCCAGATCACATGTATATACGTGATCCGGCTCTTCTGAATAGGGAGCATGAATGCGCCGTTGCCACCGGCTTGCTCCCACTGTGATCACACACAACAGGAGCCAAATGGCAGGTACCGTGGACTCTGTGTCTGCTGGCACTTGCTGATCATCGAAAAAGGCAAGGCAGAATGGCGGTCTGCCTATGTAAACAAGGCAGATCACCATTCTGACGTGAGGGAAGTAATGGAGTTTGTGTCCCTGCTAAGCAGGGAATAAAGTTCAACTCTTCCCGTAGTAAAATAACCTCCCACAATGTAGTAAAACATTGGTTAGGCACACAGTTACTAAAAAAGAAATGAGTGCACTGTCGCCAAACAATTCACCTTATGACATAAAAATCTTGTATGAAATATGTGCAAAACCTGGAAAACCATACTCATTAATCTTCTACAGTATCAAACAATAATAAAAATGAATTCTGTTATGTTAAATAAATCAATGAAACATGAATAAAGTGCAAAGTGCCATATACTCCTTTATACAAGGCAATAATATAAAGTGCCAAGTGCAAAATCAGCAAGTGACACTCTCTCTAATAGAGATAATAGAAAAAAATCAAACTGTGAAAGAGTGAATAAAAACTTGATCAAATTCCAAACTCTGTCCTATTTCATGCAAAGAGAAAGAAAAAAGTGCTCTGTGCTGAATATGGTTGTCCTCTAGGAGAGATTCAACACTGCTCCACCTTGGTGCTCTTATGTGGAGCTCGTATGTACAGACAAGCTGCTTACCAGAACCACTGATTCACAAGGGATCGGAACACGCTCTAAGGTATGTTTCTAAGAGCAGCTACAGCTCCCACCCGATCGACTCAGGTAGGTAACCATTCAGCTCCATTTAGGATAAAGTATGTTAACCGCAAAGGGGGAGAGATAATCGTGCAAAACCTCATAACACTTTATTGAAAATAAAAAGGTATTGCACTTACAAAATAGAGTAAATCTCAGGCGTGTAAACATCCACAATGCATGGGCGCAACTCCACTCGTTCGGCTCGTGCACTGACATCACCACTAGCTTTGCCCGACACCATCAGTGTCAGAATGTCCACCACAATATCGCAGTTCCGCTATAAGTCGCTGATTGCCGCCATTACTAGTAAAAATTAAACAAAGATATTCCATAGTTTGTAGACGCTATAACTTTTGCGCAAACCAATTAATATACACTTATTGGGATTTTTTTTTTTACCATTAAATATGTAGCAGATTACATATTGGCCTAAATTTTATGAAGAAATTAGATTTTTCAACTTTTTTATTGGATAGGTTTTATAGCAGAAAGTAAAAAAAAATTTGTTTTTTTTTTTTCAAAATTGTCAGTCATTTTTTATTTATAGCTCAAAAAAATAAAAACCACAGAGGTGATCAAATACCACCAAAGGAAAGCTCTATTTGTGGGAAAAAAAGGACATCAATTTTATTTGGGTACAGCGTGTCACAACCGCACAATTGTCAGTTAAAGTAACACATTGCCGTATCGCAAAAAAAGGGCCTGGTCATGAAAGGGGGTAAATCTTCTGCAGGTCAAGTGGTTAAGGTAAAAAAGCTGTCCAAACCTCCTAAACCTAATAACTGGTTTTGCCACCCTTGGCAGCTACAAATGCAATGAGTTTTCACATCGCTATTGAGGAATTTTGGCTCACTCTTCTTTGCAGAATTGTTTTAATTCAGCCACATTGGAGGGTTTTCGAGCATTAACGGCCTGTTTAATGTCATGATGCAGCATCTCATCCAGGTTTAGGTCCAGACTTTGACTAGGTCACTCTAAAACCCTAATTTTATTTTATTTTTTTGAGCCATTCATAGTTAGGCTTGCTGGTCTTTCTGATCTTTGTCCTGCTGCATAACCCAAGTGCACTTGAGCTTGAGGTCATGAACTGATGGCTGGACATTCTCCTTCAGGATTTTCTGGCAGAGTGCAGAATTCATGGTTCCATCAATTATGGTAAGTCGTCCATGACCTAAAGCTGCAAAACCGCCCCAGATCAACACACTACCACCACCATATTTGACTGTTGGTATGATGTTCTTTTTATGAAATGCTGTGTTAGTTTTACTCATTTTAGGTGACAAGTTTGGAAAAGATACTCCTATATTAGGGAGGGGCAGGAGGTAGAAGGTTAACTGTGTGTTTGGAAATCCATGATTGTACTGTGTGCCAAAATGTCACACCTCCAACAAAGGTTATTAGGGTTAAATGAGTGAATATTCTCATGGGTGCAATACTAGTGAATTATAATTTAAAAATAATTTTCTGTGTACAGGGAGCATATCAAGCTTTCATTGACTTGATTGCAAATAGTTTGTCCTTGATTGATTTCATGTCTACCAAGTTGATCAGCCGTAACAAAATTTTGTTTCACGCTCCTGACCGATCAAATAAATAACTGCGTGTGGGTCTAAAAAAATAATTGTTATTCTGTTTGTTTCGATTGCTTTTAATAGATCATTTATACTCATAAGTGATAGATTGCATTTTTGTATTGTTATTTTACAGAATTTATATAGCACCAACAGTCTTTGCAGCACGTTACAACCTAAAGGGAGACAGTACAGTTCTAATACATTTCAAGAAAAGAGGGTAATGCCTCGTACACACGATCAGAAAATACCGCTTTCAAAGTGATCGTACGATAATCGGATCGTTAGTACAGAGTTTTCGAGAGCCGATCATGACAGTTCATCCGATATTATTCTACCAGACGTGCACGAAAATTTCTCTCGTACAGTGCCAGATCATACGATTTTCGTTTAATCATTACAGCTATCGTTCAAATATGCAGTACAAATGCATTACAACACATGACATCACTTCCGAATTTTTTTTCTGTCGTATGGGAATTTTTGTGACTTCAGTAAACTCATCAGACTAGATCTGAGATTTGCATGCAAAAAAATGGATGACATAGGCACATAAACTGACCATGGTGTCAGGGCTCAGCAGCCATGATAAACTGTGGTCAGTTTACAGAGGGGAGGGCAGAACCAGGCAGGATCAGCCAGGTATTTCGTTGATAGAAAGCAAGCACTGTGCTGTATAACATGCTTTTGAGGAACAGGATCTATTTTTTTTTTCTTTTTAGGGTTGCTTTAAGAAAAGATATTTGGTATGATAATGAATTAATCCCTAATGTTTTGCACTCCAAGGCACTAGGCACTGTTGCCTTTTCCCAAGTCTCAAAGATTGCTGCAATGTTTATAGCATGGTTGGTGCAAAAAAAATAATATTAATTTTGGGTAAAATATGTTTGCTGAATGTGTCTTGTAGCTAATGATAAAGCAAAGGCAGACCTTTGAAAGAACTAACACATTTGTGCAACATTTGAGGTAAAAACCCTTTCTGTAGAGTTAAAGTGACACAAAATGATATCCTTATTCTCCAAAAACCCACAACTCTGAGGATAAGTTAAAAAAAAACCTGCAGACTCTTGCAGCTCCTGCAGACTCTGTGTGTAAGCAGTTTGGCCGAGCAGTTATACACTATCAGGAAGCATCAATGAATTACCACACCGCTCAACAGGGTCGTGGTAGTTCATTGAGATGCTGCCAGACCTTGTAGTTTTCTATTCCCAGAACTCTGTGAATGAGTGATGTGGCTGGGGAAGAAGCTCACCGTGCGCCTGTCACATTGGGGAGGTTTGGTGGTGGTGGTGGTGGTGGTGGTGGGGGGGGGGGGGGGGGGGGCGACTATGTATTTGTAACATGGTACATGTTACACCCTGAATATGGGTGTGGCATGTTACAAAAGGTGAACTTATCCTTTAATGGCTCTGTAATCTATCTGTTTCCTACTCCCAGACCTCTCAAACATTTCCTCCCCCCCCCCTTGCTTCCGTTTGTGTGGAACCAGCAGTGCTCGCTAGTTGTGGTCATATGCAGAGCTCTATGCAAAATACCTTAAACTCCTGAAAGGGTGGCTACATTCCTATATACAGTGGGACCATGGAGAACAAATGTTGCCACCCTCTAACAGGAAGTGGGATCACAGCAACAAAAAAAAAAAGAAATTTGGATATTTGAAGGGGGCTAATAGTAATAGAAGATACTTTTTTGAGTGAAGACTACATACTTGAATAGAATTTTTATTCTTTAAACCAGAGTTTAATCTTCTCTACTCATCTAACCCTATTGGTAGTCTACATCTGTCACAGAATTCTGTGACAGGACAGAGGCACACCAGACAAAAACACATCTTTTAGCCTTCAATCTTCTGCGTCTTTCTGCAGTTGTGCTCTCAGGCTGCTGACAGCATGGGGAATGCTTCAATGCTTCACAGCTGCCTATTCTGAAGCCTCCTGGGCCTTGTCTGCACTCTACAGGGTCAGAGGAATCATCCAACCTTCCTGGGGTGGAGCACCCAGCAAAGAGAGGAAATGTTACAGCTACATCATGTTTAACCCATTCAGTGTTTAGGATTCACAGATCTTGCTTATTTCTTGTTCAATGATTTTTATTGAAGTTTTAACGGGTACAAAAAGATCAATGCAGACAGGTACGTGAGTATGCACTGAGTTTGACAGTATTCAGATTAATTCAGATTCAAAATACTTTATTAATCCCAAAGGAAAATTATTAGGATACTGTTCTACTCAACAAAGACAAAACAAAATCACACCAAACTAATAATGAGGACACAATAACAAACAAAATATAGGTCAGCAATAGCAGTAATTAATATATACAGTACAATAACCATGAATTTAAAATAAAAGCTAAATTAAATACCCTACTGTACCGTACCGTACCATTCTGTTAAAAACCGCAATAAATAAATAACACCGGTTGGACAAATCAACTCAAGGTCCACAGGACAGTTACAATAAAGCACTGGTAACCGGTGGCTCTGAACCATTTGCTATATAACCCCAAAAAATATAGAAGATTCAACATTATAGCACTGTCCCAGCCATGGGAGCTTTAAATGATTGGTTCACCTTTTAATAAAAAAATGAAAAGGTGAACTAATTCTGTAACCCTCCCCACCCCCTGGTCCCTGCTGCACTTGGGGGATGAGCTGTCAGTGGCCCCGCAATGTAGAGGAAGTCTGGAGTAAAAGATATGGGACTGAGGCTCGTAAGGGCGTTATCTCACAATTTGCACCAGAATTCAGGTGTGTCAGGACGCACCACTGTCTCCAGTTGCCTGCTCCAGTCTAGGAGGCAGAATACCACATGGGCTAGCACAAAGGGATAGTTAAGTAATAAAGACCATAGACCACCAGATAATTTCAAATATTTGTTTGTTTTGGCAAATTTAAAGAATGGCCACGGTGTTATTTAAGAGGTAACCTGATAAAATAAATATAATAATAAAAATATAAAGCCATCCTGGCTAAAATACATTAAACCAAAATTACACGATGTCCATCCAGACAATGCTCGACGACTACCCTACTAAATAACACCATAACTCATAAAGAAGAAGGGAAGGTGGGTGGGCGTCCCGCAAGGTCCAGTCCTGACAGTCAGTGAGTAACGGCCGGCAACCCCTTTTTATCCACTTCTGCAGCGCGTGCTTGCCGTCTGCCAATTCTGACCAATCCACTGCTCGCTGCTGTATAGTGTCACCGACCAATCCCTTAGCTGTTGCTGCACAGGGATACCGCCACTGTAGCCAATGGCAACCTGCAGAGAAAGAAACAGGGAGAAAAGGAGACATGCAGACCCCTTTGGGCTATCCCATGGGGGTCCATCATATTGCTATGGACCTGTCATTAGGTGGTCAAGCGCATTTCCTGCACGTGTTTAAAATGCACTGCAGTTGTGATCTTCTGCAGGTGTTAATGTTAACGACACCCCAAATGCAGGTTGCAAACACAGTGCATTTGCCTGCACCAGATCGCGTGGTACCATGCAAATCTGTTGCAGTGTGTTTTTAAAGTAGTGTATGCACTACTTTAGGTGCAGTCCAGTCCATTCAAAATGAATGAGCTCAAATTGCACCGTACCGGACCCGTGTGAATAGCACAGGAGCGTGCATTGCATTCCTGTGCAATTCCTGGTGTGAATTGGCCCTTAAGGCTAAACTCCAGGCACAAAAACTTTTATGCAAATATATTCTTCAATAACCCCAAAGGATATACTGTAAATCCACTTTGTGTACACCAGATGCCTTTGCAAACCCCATTATTAAAGGGGTTGTAAACCTTTGTGTTTTTTCACCTTAATGCATCTTACGCATTAAGGTGAAAAAACACCTGGCAGTGACCGACCCCCCAGCCCCCCGTTTTACTTAACCTGAGCCCTTGGACATTGACCTGGTGGGGATGCGCTGTCTCTCTGCCCGGGGTTCTCGGTTGTTGATTGGATAGATTGATAGCAACACAGCCATTGGCTACCACTGCTGTCAATCAAATCCAATGACATGGGCAGTGAGGCCGAGTCATACATTTGGCGGCTATGGACACTGAATGCTGGACTGAGAAGTGGGCCTGCAAGGTAGCCCCCTCGGGAGAGCGCTTCTCCTAGAGTGTTATCTGATGTGGGGAGGAGCCGCGAGAGCCACCGGGGAACCCAAGAAGATGAGGTTTGGGGACACTCTGTGCAAAACGAGCTGCACAGTGGAGGTAAGTATGACATGTTTGTAATTTAAAAAAAAACAAAAAAAAACAAACCCTTACAATTACTTTAACTTGTAATAGTAGCAGTCACATCATCACTGTGCTGCACATAGCCTTTACACAGAGCAGAGCTGTGGGAGGGACCCAGCAGGCTCCACCTGCAATAGACTGTCGGTAGAAAACTACAGGTGGGGGTGGAGACAAGACCAGTCACCCTGCACAAGGAGAGAGAGTTGGTACACATGCCTGTTGTATATAGACAATATTTACCCATCCTGGAGTCCAACTTTAACCACTCCGCACCCGCGCTGTAGCCGAAAGACAGCTACAGCGCGGCACTTAATTGCTGGGAGGGCGTCCCTGGACGTCCTCCTGTTTACTTTTTCCTCGTGCGCCGCCTCGGGTGCGCATCAGGGAAAATCTGTGTTGGCCATGTCCCTTGGACACAGCCAATCACAGATCGTGCTAAATGGCCTGCTGTGATCAGTGTGTCCAATGAGAGATGATCTCAAATGTAAACATATGAGATCATCTCTCATTGCCGGCTCTCCCTCCTCACACAGAGACAGCGTGTGAGGAGGGAGAGCTTCTGTGCTGCAGATTGTGAGTGAACACTAAATAAAACACAGTAAATACCATGCCCACAGTACCTGTCAGTGTGTCAGTGCCATCTGTCCCCAGTGCCATCTGTCCCCATTGCCACCTGTTGGTGCCATCTGTCCCCATTGCCACCTGTCGGTGCCATCTGTCCCCAGTGCCACCTGTCGGTGCCATCTGTCCCCAGTGCCACCTGTCGGTGCCACCTGTTGGTGCCATCTGTCAGTGTCACATGCCATGTGTCATCAGTGCCATCTGTCATCAGTGCCACATCAGTGTCGCATGCCATCAGTGCCATGAATTAGTGTCACATGTCATCAGTGCCACGTATTAGTGCCATCTGTCAGTGCCACCTCAGTGTCACGTGCCATCAGTGCCATGTATTAGTGCCATCTGTCATCAGTGCCATGTATTAGTGCCATCTGTCATCAGTGCCACGTATCCATGCCATCTGTCATCAGTGCCACATCAGTGTCACGTATCAGTGTCCTTGTGCTCCAGGGCCTTCAAAAGTGTAATAGGTTGTCAACAAGTTAGATGTGTAATTTATGCTCCTGGAACACCTGATGGTGCTCCCTGCATGTTGGGCCTCTCTATGTGGCCAGGCTGTGAAAAAGTCCCACACATGTGGTATCACCATACTTAGGAGGAGTAGCAGAATGATTTTGGGGTGTCATTTGTGGTATACACATGCCATGTGAGACAAATAACCTATTACAATGACAATTTTGTGGAAAAAAATCTTCATTTTGCAAAGAATTGTGGGAAAAAAGGACAACATCAAAAACCTCACCATGCATCTTACTAAGTACCTTGGAATGTCTGCTTTCAAAAAAGGGGTCATTTGGGGGGTATTTGTACTTTCCTGGCTTGTTAGGGTCACAAGAAATGAGATAGGCCACCAGTACATCAGGTGTGATCAATCTTTTTATGATTTGCACCACAGCTTGTAGACTTTAACTTTCACACAGACCAAATAATATCCACTAATTTGGGTTATTTTTTACCAAAGATATGTAGTAGTATAAATTGTGGCCAAAATTTATGAAGAAAAATTAATAATTTGCAAAATTTTATTACAGAAACTAAGAAAAATGCATTTTTAAAAAACATTTTCGTTCTTTTTTCATTTATAGCGTATAAAATAAAAAAAAACCCAGAGGTGATCAAATACCACGAAAAGAAAGCTCTATTTGTATGAAAAAAAGGACAAAAAATGTATTTGGGTACAGTGTTAAATGACTAATTGTCATTCAAAGTGTGAGAGCGCTGAAAGCTGAAAATTGGTCTGGGCAGGAGGGGAGTTTAATTGCCCAGTAGACAAGTGGCACTTAAAACATCTTTCTGTTTTGGAGTTTATTCCTGGACTGTATTCCCCCCCCCCATGTAACGTTTTCCCAGCTAAAGGCATCAAGCTTTTTCTCTTCCCCTGTGATTTGCTCTGGTATCCTGTCCAGTGTATGGATTTAACAATTCTTTCAGCGTTCCCCTAGAATGGACCACTTCCTGCTCTGCACAGTCCTGGCCCTGGCTCCCACCAGTGGGGGTCACACAAACTCGATTTCTATTACTGCAGTGAATATAGACACCAACACTTCTGCCCCATTAGATATTGTCAGAGTTTCCTGTATTGACGCTTGCAACAGTAAAGGTTTCAAAATATTTTAATTCGTTCCTGTAAAGTGTATTTGCTGGTTCTTTCTAAATTAATAATATTGAACAATGATAAATAATAACAAACACCTTTTTTCTGTTGGCAATAGCATTAAAGTAAACTTAATAGCATTAAAGTAAACTTAAAGTCATTTTTTTTTAGATTTGGATAGAGTGATAAAGGACAGGAAGTGAAGTAATAACTTCTATTGGCCAAATGGCCTTCTTAAATGGTTTTACCTTCCCCTACCCTTATATAAAATGATTAAAAAAAAAATTGCCTTTAGCTATACTTTAACCACTTGCTGACCGCCCTATAGCAGTTTTACTGCTACAGGGCAGCAGCTGTGTGCCGGATCTCATATACAATGCATCCAGAAAGTATTCACGGTGCTTCACTTTTTCCACATGTTACAGCCTTATTCCAAAATAGATTAACCACTTACCCACTGGGCACTTAAACCCCCTTCCTAACCAGACCAATTTTCAGCTTTCGGTGCTTTCACATTTTGAATGACAATTACTCAGTCATGCAACACTGTACACATATGAAATGTTTGTCCTTTTTTTCCCCACAAATAGAGCTTTCTTTTGGTGGTATTTAATCACCATTGGGTTTTTTATTTTTTGTGCTATAAAAGAAAAAAGACTGAAAAATCTGTAAAAAAAAATGCATTTTTCTTCATTTCTGTTATAAAATTTTGCAAATTAGTAATTTTTCTTCATAAATTTTGGCCAAAATTTATACTGTTACATATCTTTGGTAAAAATAACCCAAATCAGTGTATATTATTTGGTCTTTGTGAGAGTCCACAAGCTATGGTGTCAATCTCTGAAAATTGATCACACCTGATGAACTGAAGGCCTATCTCATTTCTTGAGACCCTAACATGCCAGGAAAGTCCAAATACCCCCCCCAAATGACCCCTTTTTGGAAAGTAGACAATCCAAGGTATTTAGAAAGGGGCATGGTGAGTTTTTGTGAAGTTGTCATTTTTTCCCACAATTCTTTGCAAAATCAAGATTTTTTTTTCACAAAATTGTCATATTAGCAGGTTATTTCTCACACACAGCATATGCAAACCACAAATTACACCCCAAAACACATTCTGCTACTCCTGAGTACGGCGATACCACGTGTGAGACTTTTACACAGCATGGCCACATAGAGAGGCCCAACATGCAGGGAGCACCTTCAGGCGTTCTTGGAGCATAAATTACACATCTTATTTCCTGATTACCTCTTACACTTTTGAAGGCCCTGGAGAACCAGGACAATGGAAACGCCCCAAAAATTACACCATTTTGGAAAGTAACCACCCTAATGTATAATCTATGAGGCATAATGAGTCTTTTGAACATGTCATTTTTTCTACAAATTTTTGGAAAATGTGGAAAGCAAATGAAAACGCATTTTTTTATAACACAAAGTTGTCCATTTATACAATATTTCTAACACATAGCATGTACATACCAAAAATGACACCCCAAAATAGATTCTCCTTCTCCTCCTGAGTATGGCGATACTACATATGGGAGACTTCCACAGCTTGGCCACATGCAGAGGCCGAGTATGGCTGGGTATGGCTGAGCACGGCTGGGTATGGCTGGGTATCGCCGGGTATGGCTGGGCGTGGATGGGAAGGCTGAGCATGGATGGATGAGTATTGCTGAGTATGGATGGCTGAGCTTGGATCGGTGGATAAGTATTTTTAAAAAATTTTAACTCGCGCTGAATGGTGAAAAAAACAGTAAGAAAGAAAAATAAAGCAGCTGCCACACACAAAGTGCTACTCACCAGAAATGTAAAATTATAGAAATGTGGCTCTCGCAAATGTTGATAAAAATGTAAGGCTAAGTGTAGAGGGGTGCAGATGTGAATATACAAATCAAATAAATATAGAAAATATAAATATAAATAAAGTCCAAATAAATGTGCTGAATGTTCTGTTCCACAATGGAAAAAACGTTAGAAGTGTGATGGACCACAGATGCTCCAAACCTTTTCAGGTGCAAAAACAACACCCTCACATGTGTCCGCACTCCCGGGAGCAGGAAATGACATCAGTGCCACCGGAAATACGTCGACATGTTTCGCCAACCCACATGGCGTTATCAAAGACCTCTTAGCAGGTCTTTGATATGAGTTCCAAATTTGACAGGGAGGAAGGGATGAATTCTGTGTTCTTGCAAATCAGGGACTCAAATCTATCTCTTTCCCTACTAAAAGCAGCACACATAGTAAACACAAACACTGGCTAGGCAAACTGTTAACCCTTTGATCGCCCTAGATGTTTAACCGATTTCCCAACCAGTGTCATTAGTACAGTGACAGTGCACATTTTTAGCACTGTATTACTGGTTCCCCTAAGGTGTCAAGCATGTCTGTTATAGTCTGACTGTCCGCTGCAATATTGCAGTCCTGCTAAATGTCACTGATCGCCTCCATTACTAGTAGAAAAAAAAAATAGATTCCAGTATATATCCCAAAGTTTGTATACGCTATAACGTTTGTGCAAACCAATCAATATACGCTTATTGGGATTTTTTACCAGAAACATGTAGCAAAATACATATTGGCCTAAATTTATGAAGAAATCTGATTTTTTTTTTTCAATTATTTTATTGGATATGTTTTATAGCCGTAAAAAGGTTTTTTTTTTTCAAAATTGTTGGTATTTTTTTTTTGTTTATAGTGCACAAAATAAAAAATGTGGTGATCAAATACCACAAAAAGAAAGCTCTATTTGTGGGGAAAAAATGACATAAATTTTATTTGTGTACAGTGTTGCATGACCACACAACTGTCAGTTAAAGTAACGCAGTGCTGTATCGCAAAAAGTGGCCTGGTCATGAAGGAGGGGGTAAATCCTCCAGAGGTCAAGTTAATGTGTTTCCATTTTTTTACTTTTATTGTATAGCTTTTTTACAGGATGATGTAAAATATAAAAATTTTTACAGATTTTTGGTTCTCTCACGGATATGTATACATCAGAATAATTGGCATCTTTGCAGGATAACTTCTATGAGATAATCAGTTGCAAGATAAAGCACATAGAGAGCATTCATTGTTTTCACCGAAAGTCTGTTGCCATTGCTCATTCACTGGGATGTCATACAAAACAAGGGGCACAGTCTACAAAGACAGAAGCCCTGTGGGCATTTATATTAAAAAACGTAAAACAGAAATACAGTTCTTTTTCAAATGTTAGCATACTGTAAGCTGCTAAGAATATTTATATTGCTGACCACTGTCACATAATTCTCTACTGACAGGTGAATTTTAAAAAACTATCTAGGCTGCCATTCCTGAATTTTCGTTTTTGAGAATGTTATAATGTAGGGGTGCACCAAATGGAAATGTTGGTGCCGAAACCGAAAATGGAAGATGCACTAGGCCGAAAACCGAACCTGATACTGAAAATGACAGTTTTTTAAAAATAATAATTTTTTTATATATATAAAATTAAAAATTGGGTTATATTCATTATAATTCATATTCAACTTTTAATTATCATGAATTTTATGAATAAAAAAAAAATAGTGCAATCCAGTAAAGTAAAATAAGTACTTTATTTAATAAAAGTAACCCACATAAATTGGACACAGAAAATAAAATAAAATACAAAATTGAATAATGAAAGTAACTTAACTTACAGTAACAGTACACACATATGCTGCTGCTGCACATTGCACAATAATTAATAATAATAAAAAAATAAAATATTATTACACATCATACTTCTAAGCCGTCAGTTCTTTATCAAAGTTTTTTGTCAAAGTAAAACATCAGCTTCCACGATACATCATCATTCACATCACATAACGGGAGTGTGACAACTGGAAAACCCAACAACAGGCTAAGGTGTTTCAAGGACTTGCCTCTTCCCTAGAGCCAGAGCTCCGAGGAGACGAGGCAAGGCAAGTCCTCAAAACATGTTAGTCTGTTGGGTTTTCCAGTTGTCCTAGGCTATAGGTGATGTGATGTGATGTATTGTGGACTGGAAGCTTACTTTGACAACAAGGTTGATAGAGTTACACCCATTGGTTTGTTGTATATTACTTAAGTTACCATATTAACAAAGAGAGGTCTTCCTTAATGCACTAGGCCGGGATGCCCTCTGTCTTGTGTTATTTCAGACAGTGTAAGTATATCCACTGACTTCCCTAGTCATAAGACAGGGCATCAAGGCGAGGCATGTCCAGTGAAGCCAGCAGGGAAAAATGTAGGCAACGGTCTGGGGCCCACTTCCAAGCACCAGAGATTGTGGAGTTGATTTACTAAAATTGGAGAGATTGAAAAATTTAGCGCAGCTGAGTACATTAGGTTAGCCAATGAGCTTTGAAGTTCTTCAGCTTGTTCAAAGCTTTGACAAAAACACTGGAAGCCGATTGGTTAACCTAACCTTCTACGCATAGCTGCACCAGATATTGCACTCTCCAGTTTTAGTAATAGTAAATCAATCATTCTCTGTGTGTTTTCCTATTCAGTTTCATATCCCTTTACTTTAATGGCAAAGTTACTGTGCAAAACAAACTGTTATAAAATTAAAGAACAACTAACCATAACAGAAATATGGCAGAAGGCTGTTCTGTTTCACAGTTTTTCTGTAAATAATATTATATAACATTTATGATATTTTTTTTTTGTTATTTTATTTTCAACTTAAATGAGAACTAATTTCCCTAAGTTCTCTTCCTAAGGTGTCAGCGGCTGCATGTACGATAAAACTGTATGTATATGTAATATGTAGCTGCGGGTTACATACATAATCATACAGTATACCGCACTGTGTTCCGGCCCCGGGTATTGCCGGAGACTTCCCTGAACACAGACTAGTCTACAGTCTGCTCTAGAGCAGCGGCGCTCAGCCGATCACAGAAGCAAAGTAAAATAGTATGTGTTTCTGGAATTGTCTGCCCATACCCCGAACACAGTGCGGTATACTGTATGATGTATGTAGCCAGCCACAGATACAGAACAGATAGATATACATACAGTTTTGCACATGCAGCGGGCTGACAGCTTAGGGAGAGAGTGAGACATAGTTTGGCCCAACAACAAACTATGTGTACAGTAGTTCAAAAGCTGGAGTTCTCTTGAATTGAAGAAGTGCAAAAAACTGTACAAGGACTACAATGAACATTGAACAACCAATGGCACAACTAGACAATTGATTGAAGAACATAGTATGTTCCAATTGTGTCCAATAGCACAGTCTGACTCCATACCATCTCATTTACTATGTTCAACATGGTAAATGAATTGGACTGTGCTACTGATTTCTAAATCTATTTCAGAGTAAAATTTCCAGATTTCGCTTTAAGAACAAAAGTTGTTCAGCTTTCTCACAGGAGAGACAGTTTCTCTTCTAATCAAGAATATGAGATGCTAGACTGAATAGTCTCTCACTCTCTGTACTGGTGCTTGAGGCAGATAAATATTGGTGTGCAATATGTGCAAGCAAAGGAAAACGTTGTTTGTTGATGCACCACTACTCAAAGGGATTGTCGCTTCTGGCGATAGGCTATTCAGCTAAATAAATCTCCAGCTGTTGGGTAGCTGCAGTTGTTGTGGCACTGCTATGGACCGGGGTGCGTTCATGTAAAATTTCTTCAAACATATCAGATATTGAGGGAGTGTGTTCCTCTTCACTTGTATGTGCCCGTTTCTCTGTTATCTCTGCTACACCTCGAAACTCCTTCACCAGATGCTTCCATCACCTCCATTTGTGCCTGTATCATTTCCTGTGCACGCTGCTTTTTCTCCACATTAAAAAAATAATGCTCTTTAAATCAAGTATCTAGAACTGTTGCAATGCAGTACAGAGGGTTGGACTCAGTGTCTTGAAACCGGTTGGTAACGGCCTCTAGTAGAGTGGTTTTAGCCATTTTTACGCCATGGTCTGTTTCTGCCTCTTTTCCTAGCAGACGCTTCAGTGCAGCAATCAAGGGAATAACTTCAGCAATGGAAGCATTAGCTGAGCTTATTTCTTTTGTTAACTGTTCAAATGGTGATTGAAGAGACAAACTATTTTCAACTAACATCCACTGATGTGCGCTCAATGTTGCCGGCAGCTCGTAATCTGCAGTGTATGCCGCTAAAACAAGCTTTTGTTCAAAAAGACTTTGCAGCATATAGTACGTGTTGTTTCAACGAGTGGCTACTTCTTGCTGCAGTAGTTTCGGTGGCATTCCAAACTGTATCTGCAAAGTTTGTAATCTGGAATAAGCAGGCGGAGAATGCTTAAAGTGACCCACAATTTTTCTTCCTTTTGATACGATATCAGATATGGTGCGCTGACTCAGCAATCCCTCATTCACAGCCAATTGCAGCATGTGTGCCATACACGGTATGCTTTTAAGTTCACTGTCTTCCATTGCCTTTGCCATGTTCCGCGCATTATCTCAGACAATCAAATGCACTTTAGACTTCTCAATGTGCCAAGTGTCAAGCATGGTTTTTAAAGCGTCAGATATTGCTGCTGCAGTATGTGATCCAGCAAACTCACATGTATTAAGTAGGATGTTTTGCAATTGAAATTTGGCATCTATCCACTGTAAGAAACAATGACCTCCGCGCCAGTGGTGTCGGTTGAAAGAATTAAAATTATAAATAAAAATAATAAAATTCTCCGTGCAATGACTACACCAGAGTAAACCACCCGTGAATGGTTACAATTACTTCAAGAAAAAACCCCAAAAACATATGTACCAAGCTGCTCCCCTGATTTGAACAAAAAGGCCAAATATGGATAATATTATAAATTGGGGGCGCTACAATCCTCAAAAAAACTTAAGAATTCAAAAAACAAACACGAACACCAAGTGTCTAAACCGCAGTAGATTGCTATGCTATATGCAATATGCAAAAATTGTGTATACAATTGACATTCACAAATAGAAAGTAAAAAAACTTTAGTGCAAAGGTATTATATTGACAATAGTGATGATTAATTGTCCCAATCCTGTGAAAACTAATAAAAAACTCAAATACAAAAAACAAAAACAAAAACAAATCTCTTCATAGATGTGTCAAATTTTTGCTGATGATATAAAGATTCCGACACCAAAGAGGAAGAAATACACCTTGAAATAATAGATATCTGCTTACCATATACCAATGACTCCTTTAACTAAAAAGAGAGTCATTAGCGCTTGTACAGGATTGTGCCTGTTCACATGGAAGGCTGGATGGCTGGGTGGTGCTTTTAGGCATAGATCCCCACTGTCCCACTCATTCAGGATAGGAAATGTAGGAAACAAAACAAAGTCTCCATAGCGTAAAATCGTTTTAATAGATGTAAAAAAGACAATAAAAAATAGCCAAATGGCTGCTTACATTGGTAGGTGCCTACCCGGCACTGGGACTGCTTGTATGTCAGGGTAAATGGTGTCAGAGACCCATCGCATTACATCATGTTCGGCGTGCGTTCCACCCAGTACGCATAGTCAACCAGAGGAACCGGATGTTGGTAGGCAAGGAAGGAAAGGACACGTGACCACGTACCGCTCCGACGTACATTTCATTGTGAACGTCTTCAGGGAAGCGTACATTGGTCACTAGGTTACAGGTTTTATAGGGAATATGGGCGGTTAAAATTAGCATGATAAGAAAAGCCTGCGTTCTTGTCAATAAAGTTTGTTGCTGAACATTATACACAGATGACCAGGAAGTGGTAACTCCCTCTAGTGGCCACGTGTCATAATGGTCCGGATAGTGACTAGAAATAGCAGAGTGTTTTGCCTGACATTTAGTCATAATAAATTGTAAATTGTAATGCTCCCCCTATCTGTCGATTGACAAACAGGCGGGAGCGTATCATAATGACAAATATAATTGGATATTTATTTGCACGTGGGTTGAAAAAATATATATAATTAGGAATTCTTTATTCCAAAACAGTAAAGATACTGGTTAAAAATTGGTGGAGAGAGATAAAAATACAGTTTCGCCCTGTCACTCTGAGCAGCCACAGTCTCGGTTAACAATGGGCCCAAATATAAACAAACAACAAATAATAGTTAATAAACTTAGGTAATTGTAAGAATACAACCACCAAATTAGAAAAACAACATTAAGACATTGGGAATCTGGCCCATATGATACGATTCTCATCAAAGAGACAAATATCTATATAGTTGGATTAAGTTAGAATAAATGGACCCCAAGATTACTTCCATTCTCAAATACATACTAATTAATCTCGGGCTAATCATTGGTTAAAAAACAGTTAAGGTCTATATCTATATTCATCCCATAAGGTTGTATGCTTTGTAGCTTGTAGAGCCAATAAGTTTCATTTTTGGATACTGCCCTTTTCATATGAGTACCCCTCCAATCCCTTGAGATTTTATCAATCCCATAGAAAGTACATAGTGATGGATCACTATTGTGATAAAATTTGAAGTGTCTGGAGACACTATGGTTGGGGTAACCATTTTTTTATATTTGCAAGATGTTAATTGATTCTTACTTTGAGTTGGCGTGTGGTTCTGCCCACGTACTGTAAGGAACATGGGCATTCCAAAACATACATCATACGTATTCCAAAACATACGTCAGAGTCACACCTAATGAGGGGTTTGATATTAAATTGTTGTTGAGTTACTATAGAATTAAATTGAGACTTCTTTTTCTTAGAGCACGGTTTCCTTGTTATTTTACACGCGTTACACCTGGTGCAATAATAAAACCCCGATCCATCCAGAAACGTAGGCGGTTTTCCAGGTGGATCAGGTACATTGGGAGCTAGTCGATACCTAAGGGTGGGGGCCCTACGATAAATGAACTTTGGTTTATTTGGCAAGGAGGACTGTAAATCTTTATCTTTTAACAGAATTGGCCAGAATTTCTTAAATATACCTTCTACTGTTTTGTATTGTCGATGAAAACCCGATATAAACGCACATTCATCTTTATATTCTTTTTTTGGTTTGGGGGCCAACAAAGCTTGCCTGTCCATGTTTGACACCTGATGAACCAATTGGTTCAATACATGGGCAGGGTAGCCTTTTTCTAAAAATCTAGTGGTAAGAGTTTCTGCTTGTACAAAAAATCTGTATCATTTTCGCAATTTCGCCGTATGTGCATGTATTGCCCTTTGGGTACAGCCCCAATCCATTACGGATGGTGGCAGCTGTGTGTAGGGACATAGGCGTTGCGATCTGTTTCTTTAAAAAAAGTTTTTGTACTGATGGTGTTACCTTGTTTAGAGAGTGTTAAATCTAAATAATTCACTGTTGTCATGTTATAATCTGCTGTGAATTTTAAATTATATCTATTGTAATTCATATATTCCAGGAATTCCACAAAACTTTTGGTTCCCTCCCACAAAATGATAACATCATCGATGTATCTTTTATACAACAGAAGTGATTGGGGTCTGTTGTTATAAATGGTTTCTGATTCCCATTTGTTTAGCGTAATATTTGCCACACTCGGAGCATAGCGAGCTCCCATGGCTACTTCCGCCAATTTGATTATAGTACTCATTAAGCGCCCAGAAGTAGTTGTTCCCCATGGCCATAGATAGTCCTTCTATCAAAAATTTTATTTGTGATTGCTTTATGGTGGATTTACTTTTGAAGGCCCACCTTACTGCTTCTAACACGTCTACTTGGCGTAGGTTTGTGTAAAGCGACTCGATGTCTATTGTTACTAATAAAGTTTGCTCAGTGACAACAACAGATTGTAACAATGTAATTAGTTCCCGACTATCTTTGAGATAGGATTGGCTCTGTGGGACCAGAGGCTGGAGGAAAGTGTCAATGTATTCCCCCACCCTAGAGTACAGAGAGCCAATCCCACTCACTATTGGGCGGCCTGGTGGGTTATCCTTATTCTTATGTATCTTTGGCACTATATATAGTACCGGAATTCTGGGTGTGGTGAGGTTGAGATATTTTGCTTCTTTCTGGTTTAATATTTTTTTAGTAATTCCTTTTGGTGATCCATTTTGATAAGTCCTGTTTTAATTTTGTGGTAGGGTTGCATTTTCATTTTTTATATGTTGTAGTATCGTTCAACAATCTCTTTAGTTCTTTATTATAATTTTCTTTGGTTAGTATTACCAATCCTCCCCCCTTGTCTGCGGGTCTTACCACTATCTGTTTATTCTCTTCCAGTTTTTTAATGCCCTCCCATATTTTTTGGCTATTTTGATGTTTTGATATTTCTATTTTGCGTACCTCATCCTGAACCATATTCCTAAATACTTCGATATGATTGTTGGAGCCTTTTTTAGTGTTGAAAACAGAATTGTTTTTCAAAGTACTGTGTACAAATGGATCCCCTATCTCCTTATTAGTGGGGTTGTTAATTTGGCCTGAAAAATGTTTTTTGATATTTAATTTTCTTATATATTTTTCAATATCTACAAACAAGTTGAACTTGTCTATATTTTTATTTGGTGCAAACTTCAGTCCCTGTGCCAGGACTTCCAATTCCGACTCAGAAAATTCTGTAGTAATTAAGTTGAATAACCCAGATTTTAGTTGTTTCTCTTCCTTTTTCTTTCTCCCTCTGGCTCTTCTTCCTCTCTTTCTGCTTGTTCTATATAGCTCTGCTGGGGATTGGTTGGGATTCTGTATGGCTCTTTCCTGTCTCTCCATTCCCCCCCTCCCTGCGGTGGGTGAGGGTTATACCCTAGTCTACCCTAAAATTGCCTCTTGGGTGGCCCCTTGGGGGTCTGTATGGATATTGATTACGGTTGTTAGTATAGTAACCATAATCGGGAGGTCTATAATCTAAAGGGGCGGGTCTGTTTAATTATGCCCCCGATAAGGGGAATAATGAGTTGGTGGATAGGTATGAGAATAGGCCTTGGGTTGGTTGTTTTGACTGTGACCTGCTCTATTTTGGGCCCTCTGGGGTGTACTGGGGTCCCTTTTCTTTTTTGTTACCAAATTGGCTACAGTATTATGTACTACCCTCTCTGCTGATGATTCCTGGGGTAAGTTTGACTGTAGATTATCTTGCCATTTATAAACCCTATTTTCTTGGTAGTCCTTAATATCTCTAAAATATTTTTTAAGTTTTTTGTCCTTGATCTCCCCATCATATTTGGCTAGATGGGTATTCAGTTCTTTGGCCTTGTCTGAATATTCTTTAGAAGACATGAATGGTTCCATAGTTGTCCTGAGTTCTTTAATTTTAGATTCCAGGACCACTTTTTTGGCTTCACGCCTTCTAACCATCATTTGCATTAATTTTTGTTCACAGGCGTTGAAGAATTGATACCACTCATCAAGTAGTCTCAAGTCCTCAACCCCATCATTCGGACTGATGTCCCATCTTAAACTCCTGGGGGTTAGATTTTTGCCTATATACATCTCCAGGGATTCAATAGTGACCAATGTACGCTTCCCTGAAGACGTTCACAACGAAACGTACGTCGGAGCGGTACGTGGTCACGTGTCCTTTTCCTTCCTTGCCTACCAACATCCGGTTCCTCTGGTTGACTATGCGTACTGGGTGGAACGCACGCCGAACATGATGTAATGCGATGGGTCTCTGACACCATTTACCCTGACATACGAGCAGTCCCAGTGCCGGGTAGGCACCTACCAATGTAAGCGGCCATTTGGCTATTTTTTATTGTCTTTTTTACATCTATTAAAACGATTTTACGCTATGGAGACTTTGTTTTGTTTCCTACATTTCCTATCCTGAATGAGTGGGACGGGAGGGATCTATGCCTAAAAGCACCACCCAGCCATCCAGCCTTCCATGTGAACAGGCACAATCCTGTACAAGCGCTAATGACTCTCTTTTTAGTTAAAGGAGTCATTGGTATCTGGTAAGCAGATATCTATTATTTCAAGGTGTATTTCTTCCTCTTTGGTGACGGAATCTTTATATCATCAGCAAGAATTTGACACATCTATGAAGAGATTTGTTTTTGTTTTTGGTTTTTTGTAGTTGAGTTTTTTATTAGTTTTCACAGGATTGGGACAATTAATCATCACTATTGTCAATATAATACCTTTGCACTAAAGTTTTTTTACTTTCTATTTGTGAATGTCAATTGTATACACAATTTTTGCATATTGCATATAGCATAGCAATCTACTGCGGTTTAGACACTTGGTGTTCGTGTTTGTTTTTTGAATTCTTAAGTTTTTTTGAGGATTGTAGCGCCCCCAATTTATAATACCATCTATCCACTGTGATGTCAGGCTAAGCATGCTCGTTGGACTGACGTCTGAACTACGAATGTCGGTAGTAAAACTGATTGCTATGATGTCGGTAGTCATGAGCTCATGAACGTGTTTTCTAACACTGCAAAACAATTCAGGTAGACAGGTATCTGCAAAGTAGCGTCTGCTTGGTATTGTGTAACGTGGCTCAGTATGTTGCATGAGGCTACGGAATCCAATGTCCTCCAGGCTCCACAACAGAGAATGGCTGGTCGTCTAATGCAATAAATTCCATAATTTTATCTGTAATGCCTCAAGCTTTGGGACTGTCACAATTTTTTAACCTTTTCAAAGACTGTGGCCACAGATGGTGTTGAGCCTGGCCCTGAGGCACTTTTTGGAAGTGGTACTGTTTTCTTGTATTCTGTATGCTGAACTGGATGACGTGTTTTCAGGTGGTGTATCAAACCTGTTGTTGAAATATGCCTCGACACTGTAGCCCCTCTTGAAATTTCTGCTGAGCAAAGACTGCAGATTACAAATGTTGGGGTCTTTATCAGAAACTTTAAAATATTTCCACACTGCAGAAATGGTCCACCTTTGCTGGTAGTGTAGAAGAATAGCATAGAATGATCTATAGTGGGAGTGAAATCTGAGGGGAAAAAAAAGGACTAAAATCCATCTAAAAAACTAAACCCCAGGCAGCTATAAAATAAAACTAAACCTAACCACCCATATTTTTTTTAACAGTGAGTGCACCTTTCTTGCCATGCACTGCAGTACATCTGACTTGTACCAAAGAATATATTGAATTTGATTTGATTGCATGCTATTTGTGAAATATAGTATATTCAGTAGTATATTACTGCATATAGTGCATACTGTCATGTTTAAAAAATTAATGCGCTTGTCAGTGTAGTATTAGTATAACATACGAACAACTGAATGCTATCTAAATTAATTGACGGCACTATATAAGTAGTAAAGTAGTACCTAAATATAATAAAATATAATTATTATTACCTGGCCTGTTAGTTTAGTAGTAGAACTAGTAGAAGTAGAACTAACTATAATACTACAAGTATACTACACATACAGCTGAATATCTCTATTTCAATAGCAAAGTTTGTATTGCATATTATTATATAGTACTAGATGGATTGTTTGTCACTGTCAGTAGTTAAAGAGAATGCTCACCGGCGAATAGTAGTAATAGTAGCCATCCAGGAGGGACAGTGCCCACTCTCCAATGCAGCCCTGTATGCAGCTGTCTCCAGAGTCACAACTACGTCTCAAGTCTCATCTCAACCACGAGAAACGTCCATGGGGAAAGTGCTCCCAACTCCAGCAACAGCACCGTCTCCACCGCGGGGAACGTGCTCACGAGTCCAGCGTCTTAACCATGAGGAACATGCGTGACATCACACATCAGTGCACACACCGCTACTGCACATGCGCAATTTTCGCCACCATTATCGCCAATTTTTTTCTTTCGGCAATGTGCAGAAAACACCATTTTCGGCTGATATGTTTCGACAGCCGAAATTTCGGTGCATCCTTATTAAAATGTATTTAACTAAAGAACAAAAATGTAATATATTACACCTTTCAAGCCCTTAGTTGTGGTGGCTGCATTATTTTCAGTGTTATTTTTGTAGGCTTTTTTTAATTTATTATCATCTGGTGCTCATAGAGCAGGACCTGACTGTCAAATTACGGACAGTGGAGACCTGCAATTACACTGAGCAGAGCGGGTGCAGTGAGAGGGGTAGATCAGCAGCGGGTTCCATAGGGTGCCTGCACTTTATTAGTAATGTAAATTTATACACTTTGGTGAATATGACAAAATACAAATTTCCTAAATATAAGAAGCATGTGTATTCATAATTGAATCATGTTGTGTTTTGTGTATTTCCTACAGACCAGTGCAGTAATCAAGTGTGAAACCTCTGTGAAGGAGTAATAAAGACCAGTCACTGCTGCTTTATTTACTTGTGCAGGGTGACTGGTCTTGGCTCTGCCCCCTACTGTAATTGTCTGTAGGCAGCCTCCAGTCACTGGAGCGTCCCCGCGGCTCTGCTTTCAGTAAAGACTATGTGCATACATTGCTTTGAAAAAATATTCATACCCCTTGAAATTTTCCACATTTTGTCATGTTACAACCAAAAACATAAATGTATTTTATTGGGATTTTATGTGATAGACCAACACAAAGTGGCAAATAATTGTGACGTGGAAGGAAAATAATAAATGGCTTTCAACATTTTTTTACAAATAAATATTTGAAAAGTGTGGTGTGCATTTGTATTCAGTCCTCCCTGAGTCAATACTTTGTAGAACCACCTGTCGCTGCAATTACAGCTGCAAGTCTTTTTGGGGATGTCTCTATTAGCTTTGCACATCTAGAGAGTGAAATTTTTGCCCATTCTTCTTTGCAAAATAGCTCAAGCTCTGTCAGGTTGGATGGAGAGCGTCTGGGAACAGAAATGTTCAAGTCTTGCCACAGATTCTCAATTGGATTCAGGTCTGGACTTGACTGGGCCATTCTAACACATGAATATGCTTTGATCTAAACCATTACATTGTAGCTCTGGCTGTATGTTTAGGTCCGTTGTCCTGCTGGAAGGTGATTCTCCACCTCAGTCTCAAGTCTTTTGCAGTCTCTAACAGGTTTTCTTCTAAGATTACCCTGTATTTGGCTCCATCCATTTTCCAATCAACTCTGACCAGCTTCACTGTCCCTGCTGAAGAAAAGCACCTCCACAACATGATGCCGCCACCACCATGTTTCACGGTGGGGATGGGGTGTTCGGGGTGATGTGCAGTATTAAATTTTCCACTACACATAGCGTTTTGATTTTAGGCCAAAAAGTTCAATTTTGGTCTCATCTGACCAGAGCACCTTCTTCCACATGTTTGCTGTGTTCCCCACATGGCTTCTCGCAAACTGCAAATGGGTGCAGAGTTCCCCCCTCTAGTACAGACCTCCTCCCTACTGTACAAATCTCTTCCCCACCTTAGGCTGATTCATCTGTAAACTGGAGAGATATAGTTGCAGCAGGATGGAAATAGATTTATTGCTTATACCCGATTGAGAAAGGCATTCTGGTGCTACTGCCATGACAACTGAAATCTAAATGGTTGCCAATGGTAATTCATTTTTATAGCGTACTCAGTATGTTTTAGAAAAAAAAGAGTAATTTTAACAGACTGAATCACAATCTGTTTATTCTCCTGATTACCATCAGCTATATAATCAGTTTAACATAGAGATTTAAATTTTGATAAACGAGGAATTAGTAATTGTAGGATAGAGACATGCCTTGAGCAGACAGTGTTTAGATGTAAAACAATAAGTGGCAGAAAAAATACCACTGTACTGGGTCCTTCTGATCTGCGAATACAATACATCTTTTGCTACATAACTTCATCTTATGATGGTATTTGACTTTGTACATTTTTGAAAGAATTACTAGACCTGTCCTAAGACTCCTAAAGATGTTAGCTTTCATTTTAGTTTATATAGCTGGGCAAATTGGAGTTAAAGCAGAACTCTAGGCCAAAATATTTGGAAAAAAAGAATATACAGTAAATCCACTTTGTGTGCACCAGATGCTTTTGCACACCCAAGTACTACACAGTAAGGGCAGCAGTGACATAATTTTTGTGGAATATATACATACCTCCTAACAGTCTGGATTGTGTCGGACTGTTCCTCATTTAGACCTTATTCCACTGTCCCATGAGTCCTGAAAAGGCTCTGCCCCTGTATACTGTGTTTGCAGGTCATTTATATGCAAATCACCGCAGTATAAATGACCTGGTGTATGAATGAGCCTACCACTTAATTTGCTTATAAATGAACATTGCTGTCTCATTCATATGCAAATCCTCCTGCAGCTCATTTATATCGTAAGCCCCAGGGAAGCTCCTCCTCTAGCTTTCCCAGACCTGACCTCAGAGGAAGTGTTCTTTCTCACAAAGGACCTGCTTGGGTGCAAGAACATCTAAACATGCTGACTGGAAAAGACCTAGGGCATGTTTCCACGGAATGATAAAGTGGTTGCATAGATAAACAGGAATAAAGCATGGGACCCAGGTAGAAGACAGCAGATTGATTATGCTTTCCTCACTCTTTCCAAAACCCACTGACTGCTGTCACTAGCAGGAAGTGCTCAATGGTCTGTCATTGGCACTCCAGGCCTCTGGTATGATGGCAGGCCAGTAAGCAGTGGGTGTTAATGGAGATGGTGCAGGACTTCCATGAGGTGAGACCTATCATATAAGGGTGCTGTGCTCTGGTTAAGGGTGGATAAAAAAACAAGAGAAGGGAGGTCAGTAATTAGCACAAGTTAGTGTTAGTAAACATGTGCCAAGCGACTGTCCTGATATTCCATAACTGCCCCTGCCCAGCTTCTCATTCTTTTAAAGCAGAACTTCACCCAAAGGGTCAAGTTCCATTTGTTTTCATCCTCCCCACCCCACACCCCTCTTCACTGCCACATTTGGCACTATTTTGGGGGGGGCGGGTACCTGGTTTTGACAGGTACATGCTCCCACTTCTGGTCAGATGTGCTGCGGTGACCTGAATACTGTTTTTCTAAAAGTTCCCAGGTATGTACATATGGGCTTTCCTAATATTAGTGGAAAACCTTTTAAAGTCTACCTATCACAAAAAATCAGAACTAGAGGTTACCTTCTGTGAAATCTAAAAAAGCAGTGGATCCAGAAATACACCAAAAAGCTGAAGTTATAGTGAATTCTCCAAAGCAGAGCTTGCTTTCTCAGCCTTATGCCGCGTACACACAAGCGGACTTTCCGGCAGACTTGGTCCGGCGGACTGGACTCCGTCGGACAATTTGATCGTGTATGGGCTCCAGCAGACTTTTTTTCCTCCAAAAGTCAGATAGACCTAGAAATAAAACATGTTTCAAATCTTTCCGACGGACTTGAGTCTGGTTGAAAAATCCGCTGATCTGTATGCTAGTCCGACGGACTAAAACTGACGCTAGGGCAGCTTTTGGCTACTGGGTATCAACTTACTTATTTTAGTCCGGTCGTACGGCATCATATACGAATCTGTCGGACTTTGGTGTGATCGTGTGTAGGCAAGTCCGTTCATTCGGAAAGTCCATCTGATAGACCGTCGGACCAGTCCGGTCGAAAAGTCCGCTCGTGTGTATGCGGCATTACTATTGGATTACTATTGGATCTTTAACGTGAGGCACAGCTTCCCAATAGGGAAGTGAGTAGAGAGGGAAGAGTAAATCTCAGTTTTTAATAGGAAAATATCTCTAGATTTCTAACCTACGGATTCTTTTGACAGACTGTTTTAATAAAACGTGTATATGTACTTTTTTTTTAGCTTATGCTCAGTATGAATTGTTCACTTTAAAACGACTTTAATAAAGCTCTAAAATCTAAACTGTCACCTAGTTTGCACCAGTTATAATCCACCTCTGGTTCTAGACTTCTGTTTTGCAGTTTGTAAGGACTGCAGCTGTTGTGAATGAATATAGAATCATATCATGGGGAGTTATAAGAGCTGAACATAATTCACCGCTATTGTTGCCCACTCTGGTTACATTATGACTGTCACAGATGCAGTATTGTTCTGTGCCGAGACAGTAATGGAAAGCACAGTAGATACACTGTGTTCTAGGTTCAAGCTGTGCTGTTCTGTATAAGGATTGCCGAAGAAGTACAGGACATGACCACAAGTAATTTAATTTATAAGCATCATGGCTTTATGGCTTTACTGCCTCTAATTATAGCTGCCTTCCAATGCATAAATGGTAATTCTTGTTCTGAAGTCTGTGTTCTGGGATCAATATAAAAACAATTTTTGAGCAGCTTATGGATTTTTCTATCCAGCAGAGGAACAATATGACACTGCAAGTTGCTTTAAACCGCGGTGTAAAATCATTGTGCGTGCAAGCAAATCACTAAGCTAATCAGTCGGAGCCGTTATTGAGTTTTTATGTCATGTACAAATCTTTAAACCGATTTACCTGACCCAGGTTGCCATATCTACTTTCATATTTTGATATAACGTGTCACTTTATAGTGTGTGATTGAGTTCATTGCATTTGATCGATGTTCCCAAAAGGTAGCATGTCTTACAGCTGCTTGTAGCAGTATAGACAATGGTTGCTCATATGAGCTAATGTCTGCATTTTATAAACTCTAGGCCTCGCACATGAAGCAGGCAAAATGCATTACTAATAGCCAGGTTATTGAGTTGGAGAGATTGATACACACAAGAATCATGGGAAATATTTGCATTGCAGAAACACAGTAAATGTAATTCCTAAATCCAATGTACTTAAGGTGATTGTAGCCATATTAGTGCAATTGTGACAGAGAAAATTGAGTACTGTCCATGATACTTTTTTTATTTGCACTAACATATCATTTGTCATGGATGAGCTTTCGGGGTGTGTCCCCTTCTTCAGTACTGCTTGGACCTTGAAGAAGGGGACACACCCCGAAAGCTCGTCCATGACAAATTATTTGTTAATGCAAATAAAAAAAGTATCACGGACAGTACTCAATTTTCTTTAAATTCAATGTGATATTTGTGGGGTCTGTATCATCAGCCAGCCATGTTGGTAAAAGCAAACAGCCTTTTATTTTCAAAAACCGGCAAAACAAAGTGGCTTTCTTCAGCATAAACAAATACAACAATCTATCAACTTCTGGTATAAGGCTCCATACACACTAGATGCTCAAAAAACACTACAAAAACCCTGGATAAAAAACGCTAACATTTAGCATCTTTTGCCAGCACTTTTTGCAGTGTTTAGGAGCATTTTCAAAAGTGTTTAGGAGCTGTAGTATTTTTGTTAAGGATCAGGTGGCTGCTGGCGTCCTTAACAACCAGTGAATATGGTTGTTAAGGAGTGGGTCGCAAAGCCAGCCACCACGCCCTTAACAACTGATGACTCATCAGCTGTCAGGGGGGTTCCCGCTGTCAGCTGAATGTAAACTAAACAATTACCAACAATAAAAAATTGGGAAAAAAACAGCGTGGGGGTCGTTCCTGGTGATGTCATCAGCCAGGACATTCTGGGTAGATGATGTGGGGGGTGGGGTCGCCCCGGTGACATCACTGGGAGGCCCTGTCCCTTAATTTATTTGGCGGCAAGAGGCAGCGGAGCTGTCAAACGGCGGGAGCCCTCGCTGGTTGTGGACCTTTTTTTTTAATTTCAGGTTGGCGGCCAGTGTTCATCATGATTGGCGATGGATCTACATTGGGGACATTGTTTTTGTTTTTTAATAGAGGACTGTGTGTGTGTTTTTATTTACTTTTTAACACTTTTTAACAGTACATATTTACATAGGAGGGCTTAAAGGGGGTTTCCAGATTCTGATAAGTCACCCCGCACCCCCACATCCACTGAGCCTAGGTTGTGGAGAAGAGGGCCTTGTCCTCAACATGGGCACAAGGTGCTTGGTGGTGGGGGGGCAGAGATAGGGGCACAGCTGATGAGTCATCCGTTGCTTGCTGGCCAGCTCCTTAACAACCAGCAATATACTGGTGGTTAAGGGTGCTAGTGGGCTGCTGGTTTGAAAAGAAAAATGCTGGAAACCAGTGATTAGCAGCGGTTAAAGTAGATGTAAACCCTATTCATGAGTTGGACACATCTATCTGTGTTTTCTTATCTCTCTCCAAAGCACTAAGTCCAGTGGCTTCCTCCTGCTCCATAGCTCTGTTATCAGCCTGATAACTTCTGACAAGTTCTCCGACATAGGAGATGAAAGCAGCCTGAAATTTGTGTTATAGGAGGTTGCTATAAATAGATTACTAGACAGCTTGCCTTCTCACAGCAGAGCTCTGCACATTACTTCCTTCCTTTTGCCAATGTGGAGTGGGGGTGTGTGCCTTTCCTCCAATCAGCTGCCTTGGCTGTATGCCAATAATCCACTCCTGGTGTTGAACAGGAAGAGAAAATCCGTAACACGATGTGCACTTTCAAAAGGATATATACAGCTGAAGACAGCAGATATGCATGTAAAACCTATGTAGGGAGATTTGTTTCATCCCTGGTATCATCTGAGGCTATTCACTTCACTGGGTATAGGAGAGGGTTTATGTTCACTTTAAGAGCGTTAAGAGCTTCTAAGAGCTCCCAAAAACGCGTTTTTTTTTTTTTTTCTGTTCCTAGAACCTAAAGCTGAAAAAACACTTCTAGCTTACAATGGTGTGCATGGGCACTCTAGGGCCAGAAAGAAAAAACACTCAAACTAGCTACTAGGAGCTTAAAAATAGGCTAAAGTCCATGGTGCCTAAATCAAACCTTCGGCTCACCACCTGTATAAACGAGACCAACATGGGGATTTAAAGTGTTACTAAACCTAAAAATGTTTTTTACCTTAATGCATTGTTTGCATTAAGGTAAAAAAACGTTTTCAGTTTCCCTGTGACCCCCCCCCCCCCCTGTATGAAGAGTAAGAGAGGGGAGAACAGATCAGCGCTGTGCACGGCTGCATCTCTTCTCCCCTCTTTTCCTCTTTACACTGCATTCGAGTAACAGCAGGAGCCATTGGCTGTTGCTGCTGTCAATAATATGCAGTGAAAAGGAAGTGGGGGGCTGGCCTAAGTCCAGCTGCTTAAGTCTATGGAGCGCGGCTCCGTAGACACACAGCTTGGGACCGCGGGGACCACGCTCTCCCCATAGCCAGCAGCTAACTATGCTGATCCCTCTAAAGAAGAGGAGGAGCCAAGATCGCCGCTGGGAACTCAAGAAGAGGAGGATCTACACAGGGGTGTGTAGACTTTGTATATCCACTGTAAACTCAACATGTCCCCATTATTTGGGTTATGGTAACTTTAAGGGGGATGACAGGAGACAGAAGGAGTACTCACCCATGCAGGGTGCGGGGTTATGGGGTGACAGAGTAGAATGCTGACTTGCAATTTTCCAGGATTGTTAAGTCCTGGTATGGGACCCTACATTTGGAGGTTCTGAGAGATTTTTTTGTAGGAAAGAGTCTCCAACCCTGACTATGGTTGTTTTGGCCCTGGAGGGGTTAATCCACCTGCAAGAGAGCTGAAAAGGGCTGGAAACTGTCATCAGGTGTCTGTGAGGTGTTGAGTGGAAAAGGACACAGTTGTGAGAGGGCCGTGGACTACTGAGACACTGCCTGGGTTCCTGTGGTTCCTTTTCCTGGAACTGGAAGCAGGTGAGAACCTTAAAGTGTTACTAAATTCAAAAAGCCACGCTCCATAGACTTACACAGCTGGACTTAGGCCAGCCCCCCACTTCCTCTTCACTGCATATTATTGACAGCAGCAACAGCCAATGGCTCCTGCTATTGCTTGAATGCAGTGTAAAGAGGAAAAGAGGGGAGAAGAGATGCAGCCATGCACAGCGCTGATCTGTTCTCCCCTCTCTTACTCTTCATACAGGGAAGGGGGGGTCACAGGGAAACTGAAAACTTTTTTTACCTTAATGCAAACAAATGCATTAAGCTAAAAAAACATTTTTCTTTTTAGTAACACTTTAAATCCCGGCATTGGTCTAGTTTTATACAGGCAGTGAGCCAAAGGTTTGATTTAGGCACCATGCACATTAGCCTATTTTTAAGCTCCTAGTAGCTAGTTTGAGTGTTTGAGTGTATTCTATGTGTCCATGCACACCATTGTAAGCTAGAAGCATTTTTTCAGCTTTAGGTTCTAGGAACAGAAAAAAAAACGCGTTTTTGGGAGCGATTTGCCAGCTGAAAAAAAACTGATAGCTCCTAGAAGCTCTTAACGCTCTTAAAGTAAACATAAACCCTCTCCTATACCCAGTGAAGTGAATAGCCTCAGATGATACACAGGGATGAGCCTCAGTGGGCTATTCTTTGACTCCTAGTCAGTAAAGTGTGGCTCACGTGTCGTTGCATTTGGTGGATTTATTAACCTTGAATAAGGCAAGTGGCGGGCCTGCACCCAGGATCACTTGAAGTTTTGTGTAAAGAGCGGATTTCCCTCCCTAGCCCCTCAGAACATAGATCTGAGTCCCCCTGTGCACAGCCCAGAGACTTGAATGAGATATTGATCACCCAAACCTATGTATTGTAAGGGCTAGGAAAGGGGGCTGAGTGACTTGATTTAAACGCGTACATGAACTTTAATTACATCTAATTACATCTACAAGCCTCTAGTTTTCCTTCTCATGTGATAAACAGACATTTCAAAAGTGCCATATTAAAGTAGAAGTATAGGTCAAACCTTTTTTTTTTTTTTTTTTTCCATTTTGGATAGACTAATGCCCTGTACACATGATAGGATCTTCCAACAACAAATGCTGGATGTGAGCTTGTTGTCGGAAACTCCGACCGTGTGTATGCTCCATAGAACATTTGTTGTTGGAATTTCCGCCAACAAATGTTTGAGAGCAGGTTCTCAAGTTTTTCAAAAACAAAACTTGTTGTCGGAAATTCCGATCGTGTGTACACAAGTCCATCGCACAAAAGTCCATGCATGCTCGGAATCAAGCAGAAGAGCCGCACTGGCTATTGAAATTCATTTTTTTCGGCTCGTCGTATGTGTTGTACGTCACCGCGTTCTTCACGTTCGGAATTTCCAACATTTGTGTGACCGTGTGTATGCAAAACAAGTATGAGCCAACATCCTTCAAAAAAAATCCACGGTTTTGTTGTTGGAAAATCCTACTGTGTGTACAGGGCATAAAAGGCGGTTATAACCCCTGTAAGGTTTTTTTTTTTTTTTTTTTACCATTTGTGTCCCATTGGGGATATCTACTTTCACTTCCTTTTCCATGGCCAAAACAGAACATAAGTAGTAAAAAACATTCAGGCCCCTGGCAATTTAAGTCATAATGTGCTGGTATGCATCGCATACTAGCACATTATAACAGACTTACCTGAAAATGAAGCCCTCCAGTGTCACGCTGTCACCGCTGAAAGCGCTTCTATCTTCACCCGGTCTGAGCTAGCGATGAAGTCACATGCATGCGTGTGGGATTCGCCGTTTATGGCACGGCTCTAAAGGAATGCCATGGGTATGCCGTTCCTTCAGAGCGCATATGCCGGTGATGTCATCGGCTTCATCTAAAGTAAATATCTACTAAACAGCGCACGTTTAGGAGATATTTACTGTACCTATAGGTAAGCCTTATTATAGGCTTACCTATAGGTAAAAATCATTCATGGGGGTTTACTCCCACTTTATAGGAATCCCTTGGGGCCCATCCAGTCACCAGAACTAGTGTTCCCATTGGAAGATTTTTTGGGTTAACCCAAAATCAGGGATTTCCTTTTACTTTCACTTTCAATGGTAATGGTAAATAGGACAAACAGAGTTATTCTGCCTAGCAGGGGCACAGACAGCAATAAAATCCTAATAGGTTTCTAATCTATCTCCACTCTATCCAAAACTTAACATTGCATAAGGAAGAGTATTGTCATCCTATTAAAGGAATTTCCTATCCAATGATTCTAATGGCAGAATGTGTCTTGTAGTGATGCAGCCTATCTACTTCTTTCAAGACAGATTACCTTTAGGGCACTTTAACACTGGCAGCGCCTGGGCGTCGGCGGTAAAGCGCTGCTATTTTTTAACTCTCGCTAACGGCTGAAAAAGGGTTAAAGGTGCCCACAAAGTGCCACTGCAGCAGCACTTTGGCGGCGCTGCCTATTGATTTCAATGGGCAGGGGCGTTTTAGGAGCGGTGTATACACTGCTTCTACAGTGCCTCAATGATGCTTCTTGCAGGACTTTTTTGTTAGCGTCCTGCCATCGCACCGCTGAAAGCCCCTGGAGTGAGAGGAGAGGCACTTTGCAGGCACTATTTTTAGCGATATAGCGCCTGTAAAGCGCCTCAGTGTGAAAGCAGCCTTAAAGTAAAAGTGAGATCACTTTAAGAAAGAGACTGACAGTCAACTAGCCTTTTCATGAAAAGGTCAGCAAGCTCCTGTATTTCTCTCTTGACTGCTCAGAGCAGGTAGAAGATCATATAGTCACATTTAGAGGGTCAAGATTATCCCACTTAACGTTCTACATGGGTAGTAAATGGACTGTTTCTTTTATCGAGCAGCCCAGCATGTAATTTCAAGGCTCTAATTATTCACAACGCAGAGGGATGTTTAGCGTGTCGGTGATGTTATCTTATTTGACCATTTGATTTATTCTTTTCAAGCAAGTGGTTTTTAGCAAGAGTAATTTCTTATCCAAATGCATTATCACAGGAAACTGCTGGTGAATACTGTGCTCCGCTATAGAAGTGAATTGCCTGCGGACTCGGAATATCACTGTATCACTTTTATTTCTTGGACTCTATTGACTTTTATGTCCGTAGGACAATTTCACGTGTTTGCTGGAGATGAATCGCCGTATTTTATAATCCTAATGCTCAAGGATCCATCATCCTTTCTGCTCGATAGAGCCATGATCCTGGCATTATACATTGATTATGGCAGATTCCTGCACATCCATCTTTCCAGAGATCTTGTAAAGGATGCTGTTTATGTATTTCACACCTTCCCAAGCATTTGAAAGGGATCTTGACCAAGCACTGTTTGTGTCTGAAATAGCAACATAAACAAACTCTACTATTTTATACACATTTTTCTGATAAAATAAAAATCTTGGTATATCTCTGGCAGGCGTGTAGATATTTGCATATTTCTCAGCATGTCCTGGCTGAGCCGATCAGATCCAGAGAAGAAAATATTGACTGTCAGGATGCAGAAGGAGATTTATCTACTCAGATTCAGGAGCTGTGCTGTCTGAAATTATGTAATAGAGGAGGTGGGTGTAGACACATAGATGGGGAGGGTGTCAGGTACTAGTTGCTCTCCCATTGCAAGATTGTGTTAGAAGTTTTATTTGGTTTTATATTACCATTTTTCCATTTTTTTTAAAAACAATTTCAGTCGTTTAGTGCAAGTGGAAAAAACCACGCTGTCGCTCTAGATACTAGACAATTGCAAAAAAGTGGTAACAAATTAATTGTGCAGCGCTAATAAGAACAGTCGCTATATAATACGAGACCGTATAAGTGATAGACAAATTAATTACATACACATATAATGACACGTGTGGATATGAATATACAATGAAGTAAGTCCACAAACATGCTAAATAAAAGATGGATATATAGTAAAATATGTATAAAAATGCAAAATTAATAAGTAAAAAATACAAGTCCACAGGTGAAGATTAGGTGTTTAAGTTAATCCTGGCAGTTGGATAACATCCTTAGGACATCAGCGGCAGGGCGGGTGAGGAAAGTAGATATGGCAAATAATCGCCACCAGCAATGAGAAGGTTTACCAGAGTTAATGGTCTCAAAAGAGCATATGCCACCTGAGTCTTCAAGGCTTGTGGTTAAAACACACCAATGGATTGGAAATTCCACGTCTGCAACCTCTGGTTCGAATGGAAGACAGTCACTCCTTCCTTCAAATGGTTCACAGCAACAGTGACCCGATAGATGTTCTCAGAGAGGGATGGACCGAATCATTCCCATGTATTCACACGATGTAACCAGAAAATGAAATAAGATTCCACATAGTGTGATATCGTATCGGTAAAAAAGAGTATTTATTAAAAATCAGGAACACTCACATTTAAGTAGCTACAAAAGCGCTTGTAAGAGTAACTGAAGGATAATGCAATGACATCGGCAAGGCTCGTCCCGACGTGTTTCGTCAAAGGAGACATCATCTGGGGACACAGAGGATGATGACCTATATCTTGAACTTTTGACATTAACATTTGCCCACTTCTCCGCCCATTCAGTGTACTTCTTTTCAGCCCAAGTCTATTTTTAATCCCACTCTTGCTAAAGGCCCCTTCATCCAAACTTTTTATCAGATAGTGTATAAGGATATTCTTAAATTATGCCAACATACCCCCAGAGTTTCTGCATCTGCATCAAATCTTGCTCATTTTGAACGTACTGTCCTCAAAGGTTTTACCGAGAATCACAACCTTATTATCAGGTCAGCTGATAAGGGTGGTGGTATCGTAGTCCAAAATCGATGAGACTATATGAAAGGGTCGCTTCGCTTACTTTCAGACTCCAACACCTATACCATCCTGACCCAAGATCCACTCCCAACATTTATCATTGAGGCACATGAAATTATAGATGGGGCTTCTGCTGAGGGTCTCCTTGAAAAATCTGAAGCTAAGTTTCTCAAACATAACTTCTATCATAGGACGTACTCCCCTCCCAAAAATGTATAAAGACCCTATACATCCACCTGGGAGACTGATAGTCACAGCCATGGAAAGTATTACCAGCTATTTTTCCTTTTATATTGATTATTTCTTACAACCCTTGGCCCAAAATCTTCCATCTTACATTAAAGACAGTATACATCTGTTACAGATGCTCTGCGACTACTCTTGGGAGCCATCATATGTGTGGATCTCCCTAGACGTAGCCTCTTTATACACTTCCATACCACATGATGTAGGCCTTTGTACTGTCCAATATTTCCTCAGCAAGAATCAATCCATCAATCTCCATCAAGAAGCCTTCATCTTGGAAGTCACCGAGTATTGTTTAACCAGCAACTTCTTTGAATTTGATGGGCGCTTTTATCTACAGACCCATGGTAGAGCTATGGGGGTGAATTTCACCCCCAGTCACGCCAACCTGACCATGGGTTTGTGGGAAAACCACTACATATGGCATAATAACCCTTTCGCCTCCAATTTGATATTTTACAGGCGTTATATAGACGTCATTGTCATTATCTGGGACGGCCCCATCTCTTGTGTTAATGAATTTTTTGACACATTGGAACGATAATGATATGGGCCTTTCATTCACTTCTGTTTGGGACAATAATACTTTGGCATTCCTTGACCTTCAGCTTAGTCATGACCATAGCTCCATCCATGCTCAAAATTATAATAAACCTACAGCAGGTAACTCGTATCTCCACTACAATAGCTGTCACTATCCCTGATGGGTCAACAATATTCCAAAGAGCCAATATTGCCATCTTAAGCACAACAGCACCAAGGATGCAGACTATGAGACCCATGGATCATTGTTGAAGTAAAAGTTAATGGAAAAAGATTATCCTTTTGGCTATTGTAGATGAGGTCTTCACATTTTATAGACACAATGAGGCTCCAGTTGATAGGCCAAAACAGGCCCAAGAGCACAACCCATTAGATTCCCTACCAACTTCCACTCCCAATTCAGAAACATGGAACGTTTATTCCTTAAACACTGGTCCATCCTTCAAAAGGACCCTCATCTTACATCCACCATTTCAGATTGACCGTTAATCTCATACAGATGGGCCAGAAATATAAAAACTCAGATTGCGCCCAGAAAAATGAAATCACTTTCCACCAAAGGCAGTGTGCCTTTGAAGTTTTTTAACATTAGATGTATGTACCTGTGCAAAAAGGCATTATGCCTCACATGCCAACATGTTTTTGCCATAAACAAAAATAGTTTTCTTCCAAAGGTAAAACGTAGGTCATTTCTGAATTTTACACTTGCTCTTCAGAATTCTTGGTCTACTGTATGTCCTGTCCCTGTGGCCTCCTTTATGTGGGTCGCACCATTTGGACCCTTCGTAAAAGATTTGGCGAACACAGGTGCCTAGTAGATGCAGGTTCTGATACACATAGTGTCCCCAAACATTTCCTCACACACCATCAGCCATCCTCCCAAGAACTGAAAGTTTGGGTAATTGAAGTTATGCCCAAGAATCTTCCTGTAGCAGAACGTCATAGACAAAGTGTCTATGTGCCTGTGAGTCATACTGGATATATCGGTTAGACACTTTGGCTCCAGGAGGACTGAACGAGGAGTTGGAAATTAATCCCCTTTTATATGTTGTTTAAAGAATCTCTAGGCAAATTCACTGATGTCTATTTATTGCATAAATATATTAATTTAAAAAAAAAAAAGTTTAAAAAGTTATCAATGCTGTATAATTATCAGTACTATTTTAATCCAGGCAAAACTTTTTTCATTCACAAGATTTGTATTGTTTTACGATAATTACAATAGCATGATGACATACATGTGTGTGCAGCCTATTGCATTATTGTGTGCACCGCAAAGCTTAAACACATGCTATTGATCACTTTGTGTGTTCAATTAGCAAAGGAAGGGGCCGGTAAATTACATAATTACTGGCCCCTTTCCCCACTCATCCTAAAACATCCACCTGTGTGTGCCCACAGTAGCAGCCGGTGGGAGAGGAAAGAAGGAAAGCCAGCAGTGCTGCAGGAGAAATGAGGGGGGGAGCAGGGCAATAGAGGAAATCTGTGCTGCACAGAGTGATTAGGGTGGACCCTGTGCGCACACCTATGATGCCATACATATTGTTCTCTCCACATTGCTAATATGCATTAAAAAGTACAGGAGTACTAAAGGGTCTATGTATAAAACATTCACTGTGTGGATGTCCTAGGCTGCATTCACATGGGGCGTGCAGGGGCACATAGCTTTCAGCTTTCATCCCATGCTGAATAAAGAAAGCACAGAATGGTAGTACAAGCAGGATATATTTGTCAGGGTGTATGCATGAGGATCTTTTGAAGGTGTAGAGGTAGTGGGCATCTGTGCTCAATTGATATTAAAGAAATTATTGCAAAATACGAGAGAAGGTAAGTAAAATCAAAGAAAAGGGGATAAGAAGGAGAAGTGGGAAGAAAGAAAGTAAGAAGGCAAAAAAGGAGGGGCTTAGATAGGGTGGGAAGAGAAGCCGTCTGTCATGTACCTTTTAAGGTAGAGCCTGACGAACAGAGGAAAGCCTCCCGTACAACTCCCGTTCAAGGGCCACTGAGTTTGCAACAAGTGGCCACGAGAGCATGGTGGGGTAGGAGTGCTTGTGATGTTCTCCGTAGCAGGAGGACACTTGTAGCAGCCAGCAGCAGTAGTGGAGCTACAGTTGGTGGCTGTGGATGCAGGCACTTTTGGATGCAGGGATGCTGCAGATGCAGGGAGGTTGCTGGTGCCGGGTACCGCGGAAGCAGGTACGTGGAGGCTGAAGCAAGGTGCAGAGTGAGACAAGCTGGGTCAGATACAGAGGAATCAAGGTACATCAGAGATAACACTCAAGTTCAGGCAGAGGTTTGGCAACAGGGAAATCCAGAGGTAATACTGAAGAAGGGTCAAGCAAGCCGAGGTCCGGAATGGAGAGAATCAGAGTAGTCGGGGAGCCAGGTAACAATCAGATCAAGGATAGGCACTGGAAACAGGGGGAAACTGCAGATCAGACAGCAAAGGCCCTAGTACATCTGCCATCCTTATATACTACAAATGGGGGACATGCACTTGTGCGAATGCGCATAGGCGTTCCCCTGAGCCTGCGGATCTGCCTGTCAGGAGGGACATCATTGGAATTGTGCCCACGCATGCGCAATGGCCTCTGTATCTGTACATCTGCCCTGCTATGGCCAGTGAGTCCCTGACATTGCCCCCCCCTTACGGGCAGCCTCCGGATGCCCACTTGGCACTCCCTCTGAGGGTGCCTATGGAGAAAATCCTGTATCAACTCTTTTGCATGGATATTCCCCTCGGGTTCCCAGGAGTTGTCCTCTGGACCATAACCCCTCCATTTTATGAGATATTGCAGCTGGTTTCTCCTTGTCCTGCAGTTCAGAATGGCCTCCACCTCATATTGCAGCCAGTGTCCCCATTAGTGCAGCCTGTGTCCCCATTGCAGCCAATGTCCCCAGTAGTGCAGCCTGTTTCCCCATTGCAGCTTGTGTTCTCATTGCAGCCAGTTTCCCCAGTAGTGCAGCCAGTGTCCCCAGTGCAGCCAATGTCCCCAGTAGTGCAGCCAGTGTCCCCATTGCAGCCTGTGTCCCCAGTAGTGCAGCCAGTGTCCCCATTGCAGCCTGTGTCCCCAGTAGTGCAGCCTGTGTCCCCATTGCAGCCAGTGAAGGGAGAGGAGAGCTGCCGCCACCTGTTTGATTACAGCGCCAGGAACATCACAGCTTTCATTTCAATAGCTGTGTGTTCCCTGCTGTGCACTGTCACATACAGCCCCTCCCCCTTGTCCGGGCACTTTGATAGACCGATCACCCGTCCAATGGACAAGGGGAAGGGGCTGTATGTGACTGCGCACAGCGGGGAACACACAGCTATTGAAATGAAAGCTGTGATGTTCCCGGCGCTGTAATCAAACAGGCGGCGGCTCTCCTCTCTTCTACAATATAGGAAGCCCCTCTGATAGGCGGCACCAGGGGCGGGGGCGGAGCCCCAGACCCCGCCCCTTTCGGTATCGGTAAAAATTCTCTTTCGGCTTTTTGCCGAAAGGGCCATTTTCGGCCGATATGTTTCGGTGGCCGAAATTTCGGTGCATCCCTAGTGGAAGCCATTGTTCGCAAAAAATGGGGACTGCCCTGTGGCGGAATGGCTAGCATTATTGTATGCAAACTCGGCCAGGGGCAACAATGACACCCAATTGTTTTGTACAAACGACGTAAAACACCGGATGTACTGCTCCAGGGTCTGATTTGTTCTCTCTGTCTGTCCGTTAGTTTGGGGCTGGTATGCAGAGGATAAGGATAGCTCAATCTCCTCAAGGTCCTTCTTAATTCCAGCTGGAGAGATCATCAACCCCAGAAACTGAATACTCTGGCACTCAAACTCACATTTCTCCATTTTGGCGTAGAGTCTGTGTTGACAAAGTCGAAGCAGGACACTTGACATGACCTCGGTGGGCGTTCAGGGATAAGGAAAAGATTAGGATATCATCCAGATAAACTATGACAAAGATATCTAGAAAGTCCCATAAAACATTGTTGATGAAGTGTTGGAAGTTGTCTGGCGAATTGCATAGGCCAAAGGGTATTACCAAATATTCATAATGGCCAAACCTGGTGCGAAAAGCTGTCTTCCACTCATCCCCTTCTCTGGTGCGGACCAAGTTGTATGCTCCTCTGAGGCCCAGTTTGGTGAAGATGGTTGCTGTTCCCAGTTTTTGGAATAGCTGGGGCATCAAGGGGAGAGGGCAGCGGTTCTTGACCGTGATCTTATTCAGTTCCCGGTAATCGACACATGGCCATAAGGATTGGTCCTTCTTGGTCACAAAAAAGATTCCAGCCCCTGCAGGGGATGTGATTGGGCAGATGAATCCCTTCTTGAAATTCTTGTCCACGTACTCCCTTAGTGCTCCTTGTTCCTTTTCGGACAGGGGGAAGATGCGCCCGAAGGGGATCTCAGCCCCAGCCAGTAACTCAATGGGGCAGTCATATGGTCTATGGGGAGGCAGTGTGTCTGCACCCTGTTTACTGAAAAAATCATGGTATTCCTCATAGGCCTTGGGTACAGGCTAACTTGTCTCTGGGTCTGAATCCATACATAGTAAGCTGGAGGCACTAGGGAGGCAGTGTTCCTGTCAGTAATGGGACTGAAACTTGATCTCTCCAGTGCTCCAATCGCTGAGGGTTATGGGCTTGGAGCCAGGGAAGGCCCAGACTGATGGGAAATAGTGGAGACGAGATCGCATCCAGGCTTAGGAGTTCTTTATGCCGAGCTGGTGTAGTCACAGAGAGGGGCCAGGTCTCCTGGGTGACTGGTCCTGACTTAATACAGATCCATAGGCCAAGTATACCGACAACCCCTACGTAGTTTCGCTGGGCATGCACGTATGTAATGGCCGGCTTCCCCTCAGTATAGGCATAGGTCCCTCTGTCTGCACTGCAGAAGCTCTTCAAGAGATAATGCCGTGCGTAGTAATACAATTTTCATGGGTTCAGACTCATTAGAGGCCGAGCATGGCTGGGTTAGACTGGGCATGATAAGCCGGAAATGGGGCCCTTGGTGTCATCCATTCCCTGGAGAATCGCTCGGGTGTTGGAACCTGCGGTTCTGGTGGTAGCATCATCACTGTAGGTGGAGGACCTGCCTGTGCTGGAGCCGGACTGGTTAGAGAGTCGGGTGGAGTAGCCATTGATTGTACCCGTATGTCCAGCTGAGTTTAACCCTCTTGCAAGGATTTGATGGCCTGTGTAAGGGCATCGAGGTGTTGGCAAATCTCCTCCATCGGAGAGGGTCCTCTTGCAGGCTCTGTCATGGCTGTCTGATACTGTAACGTACCTTAAGGTAGAGCCTGACGAACAGAGGAAAGCCTCTCGAACAACTCCGGTTCAAGGGCCACTGAGTTTGCAACATCGGTTGCGAGAGCACGGTGGGGTAGGAGTGCCTGTGATGATCTCCGTAGCAGGAGGACACTTGTAGCAGCCTGCAGCAGTAGTGAAGCTGCGGTTGGTGGCTGTGGGTGCAGGCACTTGTGGATGCAGTGATGCTGCGGATGCAGGGAGGTTGCTGTTGCCGGGTACCGCGGAAGCAGGTACGTGAAGGCTGAAGCAAGGTGCAGAGTGAGACAAGCCAGGTCAGATACAGAGGAATCGAGGTACATCAGAAATAACACTTAAGAATGGTCAAGTTCAGGCAGAGGTTTGGCAACAGGGAAATCCAGAGGTAATACTGAAGAAAGGTCAAGCAAGCCGAGGTCAAGAATGGAGAGAATCAGAGTAGTCAAGAAGCCAGGTAACGATCAGATCAAGGATAGGCACTGGAAACAGGATACAGGGGGAAACTGCAGATCAGACAGCAATTGCCCTAGTACATCTGCCATCCTTATATACTACAAATGGGCGCCTGGGGTAATGGGCGCATTCGCCTAAGCCCGCAGATCTGCCTGTCAGGAGGGACATCATTGGAGTTGTGGCCACGCATGCGCAATGGCCTCTGTCTCTGCACATCTGCTCTGGCCAGCGAGTCCCTGACACCGTTCATCCCCACACACCATGTTTCTGCTCCAACTGTAGTCAAGTGAATCTTGAAGGCCAACTGGATGCGTACCCTCCAGGCAAAACTTTTTTATTGAACTATGGATAGAGCAGTGAATGGTAAGGGCCTGTCAAGTTTATATTGCAGTCAGTGTTGACTGGAAGTGGTGGAAAATCTTTCCAATAGTACAGACAAGAACATAATGGAGATGAATTAGAACTTCTGTCAGTGTTTTTATTGCTATCTGTGCCTTCCTGTAGAGGCAACAACCACTCATTTCACTTCTTCCTTGTACAGATAGCACACTGACAGGAAGTGAGGATAAATCTACCCAAATGAGCCAAAGATTGCCCGCTCTATCCTAAGCTAAATAAAAAATGTTTGGCTGGAATCCACTGATTGCAGGTGCTTTGCAGGCTCCTGTGAAAAAACTAAATGCACATATTTTTTCCTGCAATTATATTTTTTTCTTAAAGGTGAACATAGGCTTAAAATCAATCAAGATAAAAGTGACAGTTGCTTAGTGGTTAGCACTCCTGCCTTCCAGCACTGGGTCTAACCAGGACTCTACCTGCATGAAGTTTGAGTGTTCTGCACTTGCCTAGTTTAACTTCTACACTCCAAAGGTGTGCTAGTAGGATAACCATAGGACATGGTACAGGACCAATCAGAACGGCCCTTTACCCCAATCTGCGATCCACAGTTCGCTCAGCTAGAGTAGGAGGACATATAGGTCCCCCCAGAGCAAGGAAGCTCCTTTCTGGTCATGTATGTATAGAGCTTCCTTTTTCTGGGAGGACATATCTGTATGACCTCCCATGCTGGTTGCGCAGAGGCACAAACTGTGGATCACAGATCAGGGTATAGGGCTGCTGTGATTGGTCCTGTACAATGTGATTGCTATGGCCAATCGCAATCACAGCGATCATACATGTAAACACAAGCTGCATTTCTGTAGCCTGTGATGTCTTTCCTCTCACAGCAATTAGCTGTCAGAAGATAGAACGTGCCTTAAGAGCTCATTCACACTTGCGGAGCTCTCTAAAGAGAAGTTTGCATTCAGATCACTTTTCAGTCCAAACAGTAAGAAAGTCTCACACACGTGGTATCCCCATACTTGGAAGGAGTAGCAGAATGTGTTTTTGGGTGTAATTTTTACTATGCCCATGTTGTGTGTGAAAAATATCTTTTAAAACTGACAACTTCTTTTAAAAAAAAAAAAATTTCATTCCACACTTTCCATAAACTTGTAGTAAAAAGACTCACCATGCCTCTTACAAAATATGTTGGGGTGGTAACTCTCCAAATTTCTGCTGTCCTGGTGCTTTAAAAAAATGTAAAAAATGTGAAACGAAGTTAGATGCGTAATTTATACCCCTAGAAAGCCTTAAGGTGCTGCTTGTATTTTGTGCCCCTCTGTGTGGATAGGCTGTGAAACTTTCTCACACATATTGTATCCCGATACTCAGGAAAAGTAGTAGAATGTGTTTTGGGGTGTAATTCTAAGCATGCCCGGGCTGTGTGTTAAAAATGTCTTATTAATTGACAACTTTGTGTAAAAATTAATTTTCCAGAAACTTGTGGCAAAAATTACATTTTCAAAAGACTCATTATGCCTCCTAGAAAATACCTTAGGGTGTTTGCTTTCCAAAATGTGGTCATTTTGTGGGTGTTTTCGCTATCCTAGTGTTCCAGGTTCCGAGAAAGCCTGAAAGTGCTCCTTCAATTTTGGACCTCTCTATGTGGCTAGGTTGTGAAAAAGTCTCACACATATGGTATCTCCATACTCAAGAGTATGTATTGTAAGCTTATGCTGTGTGTAAAAATAAAAAATAATTTTCCAATTTAAAAAACTCACAATTTCTCTTACTAAACACTTTGGACTGTCTGCTTTCAAAAAAGAAGTCATTTTGGGGGTAATTGTACAGTCCTTGCATTATAGAACCTGAAGAAATGAGATAGGCAGCCAGAAAATTAGGACTGGTTAATTTTCAAATATATGTACTATAGCTTTTACACTCTATAGCTTTTAAACAAACTAAATAATATACACTGATTTGGGTTATTTTTGCCAAAGAAATGTAGCAGAATACATTTTGATCGAAATTTATGAAGAAAGATTATTTATTTGCAAAATTATATAACAGAAACTAGGAAAAAATGTTTTTTAATTTTCTGTCTTTTTATTTTTCATTCATATAGAAAAAATAGAAATTGAGTGGTGATTAAATACCACCAACTGAAAGCTCTATCTGTCTCAAAAAATGATATAAAATTAATTTGGGTACTGTAAGTAATTAGTGTTACTTAACTAGGTAATTGTCATTAAGGGCAGGTTCACACGGGGGCGACTTGTCAGGCGACCTAGCCGCCTGACAAGTCGCCTCCCGTTCTGTACAATGGAACCGTTCTAATCGGAGCGACGCAAGTCGCTCCGACTTAGAAGAAAGGTTCCTGTACTACTTTGGGGGCGACTTGCATAGACTTCTATACAAATGTCGTCTTGCAAGTCGCCCCGGCAGTCGTGTGCAGGTCGCCTCGGTGAGGCGACCTGCAAGTCGTGCCGCGTCTAGTGTGAACCGGCACTAAAGGTGTGACAGCACTGAATTCTGAAAAATGGCCTGGGCAGGAAGGGGGTGAAAGTCGCTGGTCTTAAAGTGGTTAACTGGCTCCAGTCTAAATTGGCTTTAGTATATGTATGTACGCATATGAGATAGGTACCTTAGATTGTAAGCTATTTTGAGGGCTGGAACTGATGTGAATGTACAATATATAAAAGTGTAGCATAAATGGTCAGTGCTATATAAATATCTTTAATAAATAACTACTTGATCAGACGACCGGCTCATAGTAAAAATACATCATTACTTTAATGTTAAATACCGGTGTTATGGCAGCAGCTGCCTGCCATAGCCCTGGTGTCGTTTTTCACAATGGCCGGTTCTCTGTAAGATAAAAGGGGTCTTGCGGGCGGATTGCAAAGATCAGCATTTTATTCTCTAGGGTCTCTGCTAAAAATAAATATATAATGTTTGGGGGTTCTAAGTAATTTTCTAGCAAAAAATACTAATTTTAAACTTTTAAACAAAAAGTTCTAGAAAAGGCTTGTTCTTCAAGTGGTTAATAAAACCAAAGATTTGCTGTACAAACTAGAAAGGCTGGTAAAAAGGTAGACCTTATAACATCTGCAGCAGAGATTCAGGCATTTCACTCTAATGCCAGCTATGCTGCCTTTTACACAATCTCCCAGTAATGGAAGCTTACAGCTTCTTGGTTTTTAACAGATTTGTACAGTGTGTACATTTTTGTAAGTGCAGAGCAGGAGTGAATTATCATTTCCCAGAATTAATGTGTAAAGATTTACTCCTTAAAAACTGTTTCTATCAAGAAACATCAAACACTCAATTTATCAGCTGTAGGCTACAGTATTAAAGTACAATGACATCTACAAAATAATCTGTGACGTTCTACTTGGGATGCTAATTGGTAATTATAATGACCTGTTTGATGGTATTAATTCTGTTTGTAGTTTTTATGATGCCTCCAAGCTTCTAGTTCAACTTTTGATGATTAAGTACCAATTTTGAGTGACATCTTTTTGTAATGACACAGTACAGCAGATAAGTGACTATTTATTGATTAAAGTAGTTCCCTTTCTATATTTCAAGGACTTAAGCTGGGCATACCGTAGACGATTAGTTTTTTTTGTTCAGCCAGCGGGCTGAATAAAAAAAAACTAACAAGTTCCTCTTTCCACACAAGCAAGGTGGATGGAGGAATTACCACCCTGTCCCCATCAGGACATTGTATTCTGACAGCTGCTCCTGTTTCTGTCGGAATACATTGAGTATAGCAGTGGCTGCTGCTAATTGACAAAAGTTGTGGCTAAGTGGTTAGTACTTCTGCCTAGCAGCACTTGGGTCGCCGGTTTAAATCCCAGCCACGGCACTACCTGCCTGGAGTTTACATGTTCTCCCTGTGCATGCATTGGTTTGCTCCGGTTACTTCCCACACTCCAAAGACATGCTGGTAGGGTAATTGGATCCTGTCAAAATTGACCCTAGTATGTGATTTAGGAACCTTAGATTGTAAGCTCCTTGAGGGTAGAGACTGTTGTGAATGTGCAATATGTGTGAAGCACTGCGTAAATTGACGGTGCTATATACGTACCTGTAATAAATAAAATAAATAAAATTCCAGTGTGTCTGTCTGACAGAAGTCATTCTAATGGTATTGAATACCTGCTTCACCCCTAAAGTTCTCTGGTTCCTCCCACCAGCCTTGTGTCAGTACTATATCCTGTAGAGAAGTAGAGATCAGCAGGAGAAACCACAGAATGTGGCAGGGGTAAAAGCGAAACTAAAATCTCCATACTTAAAGTGATTGTAAGGGTTTTTTTTTTTTTTTTTTTTAATAACAAACATATACTTACCTCCACTGTGCAGCTCGTTTTGCACAGAGTGGCCCCGAACCTGCTCTTCTGGGGTCCTTCCTGCATCAGATAACCCCCTAGAAGTAGCGCTCTCCCAAGGGGGTTACCTTGCGGGCGAGCTCCCGAGTCCAGCGGCATCCATAGCCGCTGAATGTATTACTTAGCCCCGCCCCCGCGTCATTGGATTTGATTGACAGCAGTGGGAGCCAATGGCTGCACTGCTATCAATCTATACAATCAAGAGCCAAAGACAGCGCGTCCCCGCCGGGTTAAGTTCCAGGGCTCAGGTAAGTAAAATGGGGGGCTGGGGGACCGGTCACTGCCAGGTGTTTTTTCACTTTAATGTATAGGATGCATTAAGGTGAAAAAACACGAAGGTTTACAACCCCTTTAACGGTCCTGTGCCAGCATCATCTTCTGAGTGCCAGTTTTCAGGCCTTTTCTTTGGCCGGCGGGGGATGACCTCATTCCTGCACATGCACAGGAGGCCGTCATTTCAGCACTCAGAATCCTGCCATTGTAAGCTGAGCTGCACATGCACAGCTCAATTTACAGTCCTGGAGGATATGGCAGGCAGGTAGGGGCATTATACTGTAGAAGAGACAGTGCATGTCTATTCTGCAATAAAAGCCTGCCTGCTTGCAGTTTTTTACAGCAGGACTTTAGTGTGTCGAATCTGAAGATCTTTCAGGTGGCTTTGCTCAGCAACAGCGAAGATTCTACAAATGGGTGCCAGGACAAGTGTGAAATGTCTTTTTTACCTGGAGTATTATTTCCTTTTCTTTCAGCAACAGGGTATCTTTAAATTTATCCAGGGGAAACATCTTCATGGAGTAGGTATGAACTCCTTATGTCTGCATATGTTTCACTGAGTGCTCTGTTTCCTTCTACTGAAAAACATTGTTCTAGGTTAAAGCTGAACTCCAGGCAAATATGAAAAGTGATTTAATTTGGTAAAAAAAAAAAAAGATCATTAAATTAATAATTAAATGCAAGTAGTATAAATACCAAAATCTGTTTTGTGCGTGGGAGTCTTGGCTGTGGCACATAGCTCTGAAGGAATGGCACAGGTATGCCGTTCCTTTAGAGCGCATGCGCCGGTGATGCGCTATAATATCTTCTAAACGGTGCACATTTAGGAGATAATCATTTTACTTACAGGTAAGCTTTATTATAAGCTTAGCTGTAGGTAAAAATAAAATATGAGAATTCACTGCCACTTTAACATGATTCACACCCAGTGAATTAATCGGGTTTGCGTCATACTGTCAAACTAACACCAAGAAATTCCCTATTGAAGGAGAGCGCAATGAGTAGTGGTCTCATCACTGTACTTGTGCTCCTTTATTGTTCGGTTACAAGGTAGGGGTGGGTCAGTGACCAACCTAAATTACTCGATTACAGATGAGATAAGGGAAGTGGTGACCCGGCTCAGGCCTGGCAAAGGGAATAATATACCACAGTGGCTTAACAGCTTTGCCAGTCTTTTGGCTGGTATGAAAATGCATATGTATTTCAGTGTATTTTGTTTTTTCCTAAATTTCAGCCCTAATTTCTACTTCATCAAATTGCCTCTAAAGTGTTTATGTGCCTGTTTGCATGTGGTAGAGATATTAGATTGGAAGCTCTGATGAGGGTAGATGTATTCATTATTTCTAGATATTCTAAGGGCCCAGTTGGAACTACAGTAAAATTATATTACAATAATACATTTTTTTACATGGTTCTATACAACCTTCCTTCCTTACATTCATATGTGTAGGGAAGAATGCAGTAGGCTTATGCTTGTCATAGATGGATTGAAATTTGGTCAGTTCAACAGGGACCAGAATAGTTTTGATCCATCTCGGACTGTTCCCATTCGTAACTGTATAAATACTATTTGAACCAATAAACACACCTCCCTTTGCTGTGATCTTGGAATCAGAGTCATCTAGAAGATAAGGAGATTGGGAACTATAGCAAACAGTGGCGTTCGCTCCATTAGGGGTGCTGCCCCCCTAATCCATGTGCCAGGCCCCTGATCTACATGCGGGGTGCCGGACGCATGGATTTCAGTGGGTTTTTTTTTTTTGCCTGAGGCTCTAATTAGCTTCAGAAAAGGGTGCGCCCTGAGCCCACTCAGTTGTGTGACAATAGCGGATTAATATTCGCTATTGTCTGCTTGATTCTCCTCCTGGTCAATCAGGAAGCGGGTCCTGGGACACGATTGGCCGAGAGGAGAGCAGCCGTATTGGTCATTGAGGAGGAGATGCAGGGGGAAGCCACCGAGGAGGAGACGCCGAGCTGGAGACACCAAGGAGGTTTGTGACCTAGATGGGGTAAGTGTGGGGTTTGCCGATCGACCAACTGAATGGGGGGGATTTGACTGACCGACCGGGGGGGCTTGACAGGTGTTTTGTTTGCCACCCCCAAAAGTTTCCCCCCCCCCAAGAAATGGAGCACCAGCCGCCACTGATGGCAAACAAGGCAGGAGGGCAGCAAGGGGCAGATAATAAAAGCCAGGGTTGAGATGACTTTTAGCAGTTATGCTACTCTATGTCAGTTAATCACATTTTCATGTTTAGTTTGAAGTGTGCGATTTTAAATTTAGTGTTACCTACTGTTCCATTGCACGTGGGTGGATTGTAATTCATATGCTTCATAAATGTCTGTTGGCATTTGAATATCTTTGGGTTGTTATTCACATTGATTGCAGGACTTTTTTTTCCTTCTACCAAATGTTTGAGCAATATTTAGCTGCGGAAAGACATTAACAAATGAGCAAATGATCAAGAAAGCTGTTGCTTTTAGACTCTTCTGTTCCTCTAGAATCTTTAATGAATTTTGGCAGAGTTTATCAGTCAGTTTAGTACATATTATAAAGAGGTACTTATATCGTAGCTTTGTCTCATGCTGAGATCTGTCTGTGAATTAATGTGAAGCATCTGTCTGACATCTCTCTTACAGATCCAGACTGGGCATCCTACACTCTTGGGGTGTTCATTTGCTTGAACTGTTCTGGAATTCACCGCAACATTCCTCAGATCAGCCGAGTGAAATCTGTCCGTTTAGACCCATGGGATGATGTACAGATTGAGGTACAGACTTATTTTCTGAGCAGTGTTCCTTTTATAGATGTACTATTTTCAGCTACTATGTTGGGTAGAGTTATTTACTGTAAAAGTTTGCCTCCCATGAAATTTTGGAGCAACATGGTTCCCAGAACAAATTAAAAAATGGAGCACTCGGCTTTTGAATAGAAAATTAACTATTTGCTTGTTCCATTAGTAGTACTGCTTATGTTATGGTATATACACTGATCAGCCATAACTTTATGACCACTGGCAGGTTAAGAGGCCAACACTTATCTTGTTACAGTGGCATCTGAAAGTAGGTGGGATATAGTAGGCAGCAAGTAAAAATATTTTCATTGAAGTTGATGTGGTAAAAGCAGAGAAAATGGGCATCACAGTTTGTTGTATATGGGGTTGTGGAGCTGCAGACTTATTTAGGGGGCCCATGCTGACCCGTGTTCACAACCAAAAGTCCCTGCAATGGGCATCTTGATATCAAGACTGGACCATAGATCAATAGAAGAAGGTGGTCTAGTCTAATGAATCACATTTTCCTTTCACAACTTCCTGAGGGTGGTTCCTTTTGAACCTCCCTGCATGGTCCTAGGGTCAGACACTATGGCAATGCACAACTTTTGGTCACAAAATCACAAAACTCATGGGTTTCAGTAACATTTTGACTGTTGAAGCCAGATTGAAAAATAGATGTATTTATGATACAAACATATAGTTAACTACATGTAGGGAGAGCGGCACAACATGGTGTTGGATTCAATATTGATCTAACTGTCTAGAATAGCTAATACAAATTTATATGTCTTACAAAAGGATGGGCACTAGCTAGCTAAAGTTTCTTTAAAGCCAAATCTTGATTGAAATGCAAAATACTTGTTCACATAAACTTGTCACTTCCAGTGGCTTTGTGGAAAAAGGCCGAGATATCCATTTTCACAGCTGGAGGTGTAAATGGCATTTGAACACAACAGCTTTTACCCAATATGACTTCTAACACAATATACATCCTACATATATAATGTGATGGGCTATATAGGCCTCATCCCTATTGTTACTCGAGAATTTATAGAATGGTCAGGTTGAATGGACTTTACCGGTGAAGGACAGTAGAAAACGAATTAAAAATTAATCATCTTTATTACAAAAAGTTAAAAAATGCTTAACACACTGTTAATAAAACCAAGAAACACTGGCTTAATATCAAAATATCAGATCAATAGGTTACTATAGTATATCTCTGTTACTGCTGTGTCAAGCGGTTGATGCGTTTCAAATCAGTGCTTCTTCAGGACCTCAATTTCTAGACCACAGACAGAGATGTCCTATTTAAGAAAAAACATAGCTGTTAATTACATTTCATCAAAGCATGAGCGCAACATATACATCTCTCTCAGCCTGCATCCTGTGCCCCCCATATACTGTATATATACACATGCACAGAGGACCACTTACATGTACGTGATATGAGCCTTTGTGCAAAATGGTGTGCTAAGTGTCATCAGGAAGCAACTTGGTATATGTTGCTGTGGAATCAACAAATAATAGAAAAGTAGCTTGATAGTTCTATTAAAAAGGAAAGTGAGCAGAGCATTGGTTGGCTATATTCAGGAGCTAGGTAAGTATTCAGACTACACACCAGCCAAAAGGATGTAACAATTGAGAATGTGATCCCAGAAGATGAGGCCAATGGCCCAGAAAAGAAGGATAATAATCAGTTCCAAATATCTAGCATAACCTACAGTGTCCAAAAAAGACCAGCAGTTAGGACCATATTTCTAATAAAGTACACAAAGACAAATATATACCTAAATGATGATTAAAATAGCAGCCGATGATTGTACTTAGTCTCAAATGCTGGAATCATCCATATAGCCATGTTAAAGAGGAAAGACATCTGGGAGTAATGATAACATAATTTAGACAAGTCAAAGTCTCTCCAGTACTATCAAGCATTACTATAGAAAAGCTTGTTTGCAAGAAACCAGACCACAGCAGAACACTTACCAGCTAACTTGTATCAGAATTTGTATATCAAATTTGTTTTAATACCAAACATCTCTTTTCTGTGCATGCTCTCCGTTTATCAGCCGGATATCTATAAACAATATACCAGACAAACTGTCGTGTAATCACAGGGAACAATATCCAGTTTGTTCTTTCCCACCTCTGTAACCCCCTTCTCATCTGGCCCAACACTTAATCCCTCCCCTGCTCATCTGTCCCATCACTGTAACCCCCTGCTTTTCTGTCCCACTGCTGAACCCCCTTCTCATCCCTCCCACCACTGTACTCCCTTGCTCTTCTGTCCCACCATTGTAACCCCCCTGCTCATCTGCCCCATCAATGTACCCCTTTTCTCATCTGCCCCACCACTGTACCTCCCTGCACATCTGCTCCACTGCCGTATCGCCATGCTCTTCTGTCTCACTACTGAATCGCCCGCTCATCTGCAACACCACTGTAACCCGCTTTCTCATCTGCCCCACCATTGTACCTCCTGCACAGCTGTCTCACTTCTTCTGCCCCACCTCTGTTCCCCCTGCTCTTCTGCCCCACCTCTGTTCCCCCTGCTCTTCTGCCCCACCTTTGTTCCCCCTGCTCTTCTTCCCCACCTCTGTTCCCCCTTCTCTCCTGCCCCACCACTGTTCCCCCTGCTCTCCTGCCACATCACTGTAACCCCCTGCTCATCTGCCCCAGCAATACACCTCCTTTCACATCTGCCCCACTGCTCTACCCCCCTGCTTTTCTGCCCCAACACTAAACCCCCCTGCTCATCGGCCCCATCACTGTACCCCCCTGCTTTTCTGTCCCACTTCTGAAACCCACTTCTTATCTGTTCCACCGCTGTACCTCCCTGCACATCTGCCCCAACCCGGGAACCCTCCTGCTCTTCTGTCCCACTTCTGAATCCCCCTTCTTATATGTTCCACCGCTGTACCTCCCTGCACATCTGCCCCAACCCGGGAACCCTCCTGCTCTTCTGTTCCACTTCTGAACCCCTCCTGCTCATTTTCCCCACCGCTGTACCCTCCTGCTCATCTGCTCCACCGCTGTACCCTCTTCTCATCTATGATATACGTGATATGCAGAGTGGTGAACGGAAGCAGAGATGAGACACATCTACCTGTCCTGGCACACTCATCCTGCTGATCTACCTCTTGCATCCAGCCCACATGCTTGTATGTGATGTCACATACAAGCATCTAGAATGGATACACAATGATGAGCTCAGGTCAGGGGCATTTTCTGAAAGCAGTGGGCCTGTGTGCAGTATCATAAGTTGGGCCCCCGCAGCTGAGAAAAAGTGGTTGGGTGTGATTTTCATTGTGCCGAATACTGACTGTGGCTCAAAGGGACACAGAGTTCTGGGGTTCAGTAGTAAGTGATGCAAAGGTTCAGGAATAATTTCAACAAAGTTCCCAGAAGCTCAACAGCAATTCCACAAATTGTCACCTGATTGTGGTTTTCTCAATCACATTGAAATCCCTTCTTTCTAAAATTGGTAGTGGCAACCAAGCGAGTCATCTTCCTCCAGATGGTGGACGGGGCTAGCAGGACTGTGATTGTCTTTAGCAGTGGCCAAGACAGTCCTCCTCCTCCTGGAAACAGGGACTGCCCCCTCCACCTACCTGAACTACACCCAATCTCTTCCCCATCACAAAAGATGACGATCGCAGCTACAGCAAAGTTAGAGAACCAAACAATGTTTCCCATCTTTTACAATGTGTGGGGGCAAAGTGCCTCCCCCTCAGTGCAGGTGTGGCATGGGGAACTCTGAAATTGGAATGCATTAGTGTCTCACTGACATTTCCCTGCGCTGCTCTGCTGATGGGGAGGGAGTCGAGTGCCAGCAAAAGAGGCTTGGCGTACCGCTTGCGGCACCAGTGCCGGGGGTTGCCTACCCCTGATATAGACCAAATAAAACCTTCCATATGCTACAATTGAATTATAACCTATTACAAACTGCAAAGAAAGGTCAGGAGGCCTTATACAGTAATAAGGCCTAAAGATCACTGTGAGGATAAACAAAAGGCCAGACATAGGTCTAGCTAGGTTTCATACAATGCAGCATGAAAACAGTAAGTTTGGGCGATGGGGGTCCAGAGGCCTGTCTTCATAAAAGGTGACACCGTGTACTTATTGGGAACCCCTTCCTATGTTTTCTAGGGGGGGCCTGCAATGCCCCTGTAGGAGCTAATACAGGAAAATAAAAGAAAAAGAATGGGGAGGGAGGGGAACCATACCTTTTAGATCATTGAGAGAGGAATGCTGAATAGTTGCTTTTGGATATGGCACATTGGAGTTATTGAATAACCCTATTTATACATAATATATAACAAAAAATCAATCATGTAAACTTATTTGACTTGATCTAAGCCTGGCAGTCTTAGCAGGTGGGTGAAGAGCAGGTTGTTCTGTGACACTAATGCCGCGTACACACGATCGGAATTTCCAACCACAAATGTTCGATGTGAGCTTGTTGTCGGAAGTTCCGACCATGTGTAGGCTCCATCAGACATTTCGTGCCAGAATTTCCGACAGCAGATGTTTGAGAGCTAGATCTCAATTTTTCCGACAACAAAATCCGTTGACGTAACTACCGGGCGTGTGTAGACAATTCCGACGCACAAAATTCCATGCATGCTCTGAATCAAGTACGAGACGGAAGCGCTTGAAACTAGCGTCCGGAATGGAGATAGCACATTCGTCACGCTGCAAATTTTGTAATCTTTTAACGCAGTGCATTCTTTTCTTTATAATGCTAGAACAATGAAGTTGTTTTGCTGCTGATATTCACACAGAGTTCTGACAAACTTATTTCTTTATTATTTCTCGTGATCTCCTGAATAATCTTTATTTTTTTTTTTTCGCCAGATCTCCAGAATAATGTTTCTATTTTTTTTTATAGTGATCTCCTTTTTTTTTTTTTTTTTTAATCAAGATCTCCTGATTTATTTTTTTTAATGTTTTTTTTCTAGTGATCTCCATAATATTTTTTGTTTTGTGTGTCAAGTTACCACAACACCATTATTATCTTATATTTTTTAACCTCAAGCAGATTGGTTGGTGTTGTTGTGCTTTGTTAATTTGACATTGTATTTTTGAAATGTACCTGCCTACTCACAAACAAACTGTCCTTTTTGTACTAAAACACATAGCCAAGTATTTGTGAAAATAAAATAGACATTTATTAGGGGTAATAACAAAATAAAGAGGAAGGCAACGCTGGATAAACGGTTGAAATTGGCGAAGCCTTTGCACCCCAGGGCAGACATCAATTATTTGACAGGCAAATTGGTAGCCTGGGGAGTCCATTTAAAAGGAAGCACAATATGGTCCAGGACTCAGAGAGATCGGAAGCAGCAGCAGATGACATATATGTCCCCAGGCTGTGGTCTTACCACAGCCTGCGTCTTTTGCCAGACCAGACCGAACCCAGGCCATCACTCTCAAGACTTCCTTGCATGCTTCCTTCCAGACCGTGGCTGTGGTGTTGGAGTTGTGGCAGGAGGTGGAGGAGGCATATGGTCCAACTCACATACGTGAGTTGTTCGCACATCACCCCCTTATTTAGGGCCTGATAGATGACTTCCTCACAAATGAGGCGTTGGCCCACCTCCATTTCCTGCATTTTGCTGGCTGCCATACAGGCATAGGCCTCTTGAATATTGGAGGTGGTTCTGAGCGCCGCAGTATCCTGCCGAATCAAAGAAAGCGCTACTCCTCCACGTTACTCCCCTTCCTGGGCCTTTTTGTTGGAAGGCGGAGGGAAGGAAACTGCGATTCGGTTAGGCTACTGGGCACGGTCACCTCCTGGCTGCCACTTTCCACGGCCACCTCCTGGCTGCCACTTTCCACGGCCACCTCCTGGCTGCCACTTTCACCTGCCTCCTCCTGGCTGAGACCTGTGTATGAAAATGGGACATAGTTTTACTTTTTTGGTCATCAGTCACACACAATTTAGAGCTCATGACTGTTGCAAATTGAATGTTAACAAATAGAAAAAAAAAATCATTCTGACCCCTTCATTTTTCATTCTTGTCCCAATCATTTTTGGCTACTACTGTCTATTGATATGTAAACCACTTTGTTAAATCAGAAATTAGTGACATCAAAAATTAACATCATTAATTTTTGGTCAAGAAATATGTTGAACAATGCTATACCTGGCTCAAGCTGGGCTCCTCCACTTCTTCCTGGGTGGAAGGCCCAGGTTGGACTTCTGAAGCCTCATCTGAGGTGGAAGGAAGAGTGAAAGGAAGGGTTGAGAGTGATGGCCTGATTTCAGTCTGGTCTGACAAAAAACGCAGTCTGTCGTAGTACCACAGCCTGGGGACATATACGTCATCTGCTGCTGCTCCGGATCTCATGGAATCCTGTATCTTTTTGCTCCACCTATTATATATGCTCCTCAGGCCACCAATTTTGCACTTCAAATAGGGGGTGGTTGCCGTGGGAATCACCGGCTTCACCAATTCCAACAGTTGATCCAGCGCTGCCTTCCTCTTTATTTTATTATTATTATAAAAAAGGTGTTTCACCTGCCACAGACAGGGCAACTCCCTGTATTTATCAATGAAGCTAGGGAGGAAGTCATGATTGTTGAATCTATCCATTTTATCTGCAAGACGCAACACAAAGAGAATGGGGTATATTCCCCGCCCCTTCTCTTTCGGCGCAGTGGGAAAGCATATGGCGGAGACCTCTGCAGGTGCATGCAGAGGAGAGCAACAACGACGAGGAAAGCCCAGAGCCACAAACGTCCCGATCCAGGAGATTTAAGGCCTCAGATATGTCCTTTGTAGAGATGGTGGACATCTTGAAGAGGGCCGACTATGAAGGGAAATATGGACCGTACAGAAACCCAAATGTGAGAAAGGCAAAATCATGAGTAAAGTTGTGAAAAGTCTGCAGAAGAATTTTGGGGTACGGCGATCCAAGGATCAACTGAGGAAACGATGGTCAGATTTCAAATTGAGGGAGCACGATCAGTACAGAAGTATCAAGACAGTGCTGCAAAAAAGTAAGTATTTTGTCGTGTGTTCATATTATTATCACTTGCATGCTGCTCCATGTGCTTTTCTTTATACTGTTGTACAGTTTAAAATGGCAAGTTTCTGATTCGTGGGCACAGTAATCGTTCGTAGTAAACATTGTTCGCTCACTAATACAATGTTTTTGGCAGATGCAGGTTAACTACATTTGTTCAGGCCTATTTGTATTAAAAGAAGTTTGTTGTTTTGATGGGTTTGTAACTAGAATGCAATGCAAACTTGATTCAGTGTAAGAAGAGGCTGTTTACACATCTGGACGCAGGAGCACTAGTGTGGGACACCAGAACACCCTTTTTAGGGTGTCCCACACAGATGCTTCAGTGGATACTAGGGGTGTCTCCATGTGTGATACTTTACCAAAAAAGGTAAGTATTCCAGCTTTAACAAAGTGAAAAAATCATGTCTTCAGCTTGGAACTCTGCCAAAACAGACAATTGTACGACACTTCCAAGCAATGTTTCATATTCATATTTCTTGCCTCAAATATCTGTGTGCTAAGTATACCCTTTTTGTATTCACATAGGGGAGAAAAGACTTGGGACATCTGAGGACACCAGGGACCCCCAACCTCCTAAAGAAGGGTAAGTCACCACACCACAACCTGAGGATGTGGAGGGAGGAGAGGTTCATGATGTGGTTGAAATAGTGACCACAACAGGTGAGTGTCTGAGACCACAGCTTCAGGTAATAGATGTATGCCTGCATATTTATTATACATGGTGTGTTTTTTTTTTTATTTTAGGAGATGTGGATGTTGTGGAAGAAGAATCTCATTTCACCAGTGCAAGTGCACAGATCCTCATCGGGGAGATCATGTTGTGCAATCGTGATTTAGAAAAGATAAAGGAAAACATCAATGATGTTCAACAAATATGAAGAACATCATTGATGTTTTAGGCAGAATCTAAAACAAACAAAAATTGTACCGTTTTGTCGGACTTTTTTTTATTTTAAAGTATTTTAAAAGCCAAATTTTGAAGCTGCACACAGTGTGTCAACATGTGCTATCTGCCATCACGGGATATCAAGGTACGCTTTTTGGGGGTAAAACCCCTTCCTCACAACTCAAGTAGATTTCCCCACGTCCATTGATCCCCCATGATGGGAGGTAGCACGTTGACAGGCATGGGATCAGGAGGGAAATCCACATTTTGACTCCCAATTTGTGTGCATTTTCAAAATTTGGCTTTTATAGGGGTGACATCAGCCCATCTGATGAAGGCAAGATCAACACAGTTTTCACATACTAATGTCTGATATTGCCTTCACTTTTTCAAAGATGAACTTTGTAAGTTCCTGAATTGTGTATGTTATGGTTTTAAACATGCCTGTTTAACCAAAAAAAGGATATTTATAATGTCAAACATAAAAATGTTATACACCAAAGATGTTTCAAAAACCCTTTTCTAACGCACATGTGAATGTGCACAGAGTAAAATGTTTTTATACTCAACAACGTGTGGCTTCTTCTTTCAATGCTCAATACCAGTTTTTTGGAGTTAGTTTATGTTTACAGTGACAATGGGGGTTATTTACTAAAGGCAAATCCACTTTGCACTACAAGTGCACTTTCAGTGCACTTGAAAGCAATTCTTCGTCCATGAACTCCTCCTCGCCCTGTTCATGGACTGGGCTTGGGTCAAAGTAAGAACCCCAACACCAAGCCCCTGCATAGCACAAACTCTATGATGAGTACGTAACCGCAACATGGCTTCAAAACGGTCGGCTGGTCAGAACGAACTAACAAAACACACTGAAAATCAGAAAGGCCTGAGAAGAGTGAGCTGAAAATCAGAAACGAGCCGACAAGAACGCACTGAAAAACAGATACGAACTGACTACACGCACTGAAAAACAGATACGAACCCACAAGCACAAACTGAAGAGCTGTAATGAACTGAAAAGCGCAAATCGCCTCTCACCAAACTTCTACTAACACAAGATTAGCAGAAGGAGCCCAAAGGGTGGCGCACTGGTTATTAAACTTCCTTTTTATAATGCCGTCGTACGTGTTGTACGTCAGCGCGTTTTTGCCGATCGGAATTTCCGACAACATTTGTGCGATTGTGTGTATGCAAGACAAGTTTCAGCCAACATCCGTCGGAAAAAAATCCACAGTTTGGTTGTCGGAAACTCCGATCGTCTGTACGCGGCATTAGGCTCCATTCACACTAGTGCGACTCTGAGTACTTTGGAGTGCGACTTTCGTGTGACTTTACACTCTCTGGCACTCAAATTGCAAGAAAGTCACATCAAAGTAGTGAAGGAACCTTTTCACGCTGCGACTTTAACCACTTTCTGCCCGGCCTGTAGCAAAGTGACGGTCAGACTGTGGTTTAATTGTTCTGACGTTCAGGCGTGCACAAGCGGCCTTTCTGAAGGACATCATATCAGAACAAAGGAAATCTCCATAGTGCAGTATTTCTTAAAAGCAAGTTTATTAAACAGTAGTAACTTACATTCAGGTTAAGAACAATCAGCATTGATAATTATCAGAACCTCCGGTCTTGGCCACTAGTTCTCATGCTCACACACCCATAGATAGCATTCTACTTAGTTTGGTTGGTTCCTCTGTATTGACTCATAAGAGCAACCAAATAGTAGAAGATGAAAGAACATGGCCATACTCTATGCTAGTATCCTCACTGTAGATCATATACCTGCTTCTGTAAGAAGGTCCACAGGGGCTTCTAAATGTGATTACAGGATCTAGGAAGTAATGTACAATGAAATTGGAGGAGAACCAGTTATGTAATCTGTCAAAGTCATATGACTGGTTCCCCTCCAGTCACAGAGCCTCTCGCTTTTATTGCTCTTGTTTGAACTGTGCAATGCATATTTATAAAGTACACCACTGCTTTATGAACGTGCAGCGTTTTTCCTTTTTTTTTAAGCAGCTGTATGACTGCAGTACATGAGCCCCTTTTATAAATCTTTTTTTTTTTTTTAATTCCCTTTTTTCCACACATATTATTTGCCCTGTCTGTTGCTCTGGTGAGCATTTGCTCTCTATGTTACCAAATGTCAAGTCTTTGTGGAATATTGATAGATGATGACTCTTCAAGAAATGTCTACAAGATGGATTTAGACACTGCAACTGTTTTTGAGACATGAAGAATGTTCATAACATAATGTTAAGTGAAGGTAGATTTGTATTCCATGAAAAATAGTTTGTAGTGACATTTTTAGAAACTTTGCTTTCTACTTTTAAAAAGTTGCTTGTTTTTTTACATATAGGTTTTATTTGTAGAATGCATCCAATGATCTTAGTTGTCAGTAGGTTTTCTTTATAGGATATGTCGTTTCCCTCCTCATTGCACCTATAAAAAAAGTGCATATAAGGATCACCTGTATTCAGCTGTTCACTTTAGCATAATTCAGTTTATCAGATTTAGGCACAGCCAAACTCATCCCACTCTCTCACCGCTTTGTTGACTGTACAGAATAACTTTAGTCCAGTTATGTAAAAATCTGACAATATATTTTTGATTTAGTTGTACGATTGTGGATTCAACCATGACACTGAGCTTAGAAACACTGAATGGACAGTTAAGACAATGTCAACTTATTCTTGCTTGTTCCCTGTTGGTAGAGATAATTATGCACTTGTACGTGAAGAGGTTATCTGGAAATGGATTGTCTTGCTGATGGCTACATGGAGTAGTAGGTAATAATATTGTCTATAGCAGGGATGGATGGAATTTATATATAGTATTTTGGAAGCATGGAAATATTTACTTTAAAGTGTATTTCAGTGGGTTGATATACTTCGTTGATGTTACTGAATGGTTATTGCCTAACTACAGATTAGAGAAACCCATAGCAGCCAAACAAAAAAAGAGCGACAATTGTGAAAAAAACCAATATTTTTTACTTTTTGCTATAATAAATATCCCCCCAAAAATATATTAAAAAAATGTTTTCCTCAGTTTAGGCCAATATGTATTCTTCTACATATTTCTGGTAAAAAAAAAATCACAATAAGTGTATATTGATTGGTTTGCACAAAAGTTATAGCGTCTACCAAATAGGGTATAGTTTAATGGCATTTTTATTATTAAATTCTTTTTCTATTAGTAATGGTGGCGATCTGCGATTTTTATCGTGACTGCGACATTATGGTGGCCACATCAGACACTTTTGGCACTATTTTGGGACCATTGTCATTTATACAGCGATCAGTGCTATAAAAATGCACTGCTTACTGTGTAAATTGCACTGGTAGGAAAGGGATTAAACACTAGGGGGTGATCAAGGGGTTAATTGTGTCCTAGGGAGTGATTCTAACTGTGGGGGGGATGGGCTACCTAGGACATGACAGCGATCACTGCTCCCAATGACAGGGAGCAGTAGATCCCTGTCATGGCACGATCGCGGGCCGCCGGCGAAGATCAAGTTCGCGGGAACCCATGCGCACGCTCGTGCAGCGGGTGCGTGCGCACCCGCAATGCGGCAAATTCAAAGGGACGTACAGGTACGCCCATTTGCCTGTACGAGCCACTCTACTCTGCCGTATATCTGTGTGCAGTGGTCAGCAAGTGGTTAAAGGCTACAGCCTGTAGGAAAATCTTCAGCATCTGTCACTTCCAGGTGTGTCAGATGCACGCATCTCCTGCTGTATTCTGTGGTTCCATCTCTCAATAGTGATTGTAGGTGGTGGTGAGAGGGACCACAGCCCATGGAAGGGGAACATACAATTGATGCTTCTGGAAGTTTGTGCTATCAGTTGTGAAGAGAGTGAAGTGGGGAATTAAAACAGGACATAATAATATTAGATTATTAAGAACTCGAAGAATCCCGAAACTTAGCGCACACAGTTATGCCGTCACCTCCCACACCTGACTATTGATTAGGTTGCCCATCACTCTAAGAAACCAATAGTGAGATGTAGGACCAGCAGTGGATGAGCTACAGCTTAACATTTGTATGGTAATATATACATTTACATTAATATAACACTGTATAAAATATCAGACAATGGGATGTTGAGTCTTCAATCTGCGCAGGGTTTGCAGTGGTGTCTTGTTATGGAGATGGCGAAATGGTTGACCCATGACTTATTAGGAGCGCTTTGTTGCCACATATAATACCGCCTTCCCAAAATATCACTCAGCTGAGCGATTTATGGGGCCCCAAGAATGTCTGAAGTGTACAGACACAGAAAAACAACCCTAAGAACAGAGATTTTTCAGTTTTGTTTGCTAAAGTATACCCTGACTGTAGAAAGACATATCTTCAAAAAAGTTGGAACATCCATGTCCTGAGGAAGAGGAGGGAGAATCCGTAGGCTGTTCAAGGATGTACAGACAAATATATATACAGTGCTCAGCATAAATTTCTACACCCCAACAGATTTGTCAGCAAACCTTTATTTACCTTTCAGAATCAACATTTTCCATGGGACACTATACTACAAAATACTTATACAAATGCGGACCATTGATAGCAACCAAGATTTGTTCATTTTCTCACACAAAAAAGTTTTTTTCCTAACAAATTCATTCAAGACCATGTTGCAAAAATAAATACACCCCAATGAAAGTCTTAGGAGCAAAGCCAAACTTTAGACAACTAAATCCTAATTAACCGCTTAAGGATCGGAAGGTTCTACCCCCTTCATGACCAGGCGTTTTTTGCAATACGGCACTGCGTTACATTAACCGACAATTGCGCGGGGTGCGATGCTGTACCCAAATAAAATTGATGTCCTTTCTTCCCACAAATAGAGCTTTCTTTTGGTGGTATTTGATCGCCTCTACGTTTTTTATTTTTTGTGCTATAAACAAAAAGACTGGCAATTTTGAAAAAAAAACCAAAACAAAATATTTTTACTGTTTGCTATATTACATAACCCCAATTTTTTTAAAAAATACTACTTTATTCATCAGTTTAGGCCAATGTATATTCTCCTCCTATATATTTTTGGTAAAAAAAATTGCAATAAGCGTATATTGATTGGTTTGCGCAAAAGTTATAGCGTCTACACAATAGGGGATAGATTTATGGCATTTTTTAGATTATTTTTTCCTTACTAGTAATGGCGAGGATCAGCAATTTTTAGCGGGACTGCGACATTGTGGTGGACAGATCGGACACTTTTGACACTTTTGGGACCAGTGACATTATTACAGTGATCAGAGCTAAAAATATCCACTGATTAATGTATAAATGACACTAGGAGGCGATCAAGGAGTTAAGTGTGTTCTAGGAAGGTGTTCCTAACTGTGGGGGGAGTAGACTGACTGGGAGTACCGAGAGATCGCTGTTCCTGATCACTAGGAACAGACGATCACATTATACTCCCGCCAGAACGGGGATCTGCTTTGTTTGCATTGGCAGACCCCCGTTCTGCGTCTCTGAGGAACAATTACGGGTGGCCGGCAGACATCGTGGCCGCCGAACCCGCTCATCGGCTCCCCCCGCTGTTCAGCGGGCGCGCAATAGGGCCGCCCTGCCGCAGTATATATGTGGTGAGTGGTTAACAAGAATTCATCTACAGGTGAGTCTAATTATACATTAAACAGGTGTCCAGCAGACAGTTGATTATAAAAGGGCATTACTTGACAAAGAAAACCCCTTCCTATTTCATGCTGTCAGCAATGGCACCACATGAAAGGGAAATGTCACAAGGCCTGAGAAAGACCAGAAAGTTGAAGGCTACAAGAAGATCAGCAAAGCTTTACTTATCAGTCAGAACACTGTAGCAAAAGTAATACAAACATTTAACAAAGATGGAACTGCAACCATCTCACAGAGACGTCCAGGCTGTGCACGGAAGTTAAAGTGTTTGTAAAGTCTCGTTTTTTTTTTCTATTAAAATAACAAACGTGTTATACTTACCTGCTCTGTGAAGTGGTTTTGCACAGAGCAGTCCAGATCCTCCACTTTTCTGGTCTCTGGCTGGAGCTCCTGGCCCCTCCCTCCTGCTGAGTGCCGCCACAGCAAGCAGCTTGCTATGGGGGCACCCAAGCTGAGCTGCGGCTCAGTGTATTCCCTCTCTCGCAGTATTGGCTAACTGACTTTGATTGACAGCAGCGGGAGCCAGTGGCGCCGCTGCAGTGTCTCAGCCAATCAGGAGGGAGAGTCCCAGGCAGCTGAGGCACTCGTGGACATCGCTGGATAGAGAGTGGGCTCAGGTAAGTAATAGGGGGGCTGAGGGGGGCTGCTGCACACAGAAGGTTTTTTATCTTAATGCATAAAATGCATTAAGATAGAAAACCTTCTGCCTTTACAACAACTACTTTAACACCTCAGGTGCATCTTCTGATGAGAAGGATTGAAGAAGATCACCATGCAAGTTCACTGCAGTTAGCTAAAGAAAGAAAAAGCCAAACTTGGGTGATTGTTTCCCGTGACACAATATGGCATACACTGCAGAGGAATGGCATGCATGGGTGTCCTCCACTAAGGAAGCCTCCCCTAAAGCCTATGCACAAAAAAGTTAGCCTAGAATTTGCCAAGGCCCATGCTGAAAAAGAGGACTACTGTGACTCTGTACTCTGGAGTGATGAGATCAAGATAAATGTTTTTGGAACTAATGGCTTCAAAACTGTATGGCGCTGCAAAGGTGGGAAGTACAAAGAAAAATGCATGGTGCCTACAGTGAAACATTGTGATGGCAGTGTCCTTCTGTGGGACTGCATGAGTGCTGCTTGTGTCGGGGATCTGCATTTCATTGATGAATTCACAGATGTACTGCTCTATATTGAAAGAGAAGATACTACCATCACTCCATGCCCTTGGTCGTTGGGTACTGTTCCGACGTGACAATGATCCAAAACACACATCTAAGGTCACTGTTGCATTTCTGAAGAAGAACAGGGTGAAAGTGATTCAGCGACCAAGTATGTCTCCTGATCTGAACCTAATTGGGGGAGAGACAAGTTGAGCATCACTCTCCCTCCAGCATCCAGGCTCTAAAAGAGGTCATTCTTGAAGAATGGCAAAAGATAGATGTTGCAACATGTCACCAACTTGTTTATTCCATACCTAGAAGACTTGGTGTTGTCATTACAAATCATGGAGGTCATACAAAATACTAGATGTAGTAGTTTTTGCTGTGGGGTGTATTCATTTTTGCATCAACTATTTTGAGTAAAACTGAAGATTTTGTAATGTAAGTTATATTATTAACTTTACTTTCATGTAATGAGCCAAACAAATGTTCTACAAAGCACAGTTTTGTCAAAATTTTGGAAATTGTTCTTGTGGTCATTGAGATATTGATTAAAATCTTACTTTTCAAAAGGCGTGTACTCATTTATACTGAGCACTGTGTGTCCAAGTTGGGGTAATTGTTTAACCTGTGGACAAGAAGGAGATTAAATCTCCTGTCCTTGTGATACTTAGTAATATTAATATTTTTTATATTTTACCGTATGTTATGTGGTTATGTGTGTATTGACCAAAAGGCAGTGTTTAAACTGAAGTATTAGAAACATCCACCATACTATATATCAAATTTACAGCATACCTATTCATATCTGTAAGCAACTGGAAGTGCCTGTTTTCAGTTCATGGTGAGTTTAATATCTATTTACATATAACAGGCTTGGTTTTTAACCTGTGCATTTTATATTGCTTTAGGGGACTCTTCTCAGATAGCTACTAGATCAGTCTGTTCTACTTCTCCTATCCAAGGAAAGCCAGTTGCCCTAGGCATTGCAGCTGATGACTGGTGAAATTCAGTGTTGTTATGTTATAATGTATATTGTATGTGCTACTTCTGAAATTATTTATGTGCAAGTGCTTCCCAGGTCTTCCAATCCAGTCACTTTAATAGAGCAATATCCAGTACTCAGAGTGTATTCAGTAAAGCAGGCTGGTTTCACATGAACGTTCAGTTCAGTCACGTTTTTTTTTTTTTTTGTAAAGAAAAAAACGGAGCAAAAACGGAGACGGATGTAAATTTTTCTTTTTCAAATATCTTATTGAGTATTGTACTTTACAATAAAAGTGTTATACCAATAACATTTGTGGTGAAACAATAAGTATAAGCACATGTAACGTGGATTCTCAAGTACAAAATAATTGGCAAGTGATATCCTTTAGAACTGTTTGGGGATACAATATACATTCTAATGATTATATTCCAGGCTCTGAATTTCAGAAATTGCAAACAGTGAAAGGTACAAAGTAAAACAGTTTAACATAATCGTAAAACAAGGGTATAAAGGGGACGTAGTTGTCAATGGGGTAGCAGAATAGATTGCTATGGGATAGTTGGGGGAAATCTTCAAACATTTCCAGGGCCAAGTTTTGGCAATGTGGCTCTGCGTTTTTTTTCCTGGGGGGAGTGATCAGTGATCCAAACTGTCCCCTTTGTAGGTCCTTAAACAAAGCATCAGTGGCATCTGTGTTTCTAGATTTTAAGTTCAGGGGACCTGAATGGTCATTAATAATGTGAAGAGCGAGAGCGGGGATGTAAATTTTTACATCCGTTTTCATATCCGCTGACAGTTTAAAAAAAATAAAAAGTTACTGAACTGAACTTTAATATATATATATATATATATATATATATATATATATATATATATATATATATATATATATATATATGGTTGCTAAGGAGGGGGCCGGGAAGCCGAGCGCTACATCCTTAACAACCATTGAGTCATCCGCTTTCAGCGGGATTCTTCACTGACAGCTGAATGTAAAAAAAAAATTGCCGGCAAATTAAAAAAAAGGCAATAAAAACGATGTATGCCCCCCCCAGGTCCATACCAGGCCCTTTGGGTCTAGTATAGATTTGAAAGGGACCCCCCCACACCTATTTTTCTTTAAAAATGGCGTGGGGCCCCCCCAAAATCCAGCGAGCATCCCTCCCCTCCTGAACCATACCAGGCCGCATGCCCCCAACATGCCCACCCCCAAAGCACCTTGCCCCCTTGTTGATGGGGACAAGGGCCTCTTCCAGACAACCCTGGCCGGTGGTTGTCGGGGTCTGCGCGGGGGGGCTTATTGGAATCTTAGGGCCCCTTTAACAAGGGGGCCCCAAGATCCCGCCCCCCATGTGAATGAATAATCGGGTACATACTACCCCTACCCATTCACCAAAAAGGCAGTGAAATAAAAAAAAATAAGAGCCGGTTTTTGACAATTCCTTTATTAATAGCTCTGTCTTCTCCGCCATTGTCTCTTCCCACCGCCGTCTTCTCCTGACGTCTCTCCCGGTGCCTTCTCTCCCACCGCCGTCTTCTCCTCCCACTGCCGTCGTCCACAATGCCTTCTCTCCCGCCTCCGCCTTCTTCCTCGCCACTGTTTACTCGCTAATAAAAGTTAAAAAGCTGCCGTTTTTCTGTTGCCGTATTCCTCCGTTGTGTTGTCGTCCGTTGTCTGGCATCTTTTATATAGCCATCTAATGATGTCACCCGGAGAGCCTGCCCTTGTGACATCACAGGGGGCGGCTCTCTAGCACCCCCCACTCCATGTTGAGGGCATGCGGCAGGAGGGGGCGCTCGCTCGTCCCCTCCGTTTCCTGACCTGCCGGGCTGCATACTCGGTTAAGGGTCTGGTATGGATTTTGGGGGTGACCCCACACCATTTTAAAAAACAATTTTGGCATGGGGGGGTCCCATCCGAATCCATACTAGATTACTAGATCCGAAGGGCTTGGTATGGACCTGGGGGCCGGGGGGGGGGCCGCGCCGTTTTTTGCTTTTTTTTGCGATTTGTTTGGTTTTTTTTCCACTGACAGCTGATGGCTCATCGGCTGTTAAGGACGCGGCGGCCGGCTTCCTGGCCCCCTCCTTAGCAACCAGCTATATACAGTGTGTTTAATGAGGGAAAAAAAAGAGGGGTTTAAAAACGGATGTCAGCGGATGTGAGCAGATCGTCCGCTAACATCCGTTTTTCATCCGTTACATTTTTTTTACGGATGAAAAAATAGGGTTTCCTTCCGTCATAAAAAACGGAGCTTAGTGAAGACGGATTTCAGCGGATGATCATCCCCTAACGTCCGCTATCCCATAGAGATACATGTATGTCTGTTTTTCATCCATCAACCAATATCATGCTTAATTTTTATAGCATATCTCACTGACTTTTATGAATCGGTCCAATTGTCATTCTTTATAGCAGATAATAGAAGTAAACAATTACTATAGGCAGCAATGCTAAAGTTTTAGTCCTTATTTTCATGTCTTGACCTCACAGAACAATTATTCTATTTATATACTTTCTTTAAAGGCAAAATACAACATTCAGATCTCCTGCAAGTGTTCAAATTAAAGCAGATATTTTATAAACTTTTTGATGCATGGTAAAAATAAAGCTGGTCTTTCCCAATTCTGGCACCAACAAGTCATTACATACAATGCAGTTTAGCATAGCATGGGCTCTTTGTATTGACTTGCTCCAAGGTGCAAGGAAAGGACTTGTAAGATAATTTTGTAGATGCTGACACAGCAGTGAGAATAAGAAAAACAAAGTCCACAGATCCTGATATTTTACTGGTTATTACTGGTTATTTTTAAATCAGTTCTACATTTATAGCATAGGCTTTGTGTATAAATCTGCCATCTGTCCTAAATTTCAAAGGAAATTGCAGGTTTTAAAGGTATGGCTGCTGACATTTGTGTCTCAGTGAATATCTGTTCAGCAAAATGAACCATCTGTACATCACACCTCAGTTGTTCTGTACATTAAATGTCATTGTCATTATACATTTTATTCTCTGAATTTTATGCTGTGTTACTGAATAAAAAAAGCACCCCACGGGGATGGGGGTTATTGTGTACTTAGAGATACTGGAGGGCCATGATAGCTGTCATAGCTAAACTCATTTGGGCCTCTAATGCAAACTGCATACCAAGGCCCCACAGCATCTCCCTATTTTTTTTATACTTGATTTATTATAATATTATATCTAGGCTTAAACATAATTATAGTATGGCACTTATATGTACTGCATTTCTGGCAAGATCAACAGGTATTATCTGTAATTGCTGAAAATGTTCTTAGCCTGAAAAATTAAAAACAATGCAGCCACCATATCTAAGCACTAAGCTGCAATATACAGTGCCTTAAAAAAGTATTCATACCCCTTGAAATGTTCCACATTTTATCATGTTACAACCAAAAACATAAATGTATTTTATTGGGATTTTATGTGTTAGGCCAACACAAAGTGGCAAATAATTGTGAAGTGGAAGGAAAACGATAAATAGTTTTCAAAATGTTTTATAAGTAAATATCTGAAAAGTGTGGCGTGTATTTCTATTCAACTTTGTAGAACCACCTTTTGCTGCAATTACAGCCTCAAGTCTTTTTGGGTATGTCTCTACCAGCGTTGAACATCTACGGAGTGACATTTTTGCCCATTCTTCTTTGCAAAATAGCTCAAGCTCTGTCAGATTGCATGTAAGGCATCTGTGAACAGCAATGTTTAAGTCTTGACACAGATTCTCAATTGGATTTAGGTCTGGACTTTGACTAGGCCATTCTAACACATGAATATGCTTTGATCTAAACCATTCCATTGTAGCTCTGACTGTATGTTTAGGGTCATTGTCCTGCTGGAAGGTGAACCTCCGCCCCAGTCTCAAGTTTTTTGCAGACTCTAACAGTTTTTTTTTTAAGATTGCCCTGTATTTGGCTCCATCCATCTTCCCATCAACTCTCACCAGCTGTCCCTGTTGAAAAAAAGCATCCCAACCACATGATGCTGCCACCACCATGTTTCACGATGGGGATGGTGTTTTTAGGGTGATGTGCAGTGGTAGTTTTCCGCCACACATTCAATTTTGGTCTCATCTGAACAGAGCACCTTCTTCCACATGTTTGCTGTCTCCCCCACATGGCTTCTCGCAAACTGCAAATGGGACTTCTTATGGCTTTCTATCAACAATGGCTTTCTTCTTGCCACTCTTTCATAAATTAACTATTTTGTGCAAAATTTATTGCAAACTGCATGCTTTTCATTTCGACACATGGATGACAAATCTAAACAGGTGTTAAATCACTCTGCCTTTCATATCTGTAGGCCAGATGAAAAAAAATCCAGGAAGCTGAAATATATGTCAGGAACATTGTAAAGTACATTACATATTATTGGTAATAAATGTTGTCTGTCAGCGTTTATGTTAAAAAAATATGATCAGGAACATAACACCAAGTATACATGTATAACACACAAGTATACAAATATATTTATAACTGATTTAGACCAACTGACATTAACTGAGATTTTACAATGTATTCATCTATTCATCTTAATTGAAAAATTTAAAAAAACTTGCCTGCACACTGCTACTAATCCCCGAGCACCGCTCAGGACTGAGGATAAGCTCAGGCCAGATTTGTGGAGTGCACTAATAGTTGTCCTGTGGACAGATTCTCCCACCTGAGCTGTGGATCTCTGCAACTCCTCCAGAGTTACCATGGGCCTCTTGGCTGCTTCTCTGATAAATGCTCTCCTTCCCCGGCCTGTCAGTTTAGGTGGATGGCAATGTCTTGGTAGGTTTGCAGTTTTGACATACTTTTTCCATTTTTGGATCATGAATTTAACAGTGCTCCGTGAGATGTTCAAAGCTTGGTATACTTTTTTTTATTACCTAACCCTGCTTTAAACTTCTCCACAACTTTATCCCTGACCTGTCTTGTGTGTTCCTTGGCCTTCATGATGCTGTTTGTTCACTAAGGTTCTCTAACAAACATCTGAGGGCTTCACAGAACAGCTGTATTTATACTAAGATTAAATTACACACAGGTGGACTCTATTTACTAATTAGGTGACTTCTGAAGGCAATTGGTTCCACTAAATTTTAGTTAGGGGTATCAAAGTAAAGGGGACTGAATACAAATGCACACCACACTTCTCAGATATTTGTTTGGAAAAAAATTGAAAACCATTAATCATTTTCCTTCCACTTCACAATTATGTGCCACTTTGTGTTGGTCTGTCACATAAAAATCCCAATAAAATACATTTATGTTTTTGGTTGTAACAAAATTTCAAGGGGTATGATACTTTTTCAAGGCACTGTAGCAATTTTTTGTCCTTGGGTTTAGTTACCCTTTAAGCACTGTTGTTAGTCAGGATTACTGTATGTTGTGGATTGTGTGGGCACAGGAACATCATGTTTAAGGGTGTTGGGTCATGAAAAGCAAATTTGCTGTTACAAGCAAAATGGGAAAGTATTGACTAGTTACATTTAATAACTTCAGAAGGTCCACAATACTGAAAATCCACTGGTCATCATGAACTGTGATAATATCTCCTGCTTCAGTCTACACCAGAGATAGGCAGACTTCCCTGTGGAGAAACCTGTTGAGAGTCTGTGTACAAGCAATAGGAAAGGTAGCTTGGAGCTAGGTGATTCTTCCAGACCACTGGTTGGCAATCAATACTGTAAAATAAAATAGAGATGTTTTGATTGGAATGAAACCCTGTATGTTTCTTCTCTTTCAGTACATGTCGTGCCTGGGAAATAAAGTAGCACAAGCAAAATATGAGTCTAAAGTGCCAGCATTTTACTACAAGCCAGCAGCTTTTGACAGTCAGTAAGTAACACAAAGACCTTTTCTTTTCCACCTGTTTGTAAAATGTGTGTACACGTCTCTGTACTTAGTAAAGCGCAGGGGACGATGATTTGTGCCATCAACGGCAGCTACCAAAGTTGTGGCCACTGGCATGAGTGTACAGTACAGTGACCTGTATACTTTCCACGAATTTGAAATCTGAGTGATGTCAATTAGATGGGCAGAACTGAAAAATGTGTTTAGTTTAGGTTCGGATAGATTTGTTAGGTTACTAATTTTAGTTACAGTAGAGCTGCACAATTAATCGTTAAAAAATCGTGATCTCGATTCACCTACCCTAAAAAAAAAAAAAAAAACGAAACAGTAAAGTTAGCCCAGTTTTTTTTTTTTTTTTTGTTTTAATGTGAAAGATGATGTTACGCCGCGAGAATCGTGAGAGAATCGTGATCTATCTTCTAAGCAAAAAAATCGTGATTCTCATTTTAACCAGAATCGTGCAGCTCTAATTTACTGTCAGGTCCATAAATATTGGGACTTCGACACAATTCTAATCTTTTTGGCTCTATACACCACCTCAATGGATTTGAAATGAAACAAACAAGATGTGCTTTAACTGCAGACTTTCATCTTTAATTTGAGGGTATTTACATCCAAATCAGGTGAACGGTGTAGGAATTACAACAGTTTGTATATGTGCCTCCCACTTTTTAAGGGACCAAAAGTAATGGGACAATTGGCTGCTCAGCTGTTCCATGGCCAGGTGTGTGTTATTCCCTCATTATCCCATTTAGAAGGAGCAGATAAAAGGTCCAGAGTTAATTTTAAGTGTGCTATTTGCATTTGGAATCTGTTGCTGTCAACTCTAAATATGAGATCCAAAGAGCTGTCGCTATCACTGAAGCAAGCCATCATTAGGCTGAAAAACAAAACAAACCCATCAGAGAGATAGCAAAAACATTAGGTGTGGCCAAATCAACTGTTTGGAACATCCTTAAAAAGAAAGAACGCACTGGTGAGCTCAGCAACACCAAAAGACCCGGAAGACCATGGAAAACAACTGTGGTGGATGACCGAAGAATTCTTTCCCTGGTGAAGAAAACACCCTTCACAACAGTTGGCCAGATCAAGAACACTCTCCAGGAGGTAGGTGTATGTGGGTCAAAGTCAACAATCAAGAGAAGACTTCACCAGAGTGAATACAGAGGGTTCACCACAAGATGTAAACCATTGGCGAGCCTCAAAAACAGGAAGGCCAGATTAGAGTTTGCCAAACAACATCTAAAAAAGCATTCACAGTTCTGGAACAACATCCTATGGACAGATGAGACCAAGATCAACTTGTACCAGAGTGATGGGAAGAGAAGAATATGGAGAAGGAAAAGAACTGCTCATGATCCAACGCATACCACCTCATCAGTGAAGCATGGTGGTGGTAGTGTCATGGCGTGGGCATGTATGGCTGCCAATGGAACTGGTTCTCTTGTATTTATTGATAATGTGACTGCTGACGAAAGCAGCAGGATGAATTCTGAAGTGTTTGACAATATTATCTGCTCATATTCAGCAAAATGCTTCAGAACTCATTGGACGGCGCTTCACAGTGCAGATGGACAATGACCCGAAGCATACTGCAAAACCAACCAAAGAGTTTTTTAAGGGAAAGAAGTGGAATGTTATGCAATGGCCAAGTCAATCACCTGACCTGAAACCGATTGAGCATGCATTTCACTTGCTGAAGACAAAACTGAAGGGAAAATGCCCCAAGAACAAGCAGGAACTGAAGACAGTTGCAGTAGAGGCCTGGCAGAGCATCACCAGGGATAAAACCCAGCGTCTGGTGATGTGTATGTGTTCCAAACTTCAGGCTGTAATTGACTGCAAAGGATTTGCAACCAAGTATTAAAAAGTAAAAGTTTGATGGATAATTGTTAATCTGTCCCATTACTTTTGGTCCCTTAAAAAGTGGGAAGCACATATACAAACTGTTGTAATTCCTACACTGTTCACTTGATTTGGATGTAAATACCCTCAAATTAAAGATTAAATTCTGCAGTTAAAGCACATCTTGTCCATTTCATTTCAAATCCATTGTGGTGTATAGAGCCAAAAAGATTAGAATTGTGTCGATGTCCCAATATTTATGGACCTGACTGTAAGTTGATTTGCTTTGGATTTCGTTTAGTTTTTGAACAAATTTTGACTTATCGAACAGGTTTGAATCGAAAATATTGATCCAATCCGAATTCTGTGTAAAGAATAGTTGGTTGTTAAGGAGCGGGGCATCCTCCTGGCTGCCGCATCCTTAACAACCAGTTATTCTTCACACAGAATTTGGTCCCCCTTAATTCTTACCGGGCCCGATCCCTAACAACCAGCTATTATCAAATAAATTCAAATAATTTGTTTAATTCGGATGCCTCAAACATCCAAATGAAATAAACAAGTTTTGTTTATTTCGCTACTGTTTATTTCGGATTCGTTGAAATTCGTTACTGTCATATTCGGAAATTCCGAATAATGAAAATTTAGATTAAGCTTCAATATGGAACAAAACAAACCACAAATATCTAATGTCAATTACAACATTCTACAAGCAGCCGGCCTCAGTGGGCATTCTTTACTGTGTTATAGTAGCAGGCGGGTACGTAGTGCTACTGTGACCAGTGCAGAAAATTGGATTGTCTGCAATCCATTTAGCACAGTCCAGAGATCATGAGGGAGATATATGTATTTTGTTTTTGTGTGTGGAAGCACCCTACATACCAGTTCTGCTCATTGTTCATCCCCTGTTCTCCAGGTGCTATGGTTTTGTTCCTGAATTAAAACCCTGACAGGTATTTGGCCACCTAAAGCTGGCACAGAATATGTGTGTTATCGATAGAAATCTAGACCAAATTTAGAGAGTAGTGACCAATGATTTATGCTCTGAATGGTCCAAAGGTAATAGTGGTGTCTCCCAAGGTTCAGTGATGGGATCCTTACTTTTTAAACATATATTTATTCATGATATAGAGTTTGAGATTAAAAGTACTATTTCTGTGTTTACAGATGACACCAAGCTACAGTGCATCCAGAAAGTATTCAGAGCGCTTCACTTTTTCCACATTTTTTATGTTACAGCTTTATACCAAAATGGATTCAATTCATTATTTTCCTCAAAATTCTACAAACAATACCCCATAATGACAACGTGAAAGAAGTTTATTTGAACTCTTTGCAAATTTACTAAAAATAAAGAATGAAAAAAAATCATGTGTAAATAAGTATTAACAGCCTTTGCTCAATACTTTGTTGAAGCACCTTTGGCAGCAATTACAGCCTCAAGTCTTTTTGAGTATGATGCTACAAGTTTGGCACCCCTATTTTTTTGCAGTTTCTCCCATGTTTCTTTGCACAACCTCTCAGTCTCCATCTGGTTGAATGGGGAGCGTCAGCGCACAGCCATTTTCAGATCTCTCCAGAGATGTTCAATCAGGTTCAAGTCTGGGCTCTGGCTGGGCCACTCAAGGACATTCACAGATTTTTTCCCGTAGCCAGTCTTGGCTGTGTGCTTAGGGTCGTTATCCTGTTGGAAGATGAACCTTCGCCCCAGTCTGAGGTCCAGAACGCTCTGGAGCAGGTTTTCATCAAGGATGTCTCTGTACATTGCTGCAGTCATCTTTCACATGATCCTGACTAGTCTCCCAGTTCCTGCCACTGAAAAACATCCCCACAGCATGATGCTGCCACCACCATACTTCACTGTAGGGATGGTATTGGCCAGGGGATGAGCGGTGCCTGGTTTCCTCCAGACATGACGCTTTCCATTCAGGCCCAAGAGTTAAATCTTTGTTTCATCAGACCAGAGGCTTTTGTTTCTCATGATCTGAGAGTACTTCTAGTGCCTTTTGACAAACTCCAGGTGGGCTCTCATGTGCCTTTTACTGAGGAGTAGCTGCCATCTGCCCACTCTACCTTACAGGCCTGATTGGTGAAGCGCTGAAGATATGGTTGTTCTTCTGGAAGATTCTCCTTTCTCCACAGAGTGGCTGTCAGGTTCTTGGTCACCTCACTGACTAGGGACCTTCTCCCCCAATCACTCAGTTTGGCCGGGCGGCCCACTCTAGGAAGAGTCCTGGTGGGTCCAAACCTCTTCCATTTATGGATAATGTAGGCCACTGTGCTCATTGGGAGCTTCAGTGCTGCAGAAATGTTTCTTTATACTTCCCCAGATCTGTGCCTCCATATAATCCTGTCTCTGAGGTCTACAGACAATTCCTTGGACTTCATGGCTTGGTTTGTGTTTTGACATGGACAGTTAACTGTGGGACCTTATATAGACAGATGTGTGACTTTCCCAATCATGTCCAATTAAATGAATTTACCACAGGTGGACTCCAATCAAGTTGTAGAAACATTTCAAGGATGATCAGTGGAAACAGGATGCACAATCTGAGTGATGAGCTCAATTTTGAGTGCCATGGCAAAGGCCGTGAATACTTATGTACATGTGATTTTTTTCGTTTTTTATTTTAATAAGTTTGTAAAGATTTCAAACAAACTTCTTTCATGTTGTCATTATGGGGTATTGTTTGTAGAATTTTTAGGAAAATAATGAATCTAATCGATTTAGAAATAAGGCTGTAACATAACAAAATGTGGAAAAAGTGAAGTCCTTTGAATACTTTCCGGATGCACTGTATGTAGTTCGATATGGTCCTTACAGGATGTCTACAACTTACAGTATATGCAGATGTTTTTGCATTGTTTGCCTGGGCAACTAGATTGCAAATAAGGTTTAATACTGATATGTAAAGTTATGCACTTGCGGCCTAGAAACATGCATGCATCGTACATTCTAGGGGGAATACAACTGGAGGAGTCAATAATCGAGAAGGATCTGAGTGTTCTGGTAGATCATAGACATAAAAACAGCATGCAGTGCTAAGCTGCAGTTTCTACACCAAGCAAAATACTTAGTTGTATTAAACAAGGTATAGACTCTAGAGGGAGAAGCGTAATCTTGGCCCTGTACAAATCAACAGTAAAACCTCATCTGGAATATGCAGGTTAGTTTTGTGCATTGTTTCCCAAAAAGGAAATTAGGGAACTGGAGAGAGTACAGAGAAGGGCAACCAAACTGATGAAAGGAATGAAGGACCTCGGCTATAAGGAAAGATTAGCTGAAATAGAGCTGCACGATTACTTGTTAAAAGATCATGACCTCGATTCGACTCCCCACACAATCTTAATCCAGCATTTTCACGATTCATGTAAGTGCAGAGCAGTTCCCCGGCTCACAGCTGTGGAAAAAAAAACAGCCGGTAATGTTTATCAACAACATTGCTCAGTGCTGAAAGAGACAGGATAAAAAGAAACATTGTATCTTCTTATCTGTCAATTTGTTTATTCATTTACAGATCAAAGGGATGAACTTCGGTCTGCAAATGAAGTCAGTTAAAAGCAACCTTGTCAAGTAAAAAATGTTTTGTTTTTTTTGGTTTTTATGAAATTGTTCCTCAGTTTAACGCCTTATTTACTCTAATCAGCCTTATTAACTCCTTATTCTCCTTCTCCATGTAATTATTATTTTCCTGAGGGTTTTAGTATTTTTTAAATTTACTTTTATTTTTATAAAATATTAATAATTAAAACTTTTTTTTTGTTTGCTTTGTTCATTAATATTTTTACACCTTTAACCACTTCAGCCCCGGAAGGATTTACCAACTTCCTGACCAGGCCAGTTTTTGCGATACGGCACTGCGTCACATTAACTGACAATTGCGCGGTTGTGCGACGCTGTACCCAAACAAAATTGACATCCTTTTTTTCCCACAAATAGAGATTTATTTTGGTGGTACTTGATCACCTCGATTTTTATTTTTTGCGCTGTAAACAAAAAAAAAAACAACAATTTTAAAAAAACCCAATATTTTTTACTTTTTGCTAAAATAAATGTCCAAATATAAATAAATAAATAAAAATGTCTTCAGTTTAGGCCAATATGTATTCTGCTACAAATTTTTGGTAAACAAAAATCGCAATAAGCGTATATTGATTGGTTTGCGCAAAAGTTATAGCATCTACAAAATAGGGGATATATTTATGGCATTTTTATTATACAGTTTGTATTTACTAGTAATCAGCGATTTTTAGTGGGACTGCGACATTGCAGCGGACAGATCGGACACTTTTGACACTTTTTTGGGACCATTGACATTTATACAGAGATTAGAGCTAAAAATAGCCACTGATTACTATATAAATGTCACTGGCAGGGAAGGTATTAACACAAGGGGGCGATCAAGGGGTTAAGTGTTGTCTAGGGAGGTGTTTCTAAATGTGGAGGGAGTGGACTGACTGGGAGAAGAGAGAGAGATCGCTGTTCCTGATTACTAGGAACAGGAGATCTCTCTCTACTTCCCTGACAAAACGGGGTTCTGTCTGTTTACATTGGCAGATCCCCGTTCTGCCTCTCTGAGGATCGCGGGTCGCTGGTGGACATCGCGGCCGACGGCCACGTGCATCGGCTCTAGCATCGCGCTGCGGGTGCGCACGCTCGCTATAGCTCTTAAAGCAGCCACCGTACAGCTACGGCGATTCGCGCAGAATTGCCAAACTGCCGCCGTATAACGACTGGTTGGCAAGCAGTTAACATATATTTACACGTTTCACCTTGAAAAATGCGCAAAATTTTAAAAAAATATTTATTTAATTTGTAAAATAACTTTTCAATGCTTTGTACCATTGCTGACAGCTGAAGTGTAAACAAAAAAGTTTTGGTAGGTATCGATAATTGGTATCTGCGAGTACTAAAAAAAAAAAAAACCCTAATATAACTTAATGGTCATTTTTTTTTATTTCTTTATACATTAAATTATTTTTCATTACATTTCTTTAAATTTGATTGAAGCAAAGAGTATTATGTCTTATTTTATTGCCATCTTGTTTGATAACCTACTGTTCAGGGGATGTAAATCTTTCGAGTAAAAAAGTTCTTCAGAATCATGATCTTTATTCTAAGCAAAAAAAATTGTAATTCTCATTTTATCCAGAATCGTGCAGCTCTAAGCTGAAATTAACTTATTCTCCCTTGAAAACAGGTGTTGAAGGGGGGGAGGGGGAGGGAATGATCACTGATATAATCAAAATGTATAAATAAATGGTTCAAATAGTGAATTTGAAACAAAGTTGTTTCATTTTGGGAAAAAAGGTTTAAAATGACGCTAAACCATATCGCGATTCTTAAACCACTTGCTGACTGGCTCACGCTGCTATACGGCGGCAGAGTGGCACCACTGTGCGAATCGCTGTACCCATACGCCGACTCCCTTAAGAGCCGATGCGCGTGGCTGCTGGCAACCCGCAATCGCGGGCACGAGAACCACAACATTGGATTTGTGTGTGTAAAAACACAAATCCCTGTTCTGACAGGGGAGGAGAGACAGATCGCTGTTCCTACTAGGTAGGAACAGTGATCTGGCTCCTCTTCTAGTCAGTCCCATCCCCTCACAGTTAGAAACACACATAGGGAACACACTTAACTTCTTGATCGCCCCCTAGTGTTAACCCCTTTCCTGCCAGTGACATTTATACAGTAATCAATGCATTTTTATAGCACTGATTGCTATATAAATGTCAGTGGTCCCAAAAAAGTGTCACAGGTGTCCGATCTGTCCGCTGCAATGTTGCAGTCCCACTAAACATGGCAGATTGCCACCATTACTAGTAAAAAAAGAATAATAAAAATACCATAAATCTATCTTTATTTTGTAGATGCTATAACTTTTGCGCAAACCAATCAATATACGATTATTGCGATTTTTTTTTTTACCAAAAATATGTAGAAGAATACATATTGGCCTAAACTGAGGAAGAAATGTGTTTTTTTTTTTTTTTTGGATATTTTAGCAAATATTATTATTATTATTATATATTATAGCATATTATAATATATAATAAATAAATATATAATATATATAAATATATTATTATATATTATAGCAAAAAGTAAAAAATATTGTTTTCTTTTCGAAATTGTTGCTCTTTTTTTGTTTATAGCGCAAAAAAATAAAAACAGCAGAGATGAGCAAATACCACCAAAAGAAAACTCTAATTATGGGAAAAATGTTGTTTGGGTACAACGTCGCACAACTGCGCAATTGTCAGTTAAAGCGTCGCAGTGCCATATCGCAAAAAATGGTCTGGTCATTAAGGGGGCAAATCCTTCTGGGGCTGAAGTGGTTAAAAATAATCCATGCACGTCAACCACTTGGGCCCTGTAATCTATTTTCTAGGTAATTGTTTTGTATGGTGTTTTATCTGCTTCCTTGTAAAGCCTTCTGTGTGCTCCCTTTGCAACCTTTCCTTTTCCCCCATGTTCTTTTTTGAGTTAAGAAAACATACTTGAATACAATTTTTTTTAAAACCATAGACTAGTGTCACTTTAAAGCCTAGCTCCATGTTTACTGCCACTTTAAAGCTGGCCCAAACAAACTATTTCTTTTACTAAGAGATACGCCTGCTGTCAGCATTGTATGTGGCACTGTGTTCCGACAGCGGCTCGGGAGACTTCCTGCCTGTTGTCAGAAAAAATCTAATTGGACTAAGTGTTTCTCAGACATTCACAGGAAGCCTTGTATTTTATCAATGAATGCAAGGTTTCCTCTGATTGGCTGAGGCAGAGAATGTGATGTCATCCTCCTTGGCCATCTGCCTCTCCTCCTCATTCGTTCAGAGGAAGCCTTGTATTCATTGATAAAAATACAAGGCTTCCTGTGAATGGTGCTGACAGAACGCAGCTCTATATACTGTATGTAGCTGATGCTCCAGTTTGTACAGAGCTGACAGAAAGTTCATCTCTTATTAAAGGTAATAGTTTGGGACAATTTGGCAAAAACAATATATTTAAAGTGGCAGTAATGCTGTATATAAATCACTACTAACATTTATAGGTAGTGGCTTTAGAGATCATTGATCCAGGGAATATACAATTGCCTTATCAGGAAGGAATTTTTTTCCCCCTGTGGAGCAAATTGGACAATTTTTTTTTTTGCTTTTTTATTGGCAGGACTAGATGTATTTGCTTCTTTTTTCAACCTGACTATGTAACTATGTGTGTGTTTGTATAACGTAGTTTGAAACAAAAGTTTGTCAGCTACACTAGGTCAGGGTCTTATATAAATACCTGCAATGTGTTGGTTTTCTGAAAATAAATACCTAATCTAATAGATAATACAGGTGCATCTCATAAAATTACAATATCATCAAAAAGTTTATTTCAGTATTTCAATTCAAAAAGTGAAACTCATATATTTTATATAGATGTGTTACACGCAGAGTGATATGTTTCAAGCATTTATTTCTTTTAGGGAAAAATATATAAAAGGTGGCGCTAAGCATATACAAGTGAAGATACAGTATATATCCTGAACCAAAATCATGAACATATATCACTGCCAAAAAACATATATTGTTGAACATATAGCAAGCTAAAAAGACTATTAGTGATAGTGTTCCCAACACCAAAAAAGTGCTTTTAAATCTTCCACCACAGATGCTCAATGGAAAGGTGGCAACTCACCACAGATGTTTGACCACTTTTTAAGGTAGGTCAAATTGCGCATGTGGAATAAATTGATTCCCACTGCCAACACCACCCCGCTCCAATGGACCCTCCGGATGAAGCTAGGGCATAGAAATTGACTCCACGGGAGACAAGAGAGAAAACGTATGTCGGAGCGGACTTCTGGGTCCTGGCTTGTCACCCCACACCAGGCTTTACCCCTATGAGGGGGACGTGGAATGCACGCTACTGCGTTAGGAACCAGCCAGATCCACATACGCTGTTTACCCTAGTGCCAGGCAGGCACTTTTACATGTGTGTGCAACCTACTACTTTGTCATTGCTTATAAATTTTATTAAATATACTACACTATGAGACTTTTTCTCTCGTCTCCCGTGGAGTCAATTTTTATGCCCTAGCTTCATCCGGAGGGTCCATTGGAGCGGAGTGGTGTTGGCAGTGGGAATAAAATTTGTTGTTCCAAATGCGCAATTTGACCTACCTTAAAAAGTGGTCAAACACCTGTAGTGAGTTGCCACCTTCCCATTGAGCACTTGTTATGGGAGAACTAGAAGCTTTATTTAAAAGCATTTTTTGTTGGTGTTGGGAACACTATCACTAATGGACTTTTTAGCTTGCTATATGTTCAACAATATATGTTTTTTTGCAGTGATATATGTTCATGATTTTGGTTCATGATATATACCGTATATTCACTTATATATGCTTAGCGCCACCTTTTATATATTTTTGCAACTTTTTTGTGACTTGTTCGCCTTTGAGGGGCAGCTGCATTTGCATATTCTTCATTCATGGGGTGCCAGTTCTAGGTATCCAATGACTTTACACATTTTCTTTATTTTAATTTTGATGATTATGGTTTACAGCTAGTGAAAACCCAAAATTCAGTATCTCAGAAAATTAGAAAATTACATAAGACCAATAAAAAAAGGATTTTTAATACAGAAATGTTGGCTTACTGAAAAATATGTCTGTTAGAAGACTTTCTTCATCTAATATCTAATATTTATCAATTAACATTACTAACATATATGTATGAATGGGTTAGGTGTTTATAGTATGATTGAGTTGTATATATTTATCTCTTCTAGATTTGGATAAGTAAGAAATAAGATGTTACAGTCTGTGCTTTCCTTTGGAGAGTATTCATATGTCACTAATTAGACTTGAGCTGGTTCCCTTTCGTCCCCTCATCGCAAAGTGGGATAAGGTTTCACATTTAAGAATATAAGTTCTTTATACTATAATATTTATTGATTAAGATATAAATAAGAACAAGGGCTTTTCAATGAATATATACATATATTGTTATATGTAACATTATTTGATTTAGATGATAAAGTTATATGGTATAAGGTATATGGTTGTACATATGGTTCATGCCAATTTCCAGGGATTCCTATGGTATGCCAGTTTAGTTGTGTCATATTGTAATTCAATAGCCAGGCCTCAGTGTGGGGAAAGAAAGCTAGGTTTCCCTAGAGATGATTGTGAAACTACAAGAACTTTAAACCAGTCCATTTTAGGATGAGGTGGGGGCTGTTTTCATGGAGTAAAAAGTAGATACATAGGGTTTTAGAGTCAGACTTTTACACACGAGGAAGCTGTTTGAGCTTCAGATATACAGAGACACACATCTGATTATATACTCAATCTTCAGCTCAAGAATATAACTACATTATTGATATTATTTTTACATTTTGTATTTTAATATCATTCTTGTAATCTTATGCTATTTTATTATTAAATCAATTTTTGAGTTTTTACACAAGAACTGAATGGACTCTCTATTTCGGGACTTTTCTCATCAATATAAGTTTACAGAATATCGAGAGAATATTCATATATTTAACAATGTCCATGTACAGTACACTATGCACTATACCAATACTTGGTCGGTGCTCCTTTTGCATGAATTACTGCATCAATGTGGTGTGGTATGGAGGCGATCAGACACTGAAGTGAGGTGTTATGGAAGCTCAGGTTTCTTTGATAGCAGCCTTCAGCTTATATGCATTTTTGGGTCTAGTGTCTCTCATCTTCCTCTTGACAATACCCCACAGATTCTCTATGGGGTTTAGGTAAAGCGAGTTTGCTGGCCAATCAAGCACAGTGATACCATGATCATTAAACCAAGTATTGGCTCTTTTGGCAGTGTAGGCAGGTGCCAAGTCCTTCTGGAAAAAGAAATAAGCCCCTCCATAAAGCTGGTCAGCAGAGGGAAGCATGAAGTGCTCTAGAATTTCCTGGTAAAGGGCTGCGCTGACTTTGGACTTGATAAAACACAGTGACCCAGACCAGCAGATGACATGGCACTCCAAATCATCACTGACTGTGGAAACTTCGCACTGGACCTCATGCAACTTGGATTCTGTGAGTCTTCACTCTTCCTCCAGACTCTGGGACCTTGATTCCCAAATGGAATGCAAAATTTTCCACAGTCGGTGATGATTTAGGGAGCCATGTCATCTGCTGGTGGTCCAAAGTCAGTGCAGCCCTCTACCAAGAAATTCTAGAGCATTTCATGCTTCCCTCTGCTGACCAGCTTTATGGTGATGCTGATTTCATTTTCCAGCAGGACTTGGCACCTGCCCACACTGCAAAAAAGGGCCAATACTTGGTTTAATGATCATGGTATCACTGTGCTTGACTGGACAGCAAACTCCCCTGACCTTAACCCCATAGAGAATCTGTGGGGTATTGTCAAGAGGAAGATGAGACACCAGACCCAACAATGCAGACGAGCTGAAGGCTGCTATCAAAGCAACCTGGGCTTCCATAACACCTCAGCAGTGCCACAGGCTGATCGACTCCATGCCACACCGCATTGATGCAGTTATTCAAGCAAAAGCCCCGACCAAGTATTGAGTACATACTATATTATACACGGACATACTTTTCAGTAAGCCAACATTTTTGTATTTAAAAAAAATATTAAAAATACTTTTTTTTCTTTTATTGGTCTTATGTAATAAATATTCAAATTTTCTGAGATACTGAATTTTGGGTTTTCCCTAGCTGTAAGCCATAATCAGCAAAATTAAAAGAAAGAAATGCTTGAAATATATCACTCTGTGTGTAACACATCTATATAAAATATATGACTTTCACTTTTTGAATAAATTATTGAAATAAATTAACTTTTTGATGATATTATAATTTTATGAGATGCACCTGTATATTCATTCACTTAATACATAGCTAATGTCATTATGAAATAAATTACTTTCAAAACATTTGATGTGTGATCATAAGCTCTAATGAGCAGGGCCCTCTGATTCCTCCTGTATTGAATTGTATTCTGACTGTACTATCTGCCCCCATATTGTAAAGCTCTGCGCAAACTGTTGGCGCTATAAAAAATCCTAAATACTGTAATAATAATAGTAATTTTAATAGCTCTTGCCTTTTACAATCCCCAAGAGTGAGCCGGATTTTCTTCACAGCATGACCCTTAACAACCTTTCCTATGTAGCAGAGACTTCATGTTCATAGATGTGGTGCATTACAACATCTTATTGTATTTTCACAAACCCAATGACCCATAGCTGTTGTAGAAAAGCCTGTGTGCAGATAGAACAGCATTGATGATATGTCTAATGCATGGACCTTCACTGTGAATTATGTGTCTTCTGTGCTCAATTGCAGAGTGCTTCGGGAGCAGTGGATCCGGGCCAAATATGAGAGAAAAGAGTTTATCTACATCGAGAAGCAGGAACCTTATTCTGCAGGTATGGACATCAATGAAAGCACATTTTATGAATCCTTAGTTCTCCGGATTGTAAACGAAGGAACCAGAGCTTCACATGAGTCTTATTTGATCTTTTGAGTTGAGCTTCATTTTTAAATGGTTGCAGGTACTTACTGTATATAGTGCCGACAATTTTATGCAGCGCTTTACATATATATTGTATAAAAAAAATTACAGCCCTATCCTAGTTTTTCTTTTTTTTTTTTTTTTTTTTTAAGTCTCCTTTAAAGCAGACCTTCAGTCATTTTTTCATCTTTTCCATCTGTTAAATCTTCTGCCCTTGTTGTTTTTAACTTTTCTGCCAGTAAATACCTTATACAGCCCACTTCCTGTTTCTTGTCTGGTAAAAAGCCTAGGCTTATGACATCATACACAGCTGTGCACATACTCATACACAGAGATGTGCAGTGAAGTCTTACTGCCATTTTGGGGGGGGGGGGGGGTGTACCTGGTTTTGACAGGTATTCGCTCTCAATCCTGGATGACTTCACCGCAGCAAACTCATCTGGAAGTTCGTTTCCCTTCCTCATTCCCCCCGCATGCGCAGTGGGGAGCCGGCTGTGAAGCCTGCTGGTTTCCCTTACTCGAGATGGCGGCAGCACCACCCGAGAGCCAACTGAAAAACTAGCTTGGGTGAAGATGCCACTGGATTTGTGGACAGGTAAGCATCCTAATATTAAAGCGGAGTTCCACTGGTTTTTGAGTTTATTAAAAGTCAGCAGCTACAAAAAGTATAGCTGCTGACTTTTAATAAACAGCCACTCGCCTGTCCCACGGTCCAGCGATGCGGTTAGCCGAAGCCTCTGTTCTCTCCCCCTCCTCTTTGCGGCGCCGACATTGTGAGCGCCCAGCTGTGACAGTTTACGGCTTCACACCCAGGCCCACACTGCGCTGCGCTCTGTCAATGGCCAGGCAATGTTCTGGGACCTGTCACGTGTCCCAGAACATTGCCAGGAGGGAGGGACCGCCTAGGAACTTCCTAGGCGGTCGGAAGGAGTTAGTGGGACAGGCAGTCCTACTCCAAACCAGGTACCCAGCCCCCCCCCCCCCCCAAAAAAAATGACATGCCAATTGTGGCATGTCAGGGGGCGAGGAGTACTTAAAGCGAAAGTTCCAATTTTGGGTGGAACTCCACTTTAGTCATCAACTACAGTATTGGACTTTTATTTTTTGGTTCCAGAAGGAGGCAGCTCTGGACCTCAAATCGCGTGTGCTTGATTTATGAATTTATTGGATTTTCTTTTTCCCATTGCATCCTATCAGTTGACAGCTATAACCTTTACAGTCTAGGCTTTAAAAAATTAGGGAGGTTAATTGTTTGTTATAAGCAACAAGAAATGTTTTCTTTAGAGCATGTTTCTTACATCAGGCTCTGGGTTCTATTGGTTATTATTCTGTGATTTGTTTTGGTGCTGCCTGTCGGTGTTATGGTGATAATTTGGTTATGTGATAACCTGTTTGTGAAAATAAAAGGGGCATTTTTCTTCGTGAGTACATAACGACTAACATTCCCTAGCCTCAAAACCTTTCTATGGGTGTGATTGCTATGAGAAAATATTTGGTATTCAACCATCAAATAGCCATCAAATAGCTTTTAATGTTCCTACTTCATAGGCAAAAGGGACTTAATTTTTTTGTCATTATTACTTCTTTGCTGCAATTACCAAGATAAGGAAGCTTTAAAAGCTTCTCATGACACATAGCCAGACTCTTTATTATATATAAACTCACCGACCACTTTATTAGGTACACCTTGTTGCTAGTACCGGGTTGGACCCCCTTTTGCCTTCAGACCTGCCTTAATTCTTTGTGGCATAGATTCAACAAGGTGTTGGAAACATTTGAGAAACATCAGAGATTTTGGTCCATATTGACATGATGGCATCACGCAGTTGCTGCAGATTTGTCGGCTGCACATCCATGATGCAAATCTCTTGTTTCACCACATCCCAAAGGTGCTCTATTGGATTGAGATCTGGTGACTGTGGAGGCCATTGGAATACAGTGACCTCATTGTCATGTTCAAGAAACCAGTGGTGAGATGATTTGGGCTTTGTGACATGGTGCATTATCCTGCTGGAAGTAGCCATAAGAAGATGGGGACACTGTAGTCATAAAGGGATGGATATGGTCAGCAACAATACTAAGGTAGGCCGTGACTTTTAAAAAATGTTTAATTGGTTCTAAGGGGTGCAAAGTTTGCTAAGAAAATATCCCCCACACCATTACACCACCACCACCACCAGCCTGAACCATTGATACAAGGCAGGATGGATCCATGCTTTCATGTTTACACCAAATTCTGACCCTACCATCTGAATGTCACAGCTGAAATCGAGACTCATCAGACTAAGCAGCGTTTTTCAAATCTTCTATTGTCCAATTTTGGTGAACCTGTGCGAATTGTAGCCACTGTTTCCTGTTCTTAGATGACAGGAGTGCACCCGGTGTCTTCTGCTGCTGTAGCCCATTTTCTTCAAGGTTCGATGTGTTGTGCATTTTATAGAAGGTATTCTGCATACCTTGGCTGTAACGAGTGGTTATTTGAGTTACTGTTGCCTTTCTATCATTTTACCATTCTCCTTTGACCTCTGACATCATCAGGGCATTTTCATCCACACAACTGCCACTCACTGGATAATTTCTCTTTTTCGGATCATTCTCTGTAAACCCTAGAGATAGTTGTGCCTGAAAATCCCAGTAGAGCAGCAGTTTTTGAAATACTCAGACTGGCCCATCTGGCACAAACAACCATGCCACGTTCAAAGTCACTTCAATCCCCTTTCTTCCCCATTCTGATTCTTGTTTTGAACCTCAGCAAGTCATCTTCACCACATCTAGATGCCTGAATGCATTGAGTTGGTGTCATGTGATTACTATGGCTGATTATTAATAAATATATATATATATATATATATATATATATACACACAAACACACACACACACACAGTATCTCACCAAAGTGAGTACACCCCACACATTTTTGTAAATATTTTATTCTATCTTTCCATGTGACAACACTGAAGAAATTACACTTTGCTACAATGTAAAGTAGTGAGTGTACAGCTTGTATAACAGTGTAAATTTGCTGTCCCCTCAAAATAACTCAACACACAGCCATTAATGTCTAAACCGCTGGCAACAAAAGTGAGTACACCCCTAAGTGAAAATGTCCAAATCAGACCCAAAGTGTCAATATTTTGTGTGGCCAACATTATTTTCCTGCACTGCCTTAACCCTCTTGGGCATGGAGTTCACCAGAGCTTCACAGGTTGCCACTGGAGTCCTCTTCCACTTCTCCATGACGACATCACAGAGCTGGTGGATGTTAGAGACCTTGCGCTCCTCCACCTTCCGTTTGAGGATGCCCCACAGATGTTCAATAGGGTTTAGATCTGGAGACATGCTTGGCCAGTCCATCACCTTTACCCTCAGCTTCTTTAGCAAGGCAGTGGTCATCTTGGAGGTGTGTTTGGGGTCGTTATGTTGGAATACTGCTCTGCAGCCCAGTCTCCGATGTGAGGTGATCATGCTCTGCTTCAGTATGTCACAGTACATGTTGGCATTCATGGTTCCCTCAATGAACTGTAGCTCCCCAGTGCCGGCAGCACTCATGCAGCCCCAGACCATGACACTCCCACCACCATGCTTGACTGTAGGCATCTAAGCTAAATAAGTTTATCTTGGTCTCATCAGACCACAGGACATGGTTCCAGTAATCCATGTCCTTAGTCTGCTTGTCTTCGGCAAACTGTTTCAGGCTTTCTTGTGCATCATCTTTAGAAGAGTCTTCCTTCTGGAACGACAGCCATGCAAATCAATTTGATGCAGTGTGTGGCATATGGTCTGAGCACTGACAGGCTGACCCCCACTCCTTCAACCTCTGCAGCAATGCTGGCAGCACTCATATGTCTATTTCCCAAAGACAACCTCTGGATATGACGCTGAACATGTGCACTCAACCTATTTGGTCGACCATGACGAGGCCTGTTCTGAGTGGAACCTGTCCTGTTAAACCGCTGTATGGTCCTGGCCACAGTGCTGCAGCTCAGTTTCAAGGTTTTTGGCAATCCTCTAATAGCCTAGGCCATCTTTATATAGAGCAACAATCCTTTTTTTTAGATCCTCAGAGAGTTCTTTGCCATGAGGTGCTACGTTGAACTTCCAGTGACCAGTATGAGCGAGTGAGAGCGATTACACCAAATTTAACACACCTGCTCCCCATTTACACCTGAGAACTTGTAACACTAACAAATCACATGACACCGCGGAGGGAAAATGGCTAATTGGGCCCAATTTGTACATTTTCACTTAGGGGTGTACTCACTTTTGTTACCAGCGGTTTAGATATTAACCACATCAGCCCCGGAAGATTTGGCTGCTGAATGACCGGGCCATTTTTTGCGATTCGCACACTGCGTTGCTTTAACTGACAATTGCGTGGGCGTGCAATGCTGCACCCAAACAAAATTGACGTCCTTTTCTTCCCCATAAATAGAGCTTTCTTTTGGTGGTATTTGATAGCCTCTGCGGTTTTTAATTTTTGCGCTATAAACAAAAAAAGAGCGACAATTTTGAAAAATACACAATATTTTGTACTTTTTGCTATAATAAATATGCCCTTTTTTTTTAAAAAAAAAAGCTAATTTTTTTCCTCAGTTTAGGCCGATATGTATTCTTCTACATATTTTTGGTAACAAAAATCGCAAAAAGCGTACATTGATTGGTTTGCTCAAAAGTTATACGTTTACAAAATAGGGGATAGATTTATAGCATTTTTATTATTATTTTTTTTTTTTACTAGTAATGGCGGCGATCTGCGATTCTGCGACATTATGGTGGACACATCGGACACTTTTGACACATTTTTTAGACCATTGGCATTTATACAGCGATCAGTGCTAAAAAAATGCGCTGATTACTGTAAAAATGTCACTAGCAGGGAAAAGGGGTGTGTTGTTACAAAAAAAGGAAAAAAAACACTAGGGGGCGACCAAGGGGGTTCCCTTTGTGTGTTTCTAACTGTAGGGGGAGGGGACTGAACTAGAGGACATGACAGATCGTGGTTCCTAGCTATTAGGAACTCACGATCTGTCACTCCTCACAGAATAGAACAGGGATTTGTGTGTTTACACACACGCGTAGATCCCTGTTCTGCCTCTCGTGCCCGCAATCGCTCAATCGATCAAAGTGTCATTTCTTCAGTGTTGTCACATGAAAAGAAATAATAAAATATTTACAAAAATGTGAGGGGTGTACTCGTGTTTGTGAGATACTGTGTTTGTGTATATATACAGTGCCTTGAAAAAGTATTCACACACCTTTGAAATTTTCAACATTTTGTCATGTTACAAGGAAAATGTAAATGTATTTTATTGAAATTTTATGTCATAGACCAACACAAAGTGGCGAATAATTGTGAAGTGGAAGGAAAATGATAAATGGTTTTCAATTTTTCTTACAAATAAATATGTGAGTGTGGCGTGCATTTGTATTCAGCCCCCCCCAGTCAATACTTTGTAGAACCACCTTTTGCTGCAATTACAGCTGCAAGTCTTTCTAGAGATATCTCTACCAGCTTTGCACATCTAGAGAGTGACATTTTTGCCCATTCTTTGCAGAATAGCTCAAGCTCAGTCAGATTGGATGGAGGGCGTCTGTGAACAGCAATTTTCAAGTCTTGCCACAGATTTTCAATTGGATTTAGGTCTGGACTTTGACTGAGCCATTCTAACACATGAATAGGCTTTGATTTAAACCATTCCATTGTAGCTCTGGCTGTATGTTTAGGGTTGTTGTCCTGCTGGAAGGTAAACCACAGCCCCAGTCTTTTGCAGACTCTAACAGGTTTTCTTCTAAAATTGCCCTGTATTTGGCTCTATTCATCTTCCCATCAACTCTGACCAGCTTCCCTGTCCCTGCTGAAGAAAGGCATCCCCACAACATGATGCTGCCACCACCATGTTTCACGATGGTGATGGTGTGTTCAGGTTGGCGTGCAGTGTTAGTTTTCCGCCACACATAGCGTTTTGTTTTTAGGCCAAAAAGTTCCATTTTGGTCTCATCTGACCAGAGCACCTTCTTCCACATGTTTGCTGTGTCCCCCACATGGCTTCTCACAAACTGCAAATGGAACTTCTTATGACTTTCTTTCAGTAATGGCTTTCTTCTTCCATAAAGGCCAGATTTGTGGAATGCATGACTAATAGTTGTCCTGTGGACAGATTCTCCCACCTGAGCTGTGGATTTCAGAAGCTCCTCCAGAGTTACCATAGGCCTGTTGGCTGCTTCTCTGATTAATGCTCTCCTTGCCCGGCCTGTCAGTTTAGGTGGATAGACATGTCTTGGTAGGTTTGCAGTTGTGCCATACTTGGATGATGGATTCAGATGGTGGATTAAACAGTGCTCTGTGAGATGTTCAAAGCTTGGAATATTTTTTTTGAAACCCAGCCCTGCTTTTAACTTCTCCACAACTTTATCCCTGACCTGTCTGGTGTGTTCCTTGGTCTTCATGATGCTGTTTGTTCACTAAGGTTCTCTAAAACACCTCTAAGGGGTTCACAGAACAGCTGTTTTTATACTGAGATTAAATTACACACAGGTGGACTCTATTTACTAATTAGGTGACTTCTGAAGGCAATTGGTTCCACTAAATTTTACTTAGGGGTATCAGGGTAAAGGAGGCTGAATAGAAATGCACACCACACTTTTCAGATATTTATTCATAAAAAAAAAATTGAAAACCATTTATCATTTACTTTCCACTTCACATTTAGGTGCCACTTTGTGTTGGTCTATCGCATAAAAGCCTAATAAAATACAGTTATGATTTTGGTTGTAACATGACAAAATGTGGAAAATTTCAAGGGGTATGAATACTTTTTCAAGGCACTGTGTGTGTGTAATATATATACACATACATGCACTAATGACAGACTAGTTGTGTTTTTTTACCTCTGTGTCCATTTTTTTAACTTTTTTTTACAGTCTGTTTTGTCTATTGAATGTGTGTTAGCTTGTAAAGCATGTTACAATATCATTTATCGTTTCTGGATCATTTTAAGAAGCATTTAATACACAAGTTCCATTCACTGTGTCTTGAAAGAAAACATAAGGTTTGCAAAGTCGATGGGTGATTCTGTTAACTAGATTCCAGTTGTAACCAAAGTACCACTTTTGGGTGGATTTATGCCGTAAAGAAGGTTGTACCAGTAAGTCATTGTTGTGTCAAATGGTTGCCTCTGAGATCTGGTAGTCTTCATAAAGGAGTAAATTGGTTGTGAAGAGAAGCTTCCCAGTGCTCTGTTTGTATGAAATGGCCATATTATTCCCTTATCATTTTTGGGTAATTATAGCCCTTTTGTTCTGTGACCAAGACTAACTATTATTAATCCATGACCCATCATTAGAAATGTGTTCCTGTGTCTGGCCAATCCTCCGCCTCAACACATCCCAGTTACTTTCTCTTTCACTCCAGTGCAAAGATGACTAATCTGTAGGCACAAGTATCTTCACTTGTCTTCCAAGGAAGAGGGGGGGTGCCTGACCAGGTCAGTTATATTGCGTGTATTAGACAGTGCAGTCAAAAGCTGGTACCTGTTGCACTTGTAAAAAAAAAGACGCTGTTAGTACAATGACTATCTGACAGAATATCTATTTGTGTGACTTCAGTTGGGCTCTATAGGGAACTCACATATGGAAATTGCCATTGCTGACATGTTTAAGAGTTCAAGGGCTTTCTTTCTGATCTAGTCACTGCCCTGGAACAAGTGTGCTAAATTCTGTGAATGGGGGAGAGACAGATGAAAGACTGTATCCTCTCCCCAATTTATAAAAGGCACTGCGTTCTATGAAAACAATGCAAGGACTTTTGTCAATGGAGGAGGGGGGAGGGAGCATCCGGTGCCCATCAGGACCTTCTTCAGTGTATTTCAGTGTTAGACCCACAGCTAATAATAACCCCTACAGTGCAGGAAGTTCAGTGCCTTGAAGAGGTCCAGGCATCACTGGAGAGAAGATTTTTTACAAGAACCATCAATCTACAGGATGTAGGACATACCGCATTCAGGTATGTTATGTGACTGCAGCTTTAGCAAAAAAAAAAATGTAACTAAGCTTTAAAGCAAATGTGTAATCTGCTTATATTTTGGCTTCTCTTGTTCCTCCTCTCTCTCCTCATCAATATGCTAATTACATGTTTAAACGTCAAACCTTTCTGTCTTCAGTACTTACCTTATTTAGACTCGGGGATGTCATCAATAGATCTCTGTGCTTCTCTATGCAGTGCATAACAACCTGCCTCAGTAATCCTCCAAAGAGCCCTTTGAAGGAGTTATGCAGATATGAAATGCATTGATGGGTGGGAGTGAGTCTAGATAAGTGGGCTGAATTTACATGTATCCACACTAGGGAACACCCACATATGATGCTGAGCCTCCATGACTGAGAGAAAGCCAAAAATTTAAAGAAGTGGGTCAGGGACAGTAAGGGTGGGGATGGAAGGACTAGATGTTGCTGGATGTCCTCCAGTGTGGAAATGAGGTGGTTTCGCTTGCTGGAGCTTCTAATGCAAACTGAGAAACTCAGTGTGCAGTGAAGTCCGAGTACAGGGGAGGGACATTGGTGTAGTGAAGGTAAGGCTGGAGTTCAGCTTTAAAGGAATATCCAGTGGCCCAGAGTCTCTCTTTAAGCCTTCAGCCATATGCTGTGGGGTAAGCCAGCTGTACTGCTGTGTACAGCACAG